>NC_134151.1:15318712-15621742 GCF_033958435.1 Carettochelys insculpta
AAGAATATCAGATATGCAATTTCAGAGGCCCACAGGACAGTGACTTTAAGACGGCTTCCAGGGCTTTTCTGAAATCATGAGTCTCCTGTGTGCTACTTTCTGAAAGAAAAGATCTCAGCTATTGACTAAAGTAGGACAGAGAAGCTGCCAACAGTCGGATGTACATAGCGAAGAGCTTTAGGGTGGCTTGAGCACGGAAACTATTATTAATTTACTGTTAAGCACCGGGAGCAGGCTCCCTGCTGTGAGCAGCTTATAACTTAAATAGACACAGAACACACCAGCCAACTCAGGGACAGCCTCTCCTGGAGCATTTTGTAGGTTTTTTTTTTAAATTCTCACCCATGGGTGACAGGCCAGGAGAGTCCCCTCTACCAAAGCAGAAAGCCAAGCTCTCCTACTCCACCCGCCCACTCCCGGGAACAGCTGCTGCCACACACAAACGACTCAGACAGTGAATTCACAAGGCAGGAAGTGCTGCTTTCCCTTGGGTTCCACAGACTGAGGTTGGCTCTGTGGAAGGACCAGGAAACCACAGCTCTGCTGCAGGAGTGCCCCTTCCATATGTGACCCTCCTTTGAATGGGGGATGTACAAACTGCGAGAGGCTTAGCTGCAATTAGCTCTATAGATTGATGAACAAGGCTTATGCACCAAAGTCCAGGACACAGCCAGTTCTAGAACACCAGAGGCAGAAGTTTAGTGGTTTCCCAGTAGGATTTTTTTCCTTCTCTCAGCAGAGCCAAGTAAAGCGTGGGCTGGATGCCCGGCGGGTGCAAGTTAAGAGCTCCGCTGACATCAGAGGAGGAGCTGGTCCTCACTTTTAATTATTTGGATAATCTCTCTCTCTCTGGCTGGTGTTTCCCTCTGCCCACATGGGCACTCTAGGAGAACTGTCTAAGCTAGCCAGTGCCAGCTACTCTGCTGCCTTCCTCGAAACAAGACAAGAGAAGAAGCCCGTGGTGAGACTAGTTGCTGGCTTGACGGCGCTTCTCAGAAAAGCCCGCCAGCAGCAATTCTGAAAGGTGTTGGAGAAAAACGGTGTTTGACATAATTGCTGTGGACTGTTCCAACAGGAAGAACAGGGCTGGGAAAGGCAGCCTGGGCTGCACTGACATGCCAGTTCATTTGATTGCTGACTTCTTTGGCTTGCAGCAGAGATGCTCCGTTGACCAGGGCTATGTCTGAAGAAGTCCCTGATTCAGCAGCTCTTTGACCCGAACTCTGCTCTGGATGCCCAGGGAAGAGTCAGTCTCAGTTCTCTTCACCACCCTGGAAATGAAGCTGGAATGGGACATTTATCTGGAAAGCGGATATGTCTGAATGTCCCCTTTCTAGAGCTCATTAGCCCACACGTTAGCACGTAAGAGACCTTCTCTCAAAAGCTACGTGAAGTGGTTCCCCGAGACCAAATTCAATCCAAATATGGGAATAACAAGGCAGGGATTCTTTTCTTTTCTTTCAAAATGTGAACTAGGGCTCTCCCCATTAGACAGCCGCACAAAGGCTCTTACCCAGACTGTGGCAGGCTTCAAGCCCACATCCAGAGTTTTGAACGTGCTGGCTCCTTCAAACCAGGCTGGGATGAGCAAGAAAAATTTTTATCTGCAGCTTCCTTTCTACAGCTCAGGCAAGACGCTCAGTCAGAAGCAGGAAGCCTAACTCATTTGTACCCTAGCAGCCAGCTCCTAGCGACGGTTGATGCCACACGTTCAGACGACACACTTCGGACTTTGCTTGCAAGGCTTAGCGTTGTATTGAGAAAACTGGGGTAGCATGGAGCTAACGCATCTGGAAGCAAGCCACGTACCCTGCAGACTTCAAGACAAACATTATGGGCTATGCTTTTTTGGCTTACCTAATGCAGGCTGTAGAAGGCAAGCTTTAACCCAGAGTCTTTCCAAGCCAGTCTCTGAACTCAGACCCCTGTCTGTAATCTGTGCACTTCCTTGGACAGAAACCCAATTTCTGTACTGTTTCTACATGGTCTCTAAAGAATTGTAACTTTGCTACCATGGGGGCAGCTAAAATGGTGCAGGCCAGTGTTTCAGAAGCATCAAGCCAGCTTCTTCTGCCTGATGCCAGAACCCACTGGGCAGTCAATGTTGAAGTCCTCCTCATGTTAATGCTTACCTGAGCTTTTAGCTTCTGGAAATGCTTACTACCAGGAAGAAAGCCTGCCCTCTCAGGGTGATACATACAAAACAACCGTGAGGACAGCTGAGTCTATAGTGGGATATTATCTACACTGCACTGAGGGACTTAGTGGAATGAGGCACATGTAGGTTCTGCCTACGCTGGGATTTTCTCATCCCAGGTACCTATGCTAGGGTAATATGCTGCACGAGTCCCGCTGTGCACTAGTATTGTGAGTGTGTTTGTCTCATTATCATTATAAAATTACTTTAGTGCAACGTTCCCTAGTCCAGCAAACCTCTGGTTCCAGCACCTTAAGTCATGGCAAAATACTCTGCAGTGCAGCTCCCAGAGCCCTGGGTAAGCAAATGCAAATTGCACTCAGTTTAGCAAGGCTGCAAGTTTAAGCTTCTAAAATCTGCTGCCGCTAAAATGCTGCTGGACTGGCTGCAACAGCTTCTCAATAACTTAATCCTGTTTAAGCCTGGAAGGCCAGATTTACATTGCCATTTGCATAAGTGTCCCCAGGATGCTTTGCAATAGGCTTGTCATTCAAACGCCACTTTACGGCTCTCTGGGCTGAACAAGAAAAAGGAAGAACAGTACAGGACCCTGGAGAGGCTGCAGGAAGCAGTAACTCCAGCCAGAAACAAGCACCCATTTACTCAAAGAGCCACGACTTCTGCAGTGACTCATCCAGCCCGGTTCAGAGCCTTCCTTTAATGACTAAGCGCCAGCTCAAAGCAGTGAGAGATAAATATACATTAGCACTGAGGAGAGAGCCCCAGATTAGCCAGTAACATTTTTGGTTGGGTCACAAATCAACATCAGGCCAGCAAATCCACTGACCATGTCATTTCAGTGACACATGCCAAGCTGGGGCTGGACAGCAGCAGAAAGGTGACACAAGCAGGTGCAGGTGAATTTCTGGGTGTCTGAATGGCAGGGGAGCTTGGCCCCCACTCTGGCTTGTTTCTAGAAAGGACAGAAAATCCTTGTGCAGGGATTTTGGCAAGAGCTGTCTGGCTTACCAGGGAAATCCATAATTACCAGCAGTTTGAAATGAGAATTACAGACATCCAGAGAGACAGACAGGGAGACTGTTTTGCCCTGTTGAACTTCTGACCTGGCTCTTGGGATGAGCTCCTATGCAATGTTTCTGGCCCAAGTATCTGGCCGCAAGAGGTGCCAAGCACCCTGCTGGCAGAGAGGGGAAGCCCAGGACCTCCAGACCTTGCCGGGGGCTGCTCTGCTGAAAGGGCTTGTTTTTTAGAAGTAGGCATTTAGCTCTGGTGAAGGAAGGGGGGGCGCGTGCGTGACTGGAGGAAGTATGTGGCTAGGGCTTGTGGGGATCTGACTTGTGCATGCAGCTGCAGGGGTGGTGCACACAAGGAGTGTGTTGAGTCTGGAAATGGGGCTCTTCAATAGACAACGTGGGCCAATCTCTGCTCTGGAAGAAGGGTACCCAGTTCCCACTTCAGTCAGAGTGATCCCACCCTCCCAACCAGGGCTCTGCGTGGCCCAATTGGTCCGGCCTCCTCAGGGGAATTATACTGTTCATTCAAGTCCCCTGGGCCAGCAGCGACCAGAAGCTGCAGAGAGCTGGGCAGTGCAGTGCAATGTGGGGGAGCATCTTGTGTCGACCCCGAGTGACCAGCTCTTCTAGTGCTCAGAGCTGCGGTTCCCACCACTGCCATATAAGCCCAGGAGTGCTGGGGAAAGGCTCAAGGCACAGAAACAGCCACGCCGCGCTAGAGCTGAACCAAGAGGTGCTGGAGGACTCTCTGGGTATGGCACATATAGAATATGCAAAGCGTCCCAAGCCAGGAGTTGAATAGGCCTGGCCCAGCCTCAAAGCTGCCGTGTTGTAAAATCCCAAAGAGAGGAAGAAAATGGTGCCACAGCCATACAGACAGTAGAACAATCATTACCGTCCTTTTCCTGTATGAGGCTTTCCCACCCAGATGTCTGGTGCCTTCACTAGGAGAGAAAGACTTTGCAAAACCCTCCTAATCCAAGTGAGTGCCTTCAAGAGCCACAATTTCAGACTTATCTGATGGAAGGCCCCTCTCACATCTCCAGAGTCATCCACTCTGGGGAAAGCTGCCGGGCTCCTATGTATTACTGGAACCCTGAAGTAACTAGCCTGTCATCAGCATCCTCATGTGGGATTCTGATCCAGGGCCATCACTCGGCCCAGAACATGGCTCTCCCATCCTGGTGGGTCAGAATGAGGTGGTGGGAGTAGGGGAGAGGAGTGACTGGTGCTGGGCAGCCCTGGAGAGGGAAAAGGAGGCTAAAAATACATGTTCATGCAGAGAGAAGGCACCTGCCAGAGCCATGAAGTTCACTGGCACGTGGCGGCAGAGAAGTAAAGCTCTGCGATGGCATTTGACAAAATGTCACTCCAAGTGGGTAGCCGTGGTGTCAGGTTGTGTCTTTTGTCAGGCTGCCCCTCTAGATGGTGGGATATTTATAGCCAAAGCTCCAAACACCAAGGGCAGCCACTTCTCCTGGGGAGGAGGCAGTGGGAGGCAGTGACCGAGCCAGCACCACTTGCAAATATAAATATTTGACTGAGGGAAGGAGGCTGCAGGAATGCTGCCCTGCTGGCCTCCAGAAAGAAGAGATGGGTTCCCTTGGAGTGGAGAGAGCCCCCCACGGAGGGCTTCTGCTGTGCCCTTCTCCTGGCAGAATGCAAATCTGCCAATGGGAGACCAGGCCAGTACTCCCAGGGGGTCCGATCTGTAAATGCAAGAGGCCAGTGAGCAGGAAGCTCTCTCATTAGGCTGGCATAAGTTTCCACCCTCTGGCCAAGACAGGGACATGAAACAAGAGGCTGAAAGCAACTAAACCTGTGGTGCAGAAAGCACAGTGTGAGACAGGATGCTGCCTCCCACACACGCCTGGATCTTCTTGTCCTTAGGCTAATAGGGAAGGAGCCGCCAGAACTGCCAGCCTCGGGCAAGTGAATAAAGGGATTTCCAAGCATGGATTTCCTCACTACATTTTGGGGAGATGTTGGATCCTGTGCACTTTCATTGTGTTTTTACTTAAATGAAAATTACTTTTAAAGATTCAGCATTGCTTTACCAGGAAAAATATAACAACATTATGTAGGGCAAAGTGAGCAACACTTTTATGGGTGCAGGGCACACCAAGTCTTACACTAAGCCTAACAGTGTATTCTCAAGTTAGCTAAATTTTACAGATTGGGAAACTGAGGCACAGAGTGAGATGACGTGACTCACCTAACATCTCATATTGGATCAGCAGCAAAGCTGGGAACAGAGCTCAAATTTCCTGGCTTTTAGCCCCGAGCTGTAGCCTATAGTACAACTCACACAAATACATATAGTGTACTTGTATAATGACTTTTGCCTTATATAGAAAAGGACAACCCTAAAAAGTACCACCAGATAGGAGCAACAGAAAATATTAAACATTAGCCTAATCTGGCCAAGTACTTTTTTTTTTTTTTTTTAATAGTTTTGTCTTTGATATGGAGCAGAGATGGAAGTAATTACACCAAAGCATCCCTGAGTCATAATATGTATCGTGGAAAGGAAAAAACGGACTTAAAATACTGGTAAAACATGCTGAATAAACAAAGATGAAGCAGATCCTTGCTCAACAAAGCTGTGTTGAGCTTGGGAAGGGTTGTAGAAAAGTACGTTTTGCCACAAACAATCCAACTTTATTGATTTCAACTTCCATTTAGTCATATTTTCCCAAATCACACTGTCCACTCTGTTTTGTTGTGTTAACAATGACACCCACAGTCAATGCTATGAGGCATACCTAAGGTTACTGGTGACAAAACCCCCAGGCCCTCCTGATTCCGCCCCACTTAGGAGCTGATTAACCCAGAGAAGTAATAATACAGTTCTATTTATTTAGCACGTTTCATCCCAGAGCATCCCGAACTGCTTTACAATCTTAAACCGATATACAGATCAGATTATTTCTGGAGTCTGATTCACCCAGCACTGAGATGCAGCGACTTCTGCAGTGGAAGGTGGCAGCTGCTTAACCTCATGCGACAATGATGCACATGTTCGGACAGAGAGGGGAGAATCTTTCCTCCCACTGAAACTGCACGACCGAGTCGGGGGAGACAGAACTGCAAAAAGGACATTCCCTAAGCATGAGTCTCTGAACAGCTGCATATGGAAATTAGACCTTTTGCTTGGAGGCTTGCCGCTGGCACTGCCCTGATTTCTATGGGATGCGCAGAGCTGAGTGAACAGCCTGCACAGGAAGAATGAGCACATTCAAATAAATACAATGCACTGACAAAGAGGGGCAGGAAGACATAAGGCAAAATGCTTCCTCCAGAGGTCCTGGAGCTTCCACTAGGGATGAGTTTGACTTATGCTGGCTACATAAGGTGACTTTTTATCCAGCCTGAATGGGCACATAATAATAAAATAAAATAAAAATAATAATAATAATAAAGCCTGGTGTCACAGAACACCAGCCCCACATTGAGCCCTAAGTGTAACAATAGGTTGACAAGAGCTGCTCCTCAGGGTGATGGAGAGCAGCATTCCCTCTCTCTGAATGCACTCACTCTCCTGCCGGCGTGCTCTCGCCCAGCGAGAGGAGCACTGCATGCACACACACCCCTTGCTGTGCTACTGTGACGTGCCAGTGCTATTGCTGGTGGACTGTCCCTCTGGCAGGAGACAACCTGTGCTTGCAATCCCAGTGTGGCTGGCACAGCTCCACTGGTCTGAATCCACTTTGCCCATACTGACAAAAATGCAAAGCAAAGGGGGGCCAGGCCTGAAGTCAAATTGCTGAGATTCCCAGATGTGCCTCTGAGCCCTAATGGTATTTTCTAATAATTCTCCTGCGATCAGCCACACAACCACTAGCAGGATAAATAAAGAGCAGTCAGAGTAACCATGCGCTGGGTAAGGCACAAACACGCGAGTGAGAACTGGAATATCAAAACGGGAGCAACTGACTCAGGCAGCTGCAGCAGCAACAGCTTGTGGCTACCAGTGGGTAAGGAGAGAAGACACTGGCAGGGCTGGGAAATAGCCAAGTATGGCAGGGGAATCTGTCCAGCAGGCGAGCTCTTCCTACCCACGAGGCTTGAATGTCTCCAGGGTAAACTTTCAGGAGTCAGGGAGAGAGATCTCACAGCCAAGAGAATCTAGTCTTGGAAACAGAGAAAGATGGAGATCCAACTCTTCAGTTCCAGTGCAAGGCACACGGCCTTTCTCCAGTAGGAATGCACAGACTGCCCAAGGCTGAGATTCCTAGGGAGAAGGGAGAGGCAGAGGAAGTAACCAGTATCTATCCTGAGGAACGTCTGTATAAACACAGAGGAAGGCCCTCGGGATCCAGTCTGTTTTCCTGGATCTTTAAAGTGAAGACTCACCTGATGTGACTAGTGATACACAAGCCCAGCTGGTACCCTCTGCTCAGTGGCGTGAGGGGCCTGAACAGCCTAGCAAGTCTCTCCACCCTTATGGTGGCTCAGAAGAGTTTTCTGTTCCAAGGCTGAGCTTGCTCGCTAGGCAAATCCCCTGGAGATTAACCCAGAGGCGGGAAGCCAGGAATCCCATCCTACAGAGCCAAGTTAAAACCAATCAGCCAAGGTTCTGCCCATCCCCTGCCTGTATCTTTCAGAACTGGCCCTCCCTTGCTGGTCAGGGGACAGTCCTCTGCGCTCTTGAAGAAGCCAGGAGGACCTCCAGCTTCATAACACCCTTGTTTTACAGCCAGCAGCTCCTCCAAGACCCTGCCAGCAGCCTTCTGAGCATGACCTGTCCACCCGATCCTCCTGGCTCACCCAGCACCAGGCATGCAATCAGTGTGCTGTGAGGAGTAAGTCAGAGAGAGATGTCACCATGCTCGGGCTGGTAGCTCTGGATGCCCCAGCACCCTTCCATGGCCCATCCAGGCTCTTCCAAAGATGGAAAGATGCAAGGTCTCTTTTGTCAGGACAGCTCCTTCCCAGGCAGCCGCCTGGATTCTCTCCTGCACCTGCATGAGTGAAGGATGACTCCGCCCCATTCACATAGCCAGCCCACACATCTGGAAAGCTGCAGGGAAAGCTTTGGCTGCAGCAGCAACAGATTGGAAGGAAATAAAACCAAACAAGGTAACAAAGCATCTGGGTCCCCAGCCAGAGCTGGGAGAGCTTCCGCTGCATCCCCACAGCTCTGCCAGAAGCAGGGGGAACTAGCTCCACAGAAGAGGGGGCAAAAGCCTGACTCATTCTGGAGCTGACTATTAGCCAAGCCCGTCTGTCACAGAAATTCCCCCCACACCAGCTCCTCCCTTGTTCTGCAGGGAACAAGTGACTGAGAAATATTTTAAGACCTTCCTCATCTGAGTGTCTGGGAGCGAACAGCCATGTGATGCGAGGGGTGGGAAGGGCGACTGTGTGCAGGACACGGAGAAATCGCTGGCCCATGCAGCCACCACTCTAGCCCCCTTCCACCATCAGATCCCTGCTTCCAAACTACCCCTCTGCCATCTTTAAACTGAAGACACTCCTGATGTGATTACAGATACCCGAGCCGAGCTGGTACTCTCTGTTCAGCGGCGTGATGGGCCTGAACAACCTAGCTCTGTGAGGCTTGCGGCCCTGCCAACACAATACAAATGTACTACAGGCCCCTCAGTGACTGTGGAAGTCATGAGAGTTGCACTGTTGCCTGGGCCCCTGTCTACAGTGGGGATGTTTAGCAAAAAGCTGTCCCCTCTTCCCCCACACTGCTCACACCAGTTCAGCTGTAGGGTTGAGAGCCCTAGAATAGACAGGTCTCTGACACCATAACCCTGGGTCTTCTAATGCTGCTTCCAGATGACCTAAGCAATGGTGTGTACAACGATGCCAGAAGGTAGCAGGCACTCAATGCTAGGATGCTTGCTGAACCAGAGCGAGAGTTTGGGGAAACGGGTGAAGTTTCCCCAGGGAGCATGGTTAGAAGACAACAATTATCAAACTCGCTGACTTTAAGGGTGCCCCCCTCCCAGTGAGGGCTTATTCCCACCCTCGCCCCAGGGATGTTGCAATAACCAAGAGGGATGGGGGGTGTGGTTCCCCCTGTTCTTGGTGTGCTTGCGTAATTCTTCTGTCTTTTAAGAAATGCCTGAGGTCCTGGGTGAGGAGCCAGGAAATACCAAAATGTGAATGTCACAGGGAGTCGGATTCCCAAGCATACAATACATGCGTGTTTCTGTGTGTTTGTTTTCCCTCCAGGACCACAATCATGTCTTATCACACCATGTGACTTCTTCCCTATAAGTCCTATTTCAAGGATTCGGGGAAAGCTGTGAATGCATTGCCAACAGCTCTGTTCCCTGCCCAGCTTCTCTCTCCAGCAGGTGTCCTACAAGAAAAAGAGAGGAACCAGAGAAACACCGTTTAAAAGCAGCTCGTGGGGTGGGACGCCTGGTGCTTCAACTGCGAAATGCCAGCAGAGCGCAGGGCAGCATAAGAGGTACTCATGTTATTTATATGTAGTTCTACTCCAGATTGGGAAACAGAACACAGGACTTCATGGGCAACATCCCAGTCATGTGGTATAAGGGTTCAACACACAACTCTAATTCTCTGTCCATTACAACCATAGGGAAAGATTACAATTTTCCATGAAATTCTCTGGGATTTTTCCACATGCGACAGCCTGTATCAGCAGACCAGCAGCACACACAGGGAGACGAGACTAAGATCACTTTCAAACTCAGACCCTTTCCGCACATCTGACGTAGAGGCAGATAAGCCACCTGCAGTTGCACAACAAAAGAGGACGTTATAGAGAGGGCTTAGCCGGCAGAGGTACATTCACACGGCCTCTGTACTGCCAGCACACCCCCTGCCGACAGTAAAATCTCACGTGGCTATGCTAATTAGCCATGTGAGTTTGCAAATCCTCCTCCATTGCAATTTCATGCCCCATCATTAGTATAGTGCTGCCAGCAGCAGCACTGTGCTAAACAGCCGTCTAGACGTAGCAGTGGTAGTCTATATGGAAGCTGAGGGTCACCAAGAGGCCTGTGGTAACCTGTACCATGAGAAGGGCCTCGGTGAATGACTGTCCCTTTATCAAACAATCGTCGAGGTGGCGAAGATGATGACCCCATGTCAGTGCAGGTGGGCAGCTACAACTGCCAAAGTCTTGGAAAACACCGAGGGAGCGGTGGAGACCCCATATGGGAGGACTCAGTACTGATAATGGTGGGGGCCCACCATGAACCGAAGGAAGCGGCTGTGCACTGGGTGGATGGCGATGTGGAAGTAGGCATCTTGTAGGCTGAAAGCTGAGAGCCAATCATTTCTGTCGAAAGCCAGGATAATGGTCACAAGAGTCACCATCTTGAACCATCGATAGAAAATGTATTTGTGGAGTCTCCTGAGATCGAGGATGGGTCTCCATCCCCCATTTTTCCTTCTGATTTAGGAAGTAGGTGGCATAGAACACCCTGCCCCAAAACTCCATGGAGACTGGCTCGATGGCTCCAAGATGGAGGGGTGTTGAACCTCTTGCTTGAGAAGATGATTGTGAGAAGGGCTACTGAAGAGAGATGGGGTAGGGGAGCAGGTAGGTGGGGTAGAACTAAATGTGAGATAGAGAACCCTTGGGCCACTAAGTCCAGGACCCATTGTCTGAGGTAACAGTGGCCCAGGCGGGGAAAAAGGGGAGGAGACGGCAGTGAAATGGGCAACTGGTGCAGACCGTGTGTTGGTTGGCCCAGAAAGACCTCTCAGACTCTCAGTCATCCCCTCAAACTGTTGTCTAGGTGTTTGAGGGTGAGACACCGAGGACTGCTGCTGGTGCCGTTCATTGGGTCATTGCCACCAGGCTCTGTGTTGTTGGCGCTGCTGCTGGAACTGTTCCTGTGGTCTTTGGCAGGGACAGTAGCGAGCCCACTTGACTGAGGGAATATGCATGTCCAGCATACAGAGCATGGTGCAGGAATCAGAGGTCTGGTTTCTGATGCATACGAGAGTCTCTGGGATAGGCACGGGGACATGGGAGGTACCAGGGAGGCCCAGTGCATAGAGCTGAGCTGTGCCAGACTCGGTGTACTTTCAGTGGCAAACTGGTTCATCTCTGCTTCAATGCTGTGCTGCACTCAGGTGCTGACGGTTCTAGCAGTGTGGTGTCCCAGTGCCACCTCGGTGCTGTTTCCAACGCCACACAGGCATGGGGCAATGTGTCATCCCTGGTGCTACGTGGTGCCATGTCGAGGGACTGTTTTGAGTGGTGCAGCAACTTGAAGTGGTGCCACTTTCGCTCCAGGTCCGACGCAGGGGTGGGGTCTTGGTCTTAGACCTCTTGTGCCCTGGGGTCAAAGCAACCGAAGCCGGAGGTGCCAACAGTGTCAGAGATGCTGAGTGCTTATGGCTCATTTCTCACAGCACTCTCTGCAGTGGTGTGAGCAAGGACAGTGCAGGGGAGGCCACGACAGGTTTCTCTGTTGACACAGCCTGTGACCATGGCGCTGTAGGCCAGGAATGTGCCGGAGAGGGATCCGCCACTGCAGGAGGGGTGCCAACCCAAGCAGAGGGATGTTTAGAGTCCATACCTTTGGTCTCCTGTGCTGAGCCCTCAACAGATGGCTGCTCCAGGGTCACTGGTTGGAGGGATTATTCGTACAAATATGTTTTGAGCCCATTGGCTCAGTCCTTTCTAGCCCTCGCCGTGAGGCTGGAACAGTGGGTACAAAACTGAATCTGATGTGCCTCACCCAAGCATTTAATGCAGGAAGAATGGCCATCAGAGGCTGGCATGGCTTCCCTGCATGTGGTGCGCAGCTTAAAGCCCGGGTATGTGGCATGGTGGTGACGCAGCAAGAAATCTTAATGCTACTGAACTGTTTTGTTTTTTTTTAAAACTAACTACGTTCATCTCTTAACAGGGAGAGTACCTTGGACAGGAAGGCTACAATAACTAACTATGGACTAGCTATCTAACCTGGCTGTTTTGCAGCGAGGACAAAGCTCCATCTACAGCTGAGGATGGCAGAGAAGGAACGGAGGGGTCCCACGCTGTGCGCATGCCAGACAATACAAGGAGGTGCTACCATGCATGCATGAGGCAGAAAACCACAGCTATGGAAGAATCTTCAGGTGCTGGTGTGAGGATGCACCAACACCCAGAGTGGAGCACCCACTGGGACGCTACTCGAGGAAGAAGCTGTGCTATCACTTTGTTAGGTCTATGGTTCTTAATCTCGCAGATTCCTTCAACTTCCCAAAGTGGCCTGCACCTTCTCAAATCTGGCATTCCCTTACACCCCAACCAGTTCACTTAGACCATGCTCTCCCCGAGCCTGCGTCCCATGATGAAGAACTTGTAGCACACAGGCTGGGAAGCTGGATGACCAGTACGGAAGAGAAGAGCAACTCTCCTGGCTACCCGTGGTCAGGTACCACGTTTCTGAAGTCCCCTCATTGCGCAGAAGAAACGACAGAGCCCTGAATTCATGGGGGCCTTGTCCACAATATCATGTTTTGTTGACAAACTTACATTGATATCCAAAAGTCAACAAAGGAAAAGTCAACAGATCATAACCCACACAGGGAGGCGCCATCATCGGCAGTGTGAGCGATGCATTTCGGGTACGTCCCCCACGGTGCAGTGGTGTGGGAAGGCAGAGCTGATCCCTGAGCATCCTGGGATTCCCTGACTTCTCCCACAGCCTCCTCAGCGCCTGGGAGCAGCATCGTGAGTAGCTCTGTGAGTGCTGTGTGCCGAGGAGAACGTCAACGCAGCACAGCAGCCTGTCCTGCTGCGATGTTCCTCGTGCAGGGCAGAACAGCAGAGTCCCGTGATTGGCTCTTTGTTCCCCACATGAAGCAGCACACCAGAGCCATCCTGTCCATAAGATGGTTCAGCCCAGGTCCTGTACTTTGGGGGGGTCCCATGGGACTAGCAGGGGACCTGTGGCCAGAAGCAGAGGTCAGGTCTGTCCCCTGCACCAGCCGTGGGAAGTGGAGCAACCCAGCTGAGCCTGCTCTGCTCCCCTAGCTCTCAGCCACGTTGCTCGGGAGAGGGGACTTGGGGAGCGCCTCCTGGCCGGGGGAAGCAGAGCAATGCAGCTGGGAGCAGCGGAGCTGGGACTGCACCCCTTTACCCAATCCTCCTCCCACAGCACTGCAGCCTGGGTAAAGGGGTGCAGTCCCAGCTCACTCAGCCTCCCGCCCACTCACCGGCAGCGGTGAGGAACCGAGGGACCCCAGCCCCAGCCTGCTCCTCCAGGTCCCAGCCATATCGCTCGGCTTCCCCCACCGGCGAGAGCAGGGAACGGTCCCGCTCCTTCCCCTGGAGTACTGCGCTGTCACTGGTCAGCGTGGGGGCAGCCCCAACCCCCGTGGCTGGTTTCAGGCCTCCCGGAAGTTCCCTGGGCCACGTCGCTCAGCGGAGGGAGCCTGGGGCAAGAGGTGGAACTGCCCCGGTCACTGGCAGCAGTGGGACACAAAGCAACACAGGTGTGGGATTGGGAGAGGGGGAGTGTGGGTGGAGAAGAGGCGGGGAGAGGGCAGAGGAGGGGTAGGGCCTTGGGGAATGGGGTGCAGCAGGGGCAGGAAAAGGCAAGGCCTGGGGCACTGGGGAAGTTGTCCTGGGCCCTGCAGCCGCCTAGGGTTGTCCCTACAGCACACACTGCCATCGGCTACTTCCTGGAGCTTGGAACGGGGAGGGGCGCACACCTGCTGGGGTGCAGAGAGCTAAACACTGAGCAAAGCCTCAGGGCCAACACTGGGAGAAGAGAAGTCTGGGGGGGGAAACCATCACTCGTGGGGTGGGAGTTTTCTGTCGCTGACACTGGTCATTCTTCCTGACAAATCACAGTGCAGCGCATGTGCTCTCACTGTGTATGGTGTTTTTTGGTGACAAAACACGGCAGCGCAGACAAGGGCTGAGTGTCACAGCCTGCGACAAAAGGAGGTAACACCTTGTCTCCTTAGTGCTAATCAGAACAAGCAAGGAGATAGAAGAAGGTTCCCACTCAAGTTCGGAAAGCACAAAGAATATTTTAGCATCTTCTGTCCTTCCTAACAGTAGGGTGCCCTCCAATGGCATGAAAACCCTAAGGCACCTGGTGCTGTACGTACACGCAGATCCATTAGGTTCTCCCTGCAGCAGCAAGGCAACGTAGTGACTGTGGGCAAGAACCAGGAACAGAGAGAAATTCCTGGCGTATTTGCAGGTGAACATGCTCCTTATTATTGGTGTCTGGGCAAAGTGGCCAGGTCCTGGCTAGCTGCATCCGGCACAAGCCCTGACAGACCTGAATCCTGCCAATTTGCAGCTTTCCGTTGTCTCCTGTCCTTCCCCTTCTCCCAGGATAGGAGAGAGCTGGAAACTGGCCATTTTCCACCTAGGAAAACACATACAACTGCCAAAAAGCAGGAAATGGAAAATTTTAGAAGGGAGAAAGAAGGGGGAAGAATTATTGTGAGCAGCTGAATGAATCAGAGCTGCAGAGCTCATGGCTGCCTCACAGCTCCCCACAAGCTCCACTCCCCGTATCCACCCTCCTGGGCAGCTCTACAGTAACTCATCCCCTTCCCTCCTCAGGTCAGCCCAGCCTGGTACTGTGACAGCGTCCCTGGTCCATCATCTTCCTCCAGGGCTTTGGTCCACTCCAATTTTTATCTTTCCCCACCCCCCAAAGGAACCCTCCTCTAACATTGATGGACAGAGGCAGGAAGGGAACAGAGAAGAAACAGGGGCGTGTTCCCTCCATTCTCTGTAAGTGCAAAACTCCTTTGTCAGGCAACTGAATGGGATCTGCTGCAATCAGCTTCGCCAGCTCCAGTTCACTGCTCCACTTAGCCCTAGCCACCTCCACGAGGGCCTGTGGCCTCTGAGCAGGAGCCCACCAAGGCTGAGGCTAACCAGTTGCACGAGGCAGGTGACTGGGAGACGGAGCCACTTGGTGACACCTCTGCTCAGAGTAGAATGCCAAGAATGCGCTGTCTCACAGCTGGCTTGCCCCTCCAAAGGCACTAAGCGAGCACTCGGTTCCACCCACACAACACGAGCAGGCACTCTGGGGGCTCGTCCATCACTTCTACAGGAGAACAGAGAGCTAGTCCGGGGGAGCTGAGCTACCCCTTCCAAAACACAATCCTAAAGCCCAGTAGCATAATGACCTCCGAGCTGGGAGTGCTTTCCCCTGCAATGCTCAATCTGAATCCGCTCCCTTCCCTATCTCCCTCCCCAAGGGCGTCCTGAGACAGCACGGACCCACTCACAGGGACATGCAGCCAGCCTTGAAAGCAGGTATTGTTCAAAGACAAATGACCAACGCAGGCCTGCATGCCAGAGCTGCTGAGAAGGCACCGTACCCGCTCCACTCCAGGTGTGTAACTCCAGAGGATCCTGCGCTTTGCAGAGCTCCCACATTAAAGGGCTCCGCTAGGGACCAAATCACAAGATGCCCTGGGATTAAAGTCCATTGCACCATTACAAGTGAGAGCTGAGCAGCAAGGAAAAAAACACTGGCACCTTTTTGTACCTCTCTGTGCCCCATCCCATCTCTCTCTGCAGAGTATTCCTACCGTGGCCTATTCATTGGCAGAAAACGAAACAAAGCCCTGGCCAAGCCTCCCCCATTCTTGACTGAGAGACACAAGCAGGTGGTGCTCCCTGGATGACCATTAGCCAAGGACAACATTCCACGTGTCACCTCACATTCACCTCCACTGCCCTCGGAAAAAACGGGGCACCATATTGGGAGCTGTCAGCTCCAGCACTCTGCTGCATGCGAGACCAGGGGAAAACCCCTCTCTCTGAGCACAGAGCTCAGGTCACTTTCCCCTACACAGGAGTCTCTGCCTCAGCACCAGCTCCCCTTCCTATTACACTAACGCCTCACAATGCCACATGCTGGGGTGGAGCACTGAGATTGCTTTGTATGGAGAAGTGACAATCTGGGCAGCAGAGGCTCTTTCAACCACAGCTGAAGACTCTCCTGGTTCCCTCTTTGATTTCCCTCATTAGCTCAACACTGCAGCCTTTCTGATTATATTAGTGTCCGTCTTCTGCAGAGCCCCTGTAGATGTTGTGGCCCAAGCAGATATGTGACCAGCCAGAGCAGCTGCCGCTCCACTCAGCTTCAGTGTGAATACACAGAATGTCCAGGAAATACGACCGAGGGTGCTGCAAGCAAGAGACGATGCCCAGTTCAGAGCCTGGCTAGCCCTTCTCAGCCCTACCCGAGGAGCAGGACCACACTGGAATTAACCACTGCAACTCACAGCACCAGTGCTCCAGTCTCTTCCATTTAAGCTCCGACACTGCGCCTCTCTCCAAGGTAGCTGCGTAGCAGTGCCACCATCTTCTATTGTCCCCACTCACACCTGCCCATGCTGGGCAGCTATGGCTAACACACGACAGAGAACAGGGTGCAACAAATGATGTGGTCAGAATTTCTGACCGTTAGCAACACTGCACTGACAACAGGGACAAGCAAAACTCAGCCCATCAGCTGCTTCCCTGAGGGGTCAGGGCAGAAGGATGCCTGTCCTGGCACATGCCCAGCACAAATGGCTATGCTGAAGGCAGAAGATCAGAAATTGGCATCTGATCTGTTGTGGCAAATGCCAGGTTCCCCAACCCACAGCAATGTCTGGGCTCCAAAGGTGCTGGAGGAATAAAAGGCTGGGTACATCTAGGTTGAAGGAGACAATCTGGTTTCATGGGAATTCTTTTGGTCCATTTACATATTAACATTCTTCTCAGTCCATCCATTCACAGGGATGATTCTGATACGTGATCAAACCTTTTATTTACCCTTTAATTCCCAGTACTTGAGCGATTGGCATGATAGGCAGGATAACAATGCGCAGTTCTAGGAAGGTGGTGAGGAAAGCAAAGACCAGCTAGAATAGTGCAGCTACGTATTCTGGGCCAAGCCTTGGTGAGGAGCCCTTTGCACTGCAATTAGGGATCGTGGCTTTGACCATTAGAACAGATGCTCATGCTGCCGGTGTGGTTACAGACTAGATGGAGGTGAATCCTGGCTTGGGAGTGGTCTGGAATCTCAGTCTCTGGGATCCTGGAATCTTCCCTGCCTCACTCCCACCTCTCTGACTCCAACTCACCTTAGAAAGATACCTACAGACCTACACATGAAAACATCACAATCAGAGGGAAATGCTCGTGTATTTATTAATTATTATTCTATGTAAATAAGACACACACATGCCCAGAGCTCCCCTCTCTTCCAGGTTCCCTCTTGCAGGAATCCACGTAAACCTAAAAACAAATAACTCTCTTCCCACAAGTCCTAAGAGCTCAAAAGGGAAGGAATCTAAAAAGAAGAGCTGCTAGTCTGAAGCTGAAAGCTGTTTTTTATCCACAGCTGCCTAGATCAGGGATACTGGCTTCCACTGTCTCATGCAAAGGCAACAGGCCAGATAATAGTCCAGAAATGTCTCTTTTGAAAAGACTTGTGGTTCTGGGGCTGACGGGATAGGGGACCCCTCTCTAGGGGATGCTACAAGATGCAAAGTAGGTACAGTGAGTAACCACTCCTAGGCTAGATGCTACATACGTAAGCATGGCCACAGTGGGTCAGACAAAAGGTCCATCTAGCCAAGTATCCTGTCCAACACTGGGCCATACCAGATGCTTCAGAGGGAATGAACAGAACTGGTAATCATCAAGTGAGCCATTCTTCCATGCTAGTACAGCATGCAACACTGCCGTAGGATGCAAAAAGGGGTCCACCACAGTGGTACTGAGCTGTGTTTCCATGCACTGGGTGCTGCTTGGAACAATGCATAGTGGATGCTCAGGGGGCCACACGCACACCTCCCACAGCATCCCTGCCCTGCCCTCCCCATCAACAGCATGCCACTTCCAGTGAGTGTGGGAGTGATCCCACCCCTCTCTGAGAGCGACGTGTCCTTAGGGGGCTGCACCATTCCCAGGGTGGGACAGGACTGCCCTCATGCTCGCTGGAAGCGATGGATGGAAGCGGAGCAGGAGGAGGGGCAGAGCAGGGCCAGGGACGGGCTGGGGCAGGGGCAGGGGCAGGGACTTGTAGCCAGTAGCAGCCCTCCTCCAGCACCTCCCTCATCAGTCACCACTTGGTGCCGCCACAGTTCGCAAAGCAGAAATCCAGTGGGAACTGAGGCTGGAACACAGCCCATATGGCTTAGAGCGCTAACACAGCTGGCACCACATTGCAACTCGGAACTGAGCCATAGCCATACCCACATAACCTGCCCCAAGTGCTGCACGCTGGGGTGGAGTGAGGCATGGACTCCCAAACAGTTGTTGTTCTCCTTCTTCCCAACTCTGCCCTGGCTCCTCACCTGGCCTCCTCACGGCCATCTAAAGGCACAGGTTCCCCACCGTGTCTGGTTCCATAACTGGCACAGACAGGACCCTGAGCCAAACTCTGCCATTGGCTCCTTTGTCTATAATCTAAAACCTGGAGCAATGTACTCTGAAGATGCTTCACTCTGGATCCAGTCTTTGCAGCACAGGCCCACCTCCGATTCGTGTGAATGGGAGTAAAGGCTCCAGCAGATTGCATAGACCTGGTAATGAGAAGCATGCTTCCTCACACGCCTGGCACCTCAGCCAGCAGTAGAATGGGTTAAGGTGGCTGTTCAGCATGCCACCTTGAAGAACTTTGAAAGGCATCAGGGAATGCTTGCGAGTCATGTGAGCAGCTCCAGTTACCTGGGACACAATCGTGCAACCTCGCTTTTAATCAGCTCCATCTCCCCACTCAAAAGAAGCCATCAGTCTCTCTCGGCTGCCTCTGCTTTCTGTGTCAGGGGGTGGCTGGACGCTGAATGCAGCTGGGTGCCCTTGAACGGGCAGTTTCACCTCCAGTGTCACCTTGGAGAGAAATGCTGCAGTGCAAACTTTGGAGAAGGGAGGAGGGGAGCAGGGAGGAGGTAAAGGGAGCGCTGTGCTCTGCTCCCAGCTTTGCTCAAAGAAAGCAACTCTGATCCATCCCTGTCACCATTCAGGGACATGCCGGCAGGACCCTCTGTAGCCTCCTCCTTCCTCCCACCCCCGACCCGCCAGGCAAGCAACACAGGTGGAGAACATACTGAACTCAGCAGCTGTGAATTCAAGTGCCAAGCCATGTAAGGCTTGTGCCCAGTGGTGACCCAGCAGCCAAATCAGGGGCCGTATGCTCTGCGCCTGGGTACACATCTCTGCCCATCTGAAAACTCCTGCTGCAGCATCCTGGGAAGCCAGCACATTTCTGCAGCCCTGTGCCAGCACCTACCCTGCAAAACAGGCTTATTATCAGGGTCCTAAGTCCTGAAATTCTGTTTTAAATCACAGCCAACCTTGGAGGATCTGAATTGTCACCTCCTAGGGGCTGGATAACTTCTTTCCTATGTACTGTAAACAGAGGCCACTGTAACAATGTAAATTAGTTTGGCTTCTGCCTTTCCCTCAGGGAGTTACTTCCCGGTCTCCTGAAATGGACTCCCCTGAGATAATCAGGATCTTCCTCCCCCGGCCCCTGCATTTTGCTGTCCTGTGTGCTGAAGGATCCCCACAGCTCCTAGCGATCATTGCACAGGTTTCCTGACTTTCCCTTCCATGGCTTCATGCTTGAACGGAGCCACATGGCACGGAGCGGCGGCTGTAGACCACTGTTCTAGAATCTCTCTACAGTCATAAAGATGCTTTCTCTGCACCATGCATTGTAACGTCAGTAGCAGCTTGGTACTCCACAGTAGCACTCTGCTTTTTGCATGGTATTATAAAAGGTGGGAGCCACTGGGGGAGGCACCTGACAACCAGCCCTGTCAGCGCTTTCTCAGACCTCGAGGTGTCCTCTAGCATTACGATATTGATGATGCGAGCAGTGTGCCGCCAAGGCTGATTGGAGGAAAGAATTTGCTGCTGTGCATGAACAGCTGATACAAAGTGGCCTCTGCTCTGCTGCTAGCTGTGGACAAAAATCCATGTGCCATAGAGATGGAGAGGGCCCTTTTCAGAGAGGAAAGATGGTTGCATTGGAGTGCTCATTCCACAACAATGGCATCTAACACGACCGCTCTAACTGGGCTCTCCCCTCACTCGCTGCATTGCTGAAGACCCAGGTTCACATCAGTTTCGACTGCAAGCAATACACGTGCGCCGAACTAATCAGAGACCTGAGACGACCCTTGTGCGCCTCACCAAACGACTGGGAAATGAACTGTTGGACAGTGGCTCCAGAGAGGTTCAAGCCTGGATTAACAGAAAATGATGCAGAGGTGCATTCCAAGAGCTGAGGTGGGGATGAAAACAAATACTGTAGGAAGTGCTGCTGTAGGCCAGGACCGAGATATGTCAGCGGAGATGTGTGGGAACCACAGACCTAGACTAGTTCTGAGAGCCGCAGGTCAGGACTAGCTCCTCTGGCAGAATTGTATGAGGATACCTGACTGCAGGAAGACGATGCTGCTGTGTTTTCAAAGGAGTGCATAAGCCAATTGGAAGACGCTCTGCAGTGCCTAGGACAGGGGTCAGCAACCAAAATAGCAAGAAGAGCCATTTTTTTTGGAATTTGGTAAAAATTACGTAATTCAAGAGCTGCAGTGTGTGTGAATACGAGAAGGTCCTTAATAAATAACATCAACCCATACATTTTGTAACCCCTATTTTAAGAAGAGTGTGAACACAATGATTTGTAAGTCGACACATATTTACCGCAGGACAGTCACAAACTTTTTACATGTTCTATTTTCTCACACCTTATGTGTGTGTTTGTATCACTGTCTTCCTGACTTTCACTCCCAAACCCACTTTAACTATGTTAATTCTACCTCATGTTTAATTTCAGTTTTCTTTCCTAAAATCCTGTTGTCCTTCACAGCAGGCATGCGGCAAGAATCCTTTTCATTATCAAAATCAGGACTATTAGCAACATGATCAAAGCACAGGTACAGTATCATATCCCACAATGCATTGCACATATTAAAGGAGGGGTCATCCAACATTTCAAGGTCACATATTGTTTGCTATTTAGATATGAATTGTTCATTGCTGGGCATTTAGACATTCATTATCAAAAATAATCAGAAGTGACTTTTTTTTTTACTTTGCAATTATAGTGTCAGGAGCCTTAAAGAAGTCCTCAAAGAGCCGCAGGTGGCTATGGAGCAGCATACTGCAGACCCCCAGCCTAGCAAATTTCAAAGCCAGGCTACATTAGACAGGCTGTGGTGGTACAATTCTACCAACAAACCTCCCCCAGTAGCTGTGAATACCAGCAGAAGTTATTTGACCAGTGTAGTTTCACATTCCTAATAGAAACAGCTATGCTGGCAAAACAATGGAGCTTAGACCTGGCCTCAACTCTGGTCTTTAAAACTGATGCAGACTGTTAATAGACTAATGATGCGGGGAGGAGAGAAACAGGCATCTATCCGGACAGTGTTTGTTTCAAAGGATCCCAGTTGGGCTATGAAGCAAAGACAGATCTGGGCTTTACAGGGAGTTCATTCATTGTGCATCCCTGGGGAGACCCCACAACATGACCCTGGACTCTTGTGCACCCGAGCCCTTGGTGGTATTGTTCTAATTGTACTGGGAATGACTGTGTTGGAAGAGAACTGTGGTGTTGGCTGCGAGTGCAAGACATGCGAGGTTCACAGCTGAGTGCTCCCTGCCAGGAATTACCCGCCTCCACTGGCTTGATCTGCCTGTAGCACAGCCTGCAGGGCATTTAGCAGGCAGTCCCTGGATGAGCAGAGCCTCTCTGCTCCTGGCTACACAAAGGTAATGTTGCCAAAACATCCCCCCCCGCCCCCCCCCGTGCTCACCCTGGTTTATTGCTAGCCAGGACAGGGACGCGTGCTGCTGCCAGCCTTGTAAGCCCCCAAAAGATTAGCACGGCCTTGTGCTGGGTTAGCTGACACAATGCAGAAATGGCAGCGGGAGCCCACGGTTCATTTGCACTAAACAATCCCAATGCTGCAACCACAAGTGGTGGTGCACCTGCAGTAGCAATAGAGAGAAATGGGGTTTTTTGCCCATTGTAGAGTTTCCACTGTGCTGAACTTGTGCACACAGCTCAAGGCTGTGGGCAGCAGCAATGCAGCCTTTTGTAAGAGGAATAAGAAATCAATCAACGAGGGCTGTGCAGAAGGAGGGGCGCAGGATTCCCGCCTGGCTGAGCTACTGCACGTGCCAGGAAAGCAAGATGACCACCAGGCGAGTGTGACACAGAAGATGGATCTGTCCCAGAAACACATTTCTTTGCTATTAAACTTCCTTGCAAATAAATGAGGCCTTTTGCCAAAGCAAATGGGCTCCCTGCCACCTTGCCCCACCCTCCCAGAGCTCCACAGAGCTGATCCTGTTCTGACCATCCTTAACTGAACATTAAATCCTAGGCGTGGGTTTTTTTTTTTTTTCCGGCTGATGCTGGATTGCCCATAAAAGTCTTCAACAAAGGTGGCACTGAGAAAGAGAGAAGCAACAGCAGGAAGCCAAGGAAATCTGCTTGGGTGGTGTAGTAAATCTGCTGGCAACAATGTGACAATGTAAATCTAACATCCTCATTTATTACTGGGCCTCCTGCTGTATTTGGCACAAGCGGAGCCAGGAGACCTGTGACAACACCTTCCCTTCCATTCAACAGCCCTTCACTAGCGAGAGCAATGAGCCACATGCATGGGGACAGGCACTGACACACTGCATTGATCTCCAGCTGTCTGGTGGAGGACCGAGCTGCTACTCCAGAAACACAAAACCCACAAAGAGGGGGAGTGAAGGAAGGTTAGTGATGTGGGTCTGGCCCCAGGCACCCTGCTTCAGCCATACCCTTCCAGCATAAATCAAAAGCCAAAGCCTCAAGCAGCCACTAACTCCATGCCAATAATATCCATATACATATCTAACTGTAGGACAGACCTCTGCAGAGTCACGGGTTCTGCAGGGTGCTCAGATACTCTGGAGCAGAGCATACAATCAGACAGGCAGATTGGTGTGTGCAAACTTGTGCTAGGCCGTAAAGTAGTTGTAAGCCTGTATTTTTGGAGGCACATAAAAAATCTGCCCCTACAAATTAAAAAAAAAAAAAATCAGCACGTACAGGAAGTTATGAAGAGATCTGATTGGTCTCCCACTTTCATTTAATACATCAGAATAATCTGAAAGGAACGTGCAAGCCCCAGGGCATTCTGAGATTCATGGAGAATCTGTATTTAAAACACCATCCATGTCCGCACTTGTGTAGAACCTGCCGTATGTTAGCCACTTGGACAATCGTTAACTAATCTAAACTACCTGGAAACAGCCAGCAACAAGTGCAGCAGTCGCAAGAGAAACTTTGTTATTCATCAGTGTAAAAATAGACAGTGGGCAGCACTGAAATTAGTCATGACCAAACGGGAGAAAACATGGTGTGCTTGTTCTGCATTCAGCACTCCGTCTAGGGTCCCCACCGCTCTGAAAGGGGGACAGCAATGCAGAGAGCACAAAAGCTTAAATTTGATCCCACTTATAATGACAGATCAAGGCTATAAAGACTGCCCTATGGGGCGGAAAGACAGCTGCTCCCCCGTAGTGACAATACAGCATGGTCTTGCCAGAAGAGAGCAAAGCAGGTTCATAGCCCAGATTAAAAGTCCACGCTGGGCTTTGGCCCTGACCAGAACTGCTCTTTATGATCCACTTCTGGCCACAAGGGAAATGAACTGTCATGCTTAAGCCCAGGGACTAAACATAGTTGCTTGGAAAGTGTAAAATCTTGGGGGTTGGCCCACAGCGCTTGCAGCATTTTAAAGACGGTGCCAGAGCCGCAGATTTAACCCTGATGCTTCACGGTGCAAGCGTCTTCCAAGAGAATGGACCCCACATCAGCATCTCAGACCAGAACTTGGCTATTCACGACCTCAGAGGTATTGGAATTAGCAGGGAAAGGGCATTCCCTGCTCAGGACAGCGGAGCAGCTAAGAACCATGAGAGCCTGTTTTATGTTGTTTTCTGCTGCTGAGGTTTGGCACGTTGGTGCATTTCACAATCCAAAAAGCCAGGCTGCCAGGGGTCAATCTGGTGGAATTAACCCACCCCCTGGGGTGCAGGGCTCGGAGTCATTGCTGCCAAATGCCTTGAGTTGCTCAGGTCACGCAACAATTTTGTTTCTACAGCTCTGATTTCACAGTGGGAGAGAAAATTGGAGCTGCATGTTTAAGGGTGCTCCCTTCCTGGGTTTTCTTCCCTCACGACACTCAAAATCACTGGGTGCCCTAGGCCTGTTCAAAGTTCCAGAGCAACTCCTGATATGGCAGGCAAAAGGGCACAATTCTTAAATCTGACAGCAAAAATTGAGAGCTGGACTGGCACCATCCTACCCTGTCTCCCCACGCACCCAACCATCTTTCAGCCACATGACAGTTTTGTGTCGTTGCAGAAAGAAAAGGGTGGTTAGAATGGCTCTTGATGAAGATCTGAGACAGTCGTGCTGTGGAGACTGGATCTGGAGGGCGTGGGAGACCTGAGAACAGAATCAGACACCCCAGCGCTGGGCTAAGAATGAGCCTTCCTATTGATTTCCAAGCTAATATAGAACAGATTGGAATTAAAAGCACATGGGTAACTGCACTAATCTTTCAGCCCAGTGAGTCACCATGGAGCAAATGTGGCTCAGTCACACCTGAGAAGAGAGTAAAGCTGCCTCCCTGCCATCAACAGATATGTCTGCACTGCAGAAAACAGGCTGTTCTTAACTCAGCTAACTCAGATTAAAATAGCAGTGGAGACAGGGCAACTCTGCTTTCCACTCAGGTCAGCAGGCTCAAGGTAAAACTTACAGGGCAGCCTGAAGTTGAAGTCGAGATGATAACCTGAACTAAAGCCAAGCTGCTATGTCTTCACTGCTGTTTGAAGCCAAGATTTTGTTTTCTGTGTAAACACCCGAACGTGCCAAACCTTCAGACCCACACACTTCCCTGCCCCATTTCCCTCCCCACCCACCACCCCTGCTTCCCAAGCACAAAAGAAAACAATTTGGGGCACACTGGCCATGGGCAGTGTGCTCCCAGCACCCATCAGGAAACAGGTGGATTCCTGCTCAGACTCACTGCAAGCCAAGTCCAGAGTGGCAGAAACCATCACCCCACTGCCGTGGCAGAGCTTCATGATACTGAAGACACCTAAAATCCAGCAGCAGCAGGTGAGAAGCTATTGCTGCATCCCACACACAGCAGCAAGCGAGCCAAATGCTCAGCAAGGTGGTACCTGCCACCCCTGGAGACACAGAGCCCCGAAACAGGAAATACACAGGGCTCTGCTGTTCCCCTAGGAGTAACAAATGAGACAGCACAAAGCCGAATTACAGGAATTCACTGCAACAGCACCCAAGTGCCAGCTGTGGTTCTGCAGAGCCCATCTAGACGGGGTTGTCCGCACCGGGCTAGGCACGAAGGGTTAAAACAAACATCACCTTCTAAGTGCACTGCAGAAAGGCCTTTCCCATCAAATCCTCCCTAAAGCTGAGCATCCTTCCCTGCTGAACTGGGCACTTATTCAGCTCAGCTGGAGGCACATTCCACACTACAGCCAGTTCCAAACCCTGGGAGGGAGACAAGGAGCAAGGCTGTTCCGTGCACACCCACCTCCCCACAGAACACAAGCCAGGAAGGAAACACACTGTACCACAGGAGAGCCCAGTTTCCGCACCTAGGCAATATCGTCTTTTCAACAACTCAGGTTGCCAGGGAGGGGAGTCTGAAGCAACCTGGGGGAATTCCCAGGCCAGGAATGTGCTCGTCAAACTCCACAAGCGAGGGGCATGTGCAGGATGGAGGAGGGTGGAGAAATCTGCATATCACTGGCTGGCGCTCAAGAGGCAGGCATTCGGTAAACTGCCCACGCACCACTCCCTGGGGAGCCAATCTGCAGCACCCAAGGCTACTGCAAACCTGGGCTCTTATACAGCTCTGCCAGTGCCCTTCTCTCCTGACCTGTGACCACCCTGCTGATACGTCCTAGATGACTGCCACCCATACCCCACTCTGCCTTGCCCCTAGCCTGAGCCATGTCCTCCTGTTCAACCCCTAGCCCCCAGCCTGAGTCACGACCCACAGCCCACTTCCCCCCACCCCACCTTTGCATGCAAGGCTTCCACCCAGCAGCAACAACTCATAGCAAAGGGGACTGTACGCTCCTCCCCTGTGGACAACTGGTGGTGGAGGGGTGAGGGTGGTCCCACGTTCCTCACAGACCCAGGCTGTACTTGTCTGGTCTTGCCTCTCAGTGGCAGGGGCTTCTCTGATGGGGCCCTTAGCAGAGGCTCCCTCAGCTCTGTTTTTAGGAGGGAAGAGAGGGAAAGAAAGGGAGGTCTCTTGCTGTTGCTGACCAAATCTGTTCTAACACTGGAAGTGTCTCAAAGAGGCAGCCATGTTATTACCAAGTGTAATTCTAACACGGCCCTTTTCTGTAGCCACAGGAGAACAGCCTCTATATTTATCAGTCCAGTGTCACCTTGTCTCCTCAGGGGTAGCTGGGCCAGAAAGGAGCCCCACTCTCACCTTAGTGACTAGAAGAGAGGCGAAGGCTGTGGACGATCAAATCTGGGGTCACCTACCTCACTGATGCCCATCATCCTGGGGGATGAGAGACCCCTTCCCTTTCTCAGCTACCTGAAGCTGTTCCTGTGGCTCTGGCCTGATGGCACAAGTTACATGCCACTGCCAGTTACATGACCACCATCACCAGTGGGCCTCCACAACTTGGGTGGTACCTGAGGCAGTATCGTCCTGCCTGTAAAACCAGGAAGGCAAGAGAGCGGAGCCCTGGCAGCTGCAGTGTGAGGCCAACACCCAGGCATGGAGACAAAGCTACCAGAGACAATGGGCTGGTGATGGGTGGTGCTGTTGAGTGGGAGGAGGCGGGATTTAGATTGCAGACACCGAACTGTATATCTGGAGCTGCATCAAAGCGCAGGAGAATGGGCTTCCCCTGAACCATGAGAAGTACAACCAATGGCAGACCATACTGCCCTACCCTTACCTGCTTCCAGCTGGGTCCCAGTGCAAGCAGCTAATTCTTGGCTGAGACAGAGAGCTGAAAATCAGAGCAAGGCAGCTCTCCTTAGGATGCGCAGAAATATTGCCCTGAATGAAAGCCAGGAGCTCATCACCCTATGCACCCACTCATACCAATGGGAGACGTCAGTGCTCAGTACCTTGATGGAGGAATCCAGTATCCCACAGGGTGGGCCCTACGGAGGACTGTACATTCTCACCCTGCCTGGAGCCCCTGCAGTCAGACTAACACCCTTCAGCCTGTTCCCTCTGCAGTGCTTTTTTACTGGGCACCAACATAATGTGCATGGACAGCGAGAAGGAAACATTTTCCATTTTGGTCACAATGTGACTGAATCTCATTACGGTTCTACCGTGTCTGTAACCCTCCATGCTAACGCTAACCAGGTTCACACACTCTAGGTTTCTGTAACCTGGCTTCTCACATGTGATTTGTCTTGCATACGTTCCCATAGGCTGAACGGGGACTCTGACAGATGCCCTACTACATGGAGAGACCTTCACAACGACTCACCCCCAGCGTGACATGGGAGAGAACAGTGGTCTTCGGAATCAATACTCAGAAAAATGGGAAAGCCAAAAAGATGCCCTAAATCCCTTCTCTGCTACCCAGCACTCACAGCAAAGACCCACCTGCTGAAGAAAGAAAGGCCAGAGGTCTAGGCCCAGACCTTCAAAGCTCCTGAGGCTCTCAACTCTCACCAAAATCAGTGAACGTTAGGTGCCTAAATACCTTTGATGATCTTGGCCTTTGTGTTTATACAGTAAAGGACCCTGGGTTCATATTATCTCTGAGCTATGTGGGACTTTGGCCCGGTCGGCTGAACTCTTTCCACCTGGGCCACTCCCACTGCTGGGTGAAAACGGGGCACATCCCTGGAAGTTAGTCACCGCCTCTGCGCTCCTGCTGAGCTTCGGAAGCCTGGAGAGGAAGCAGCTCTGCTGGATGTTTAGAGTAAGCACCCTTTGCTCTTGGCGTGCAGTCCCATTGACTCAGGGCCTAGGAGGACGGAAATGCCAGGCACCCTGCCTGCTAATGCCAGTGCGTCCAGAACACTGGTTCAGGCTGGGACACCTGCTACATGGGAGGTCCAAGTGTCTGTGCTCCAATTGGCTGGCAGACTTCAGCAGTGTTGCTATTCCATGGCAACATTTCCACTCAGAATATTCCTGCCTTGTGACCAGCCAAGAGGAACGCCTCCCGCCACTGCTTCCAACCAATGATCAAAGCCAACGGGGCACAGAGGAATGTGTTAAACAATTAATCACCAGCACTAAAAATATCTCAGTCTGAAAGCCAAAACACTGCACACCTGTCCAGTTCTTTGGAATAGTAACATCACATAGACATGCCTGATCTGTCAAAAATGTAGAGAGAAATTTCACTCAAATGATTAAAACCACTGGAAATGACACAATTCAGATATTGGAATGATGTTTGCTCTCTACCACGGTAGCATCTGACTAAACAGAAAGATCTGATGTGCATAGGTCCAGTCAAACAAAAACTCACTGTTGCAGTGATTGTTTTGCTTCCGATACGTTATAAGGCACGATTTGTAAGCCTGTTAAAACTTCCCACAGAAACAGCCATTTAAAGAGGATGTATCTGAGTCTAGAGACATGCAGCAAAGAGATCCCTGCATCCCCACGCCTATGCTACAGTTGCACCGCAGCCGGCAGGCCCGTTTGTAAAATGCCAGCAAGGGCTGCAGTGCTGCACAAGGCAGGGCTGATGGTCAGGGCACGGCGTTATTCTCTCAGAGGTAACAGTTAGCACGTCACCATACCAGTGAAGTAGCCAATACCATGGGAGGGCTTGGCAAGCGCAACTTCCCCGGTGGAAGGATACCCGTGGTGAAAAAGCTCCACAGCAGTCCCTCCCTCCTAACTTTATATCGAGTATTCTTGAGTGGGGGGGCAGTCATTGGGTCAATAAAAAATCCCAGGGGTCTATAGCAATGTCTGTGCTGCAGCACGGGCAGAACGGTGAAGCTGCCTGATGCAGAATGTTCTCTCTCTAGAATGCCCAGCTCAGTGGTCACGCTCCACCACACACGGTGCTCACAATGGCTAAGGGAAGATGGTAACGTTAGGCACACTCTAGAAGCCTGTCCCATCTCCCTCTCCTCTGGGGTTAACTTGATTTAACTGCAGTGCCCAGAGCTGTGACTATTTCCCACCCCATGTGACTCTCCAAGTCAAGCAAAGCTAAGGGGAGTGGGAGAAACGGTGGCTCCAAGTTATATTCATAGAATCATAGAATCCTAGGGCTGGAAGGGACCTCGGGAGGTCATCAAGTCCAGTGCCCTGCTTTAAGCAGGATCAACCCCAACTAAATCATCCCAGCCAGGACTTTGTCAAGGTAGGACTTAAAAACCTCTGGAAAGGAGATTCCACCACTTTTCTAGGCAATGCATTTCAGTGCTTCACCACCCTCCTGGTGAAATCGTTTCTCCTAGTATCCAACCTACTCCTCTCCTTCTGTAACTTCAGACCATTGCTCCTTGTTCTGCCATCTGCCATCACTGAGAACAGTCTCTCTCCATCTTCTTTACAGTCCCACTACAGGAAGTTGGAGGCTGTTCTCAAATTGCCCCTCACTCTTCTCTTCTGCAAACTAAATAAGACCAAATCCCTTTTATAGATGTTGTGCTCCATCGCCAAGGCAGCTGCATGTCGCGGGGGGGATGTAAGGGGAGCCCCTTACACATCTAAATAACATCTTCCGTGCACCTACCTGTTGCACTGTCAGTGCCTCTGGGTGAAGACTGGCTGTTCTCCTGTGTATCGCACAAGGCTGAACACACCGTCTGCACTCACAAACACACATAGCTCAAACTCAGAACAATCCCACACAGCACAGAGCCCACACAGATGGGCAACAATTATCCAGTTTTGAAATTCTGACAACATTTTTAATTTTGGACTTTTTTTTTTTTTTTTTTTTTAAAAGAGGAAAACAATGCTGAAGGGTAATTTCATTGTCCTGAATTTCCCCACTGGGTTTCAACCACTCAGCTCTTCCTTTTTCAACTCCTGATGAAATTTCTAAATACTACGATTCTTTTTTTAGAACACAGGGGCAGGAAGAGAGTGGATTTAAAAAAAAAAAAAAAAAAAAAGAGCCACAAAAATTCCTCCCCATTTCCCAGCCAGCTCAGTGACCTTGTGACTGCAGTGGGGAGGATACTGAGGCATAAAGCAGTGACTGGCCCAAGACATCAGAAGGAATCACTAACACAGAGCTAAGTCTTCAGAGAGCTCCTATTTCCACTTCCCAGACCACCAGACAATGCTCCCCTCACTAACTTACACTCCCTCTCTTGAGAAGCCCTAGGGGGCCCTTCAGGATCAGCGCTGCTCCGTCACACAGAGAAGCGTTTAAGTTTGCCGCTTGTGCAGTGAATTGCACATGGGCAAGCCACACACATGCAGAAACATGATCGGAACGGCACATGCCAACTGGGACAAAAGAGCCTTCCCTGAGCCCGGCTCCACAGCCATTGCAGCCAGAGGTTCTGTGCCTCTCACAAAGAATCGACCACTCCTGGCCTTACAGGCAGCTCTTTGGTCCTACAGCTGAAGGGTCCTGGCACAGCAATAACGGTACGAGGAGGGTCAGCACGCAAGAGCCAGGCACCACAGCTGAGTGTGTGGCCAGTGCTCCCTCTCCCCCACCTCCCAGAAAGTCCTTTGCCCCAATTTCTGCTCATTTACAGGGCGAAAAACCCTTGTGGCCATGTGAGTAGTTGGGCAACAGTCCACTGAGACACCAGCCAGGGACAGCAGAGAAACGGTGCACTAAAATAGGAGTTGGCAGAGGCCAAGCTGGGCTTGGCAGTGATTGAGGGAGTCGCTCGGAGCAGGAGGGGATGACAAAGGGAGATCTGGCTCCCTTAAAAAGAGAAAGGCCTGGCTGGAGCCATGAGCTTGTCTTGTCTTCCTTTCCTCACCCCACATCCACCTCCCTCATACCCACCCTAGCATCCTACCTCCCCCTACCCATCCCCAGGCTCCTTTCTTCCTGCTCATGACCCTCAGGGCATGCAGATTTGCCCAGGAAATGGCTCATAAGTGGGTAGCACACTCGGCCTAGCCAGCGAAGTCAGGATGGGAATGAGGCTGGAGTCAAAGTGCAGCTAGAGAGGGTCACCACCCCATCTGGCATCTCCAGTCCTCCTACAAATGCAAGAGCATCAGCCACAAGCAACACACGCTCCAGAAACTTTCCCACGGTCGGTCAGCAAGTAAACATGCCAGGGAGGCTCGGGGACCCAGCCGTCTGTGTAGCAGGAGAGGAGTGCTAGGGAAGAAGCTGCAGGTAGAAGCAGGAAAGGGGAGAGAGGAGACAGGGGAAGACAATGTAACTCCAGGCCCAGAAAGTATTTATGATTCTGACCTTCCTGTGCTGGGACAACTCATATACATTGGCATTAATCTCCATAGGCAAAGCTGTGCGGGCTCATGACCCAGCCAAAGGACCTGTTTCCATCCTCAGAGTTCATCTTGACCTGTTTATTTCAGACGGTGACATTTGCAGGCTGACGCCTGAGCTATGGTTCATCCCAGCTGAAACACCACCCTCCTTTGCTCTCCACACCACCACACACACACACACACTGCCCAGACCTTGCTCCATGGAGCTCCCGGGCTGGGACTGACCCTGACAATGACTCAGGCTTTGCTCTCCCATGTTTGTATGTTTGTTTCACCTCCCATTACAGCCATGCTGGCCAAGCCAAGGCCAGATACTCCAGGGAGAATCTCACTGGTCTGCAGCCTCTCTTGCTGGACAATGTGTTGCAAGCAGAGCCGGTTAGAAATGTTTCGTCTAAGTATTTTTTTTATGCAAAATGTTATTTTTGCACAAACTGAAATGTTTTAGAAAATATCTTCATTTCTACAAACATTCCTGAAAAGAGATATTTCAAAACTAATAAAAAGTTATTTGGGGAAATCCCAAAATGTTATGTTTAAATGCAATATTATTTTCTATTTATACATTGCTTTATAATACATCACCAGTAGTTGTGCACCACATGAGGCTGCTGCCATAATAATTACAAGGAGTTGTTCCTTAGCACTTATTGAACCATTTTACCTTCTTTTCTAGAAGCGTCTACTTTTGTGTTGTAATGAAGCAGTCTGATACTTTGATATAAAGTGTCCAATTCAAACAAATTTCAAAAATGCATTTCAACATGTCAAAATTCTCCACAAACCAGAAATTCTGAGTTTCAACTGGCTCTAGCTGTCAGACCAAGGCCACACAATGTATACAATGCTCAGCTCCGCGCCACCACCCCGAGGCGATGCTGTGATCAGGACTAATGCAAACCTTGGAAGTATAAATGGGAATCTCGAGTGGAAGCAGAGAGGTTGCTTCACCTCTGTATTTGGCTGCTGGAATCCTGTGCCCAGTTCTGGTGTCCACAGTTCAACACAGACGTTGATAAATTGGAGAGGTTCAGAGAAGAGTTGTGAGAAGGACTAAAAGACCTGCCTTACAGCAACAGAGGCAGGGAGCTCAGTCTAGTTTAACAAAGAGATGGTTACAGGTTACTTGATTTCAGGTAACAGGCTCTTCCACTTAGTAGCCAAAGGTACAGCACCATCCAAAGGCTGGAATATTAAGCTAGATAAATTCAGACTGGAAATGCGGTATACATTTTTTAACAGCAGGAGTCACATCCATGGACCAATTTACGAAGGGATGTGGTGGATTCTCCAACACTGGTAAGATGTGATTTCTTCCTAAGAATCTATTCCAGGAATTATTTTGGGAAAGTCTATGGCCTGTGCAATATAGGAGGTCAGACTGTATGGTCCCAGTGGTCGCTTCTGGCCTTGGAATATATGAATCTATGCTCAAGGCTCACTGGTGCTGTTCCAATGCAACGTCCCTGTCAATATCAGGCTCACATATTACGGGCTGCTGGCCTGAGACATGCTGCTGCTATAGGTGCTGGAGCTAGGATCCTGGGGTGGGGGTGGGAATGTGGCAGCATCCCCAGGTTTGAACTGGCTTCCATCACATACAAGGTTTACAATTCAGGTCAATGGTTCTCAGCACCCCCACTATGCAAATTGTTCCAGCACCCCGACTGCAACTATCAACAACCAAAGAATATCGCGACCTCTCCCTTCAGCAGGCTGAACACACAAATGGCTGCAAAGAGCTTTCTACGTGCTAAGCACTATACTCCTGGAAAGCCAGTTGGCACCCATCTTGACTTCTGGCAGATAGGAAGATTGATACGTAAGAAACTTCTGCAAATCTGCTTCCCTGCCCCTGTATGGGCCATAATCCACACGAGGGGACCCACTGGGCGTCACGGTAGGCAAACAGCTGTCAGCGGCCTTTTCTGCCGCTGTTTTTCTGTCTGCTTCACTGTGAAGCAAAAGCCACAGCCAGGGCCCTGGAAAGAAAGAGGGAGGGAGCGAGTGATGGAGCTCGGAGCAGGGCGGACGACCAAAGAAGGTAAGGAGCAGGACAGAGCAGACTATGGGACTTCCTTTGCTAGTCAGCCCATACTGTAAAAGGAGTGGGAACAGGGACAGACTGGCTAAGGCCCCAGCTGTGCTAAGATGGCTTGAAGCTGCAACAGAGGAATTAACCCTACAGGGTTCACACTGCTGTTGGATCAGCCGGGGTTGGATACAGGTGCAGCCATCCACAGCTGGTGGGTCAGTTACTTCTTGAAAAGCCACCTGGGTCCTTTAAACTGCACCTGCAAGGACCCCCAGCGGCACTCACTGCACCAGCATCAAATCTGGAGCCTTCACGGGTGACCAACCAGGTGCACAGTCCACATCCGACAGCTCAAAAGCAAGAGGCAGTTCCCTAAGGTGGCAGATTGGATGGGCACACGCAGGTGGACAGGCTCGGGCAAAGCGTAACAGTGCAGCCATACATTAGGCTGCTTCGGGGGTGCTGAGAGTCATTGAACCAAACTGTAACTGCCATGTGTAATAGGAATCACTACCAGACAGATCAACTGGTAGCGCCTATCAGCTGCTTCCAAAGGGAAAGTCAGGACAACTGTAGCTCCCGCAGTGTAACACAGTTACATCCCCCGGTCAAGCACTCACACAGGTGCAACCAGGACAGAGCCACCTCACCAAACTTGCACTTGGCTGCACACATCCCGCTCACCTACATTCTCCTGCTAGGCAGGACTCGTCTTCATTTTCTGCCCTAAACTGCCCCCGAGCAGAGCTGCCGCATTCCATCCCAGGAGTGCCTACGTGTCAGCACTAGCCGCGGTGAAACCCATGTATTGTTTATGTGCCAAGCTGCAATGTGTCTGATTCCTTCAAATGAGGGACACTATAAATTCAGAGCCTCAGCACAACACAGGGGTTCAGGAACTCCCAACACAGACTGGGCCACATTTTGCAAGAGACAATATTTTGAGGGAAAAAAATGCAGACTGAGCAACACTCACAGATTACATGGACTCCTGTTGCTTTGGCTGAATTGTTCATCTTAAAAAAAAACAAAAAAAAAACCAAAGCCAAAAGAGCCTGAATGCTTTGATTTTCCTACTCAAAATGACATTTCATTTTGAAATTCCCTCAACTGTGTTTTATTTGAAAATCGTTTAAAATGCCCCCAACCAAATCAAAACAGAACACTTTTGTTCAATCGGAAAGAATTATTTTTGTTTTTCTTTTTTTAGATCACCAACAGTTTTGAAAAACTGTTTTCAGGTCAACCTGAAGCTTTTGTTTCCCCCCCAATTTTTCAGAATTGCCAATGAACCAAATCAATCAATCAATCATTCACACAGCTCTACTTCCAAGTCTTCACTGTAGCACCACTGCCAACTCCCTTCTAAGCCTTCGCCAAATGCTTTCTCCTCTGTGTGTCTCACCTTCCCCACCTGGAAAACTGGAGCAACACCACCAATCTGTTTCATGGGTGCAAAGTGGGTAAGAAAATGTAGTAGGTATTGCCAGGGACGTGCTTAGTTCTAAGAAACCAGCTATGACAAAGAATGTAACTGTGACTGTATGAGCTGAAAGGAGCCTGCTGGGGTTTGAGCCACTGGGGCAGAGTAAGAGTGGAAACTACAGTGCTGCTGCTTTGCAATGGTCAGACTGGTGGGGATGTCTCCAGAGCACAGCACTATAGTAGCGCATCCCCATGACACCTGCCTTCTTGCACGCTGGGAGACAGAGCCAGCTGGGGAGATGGAGATTCCACTGCTCTTCTTGGCTGCCCCATTCTAACCACCGGAGGGAGCCTAACAAGGAAAAGAGCCATTCAGACTCCCACCACTGCCTGTTTCTTGGGAGCATGATCACTCCTATGACTGAGGGCTGGGGAAAACTAAAGGCTGGGAGATACACACACGCCTCACAGGGACCTCGGGGGTCATCGAGTCCAGTCCCCTGTCCTCTTCGCAGGACCAAGTACCATCCCTATTTTTTGTTTAATGGCCTCCTCAAGGATTGTACTCACAAGCTGGGATTTAGCAGGCCAATGCTCAAGCCACTGGGGTCAGAGCCACCTAGAAGAGGAAAGGAACTAGCTCAGAGAGAGATCTGCTTGTTAGGTAAAGGGCACAAACAATTGACTCCTGCCTACTTGCTGCACATCCCAAGGACTTCTTCAAATGGATTTGTGCCCTTTTTTGGTTCTTGATATGGTTCTTGTTTTTCTCATTCCCCGCCCCCACTGCCCCTGTGCGCGCGCGCGCGCACACACACACACACACACACACACACAATTTTTCTCCTGTTTAGTGTTTCTTCCCACCAAACATTAAGAACCTCCAGCTTGGTTTGCCCCGGTTTTGATGGAGAACTTCATGGGGGTTTGAGACTTGTGAGAGTGAGCTCTGGCACATTAGACGAAGGAGCAAAGATGCCAAACCTTTAATGGAGATGCCCTATCTCCCACTCTTGGTCAGATATTAAAATGGAAATGGTGTGACACAAAGCCATTTTAAATGGCATTTTCAAAACGTACAAATTTGGTCAGCAGCAGAAATCAACAACACAAGCGCGACGTCTTACGATCATTTATGCTCCCCTTTTCATGACGAAAAGCTCCCATAACTACCCTCTTTTCCACTAAAGGACAGCCCTCTGCATGGCCTCTGATGCCCCTTTAGCCAGCTGTGCCACCCAAAGCAGCCCCCAACAGAGAGGATGAAGGACCAAAACATTGCTCAAGGTAGGCAGGAAAAGCTGGCAACTGGAATGCATTCGTAGCTGCTATATACAGATGTGGGGAACCAAGGCTCCTTGATCACTCTGTGCAGGAACCCCCAATATCTGTAGGAGGAAGTGCTGTGGGCCAGGGAAGCAACTGGGGCAAATTCTGCCATTGTAACACTCCACTGGCCTGAACACACCAACTCCAGACGGAACCAACGTCTCCCATGTCAGAATCTGGCCTGGTATTTCCCTATAATTTCCCTCGTTCCATAAACTCTGCAATGAGCTGTTCAGTTTCCCGCCACTCTGTAATGTCCGTCACAGGGGTGACGGAATACAGGCCTGCAGGAGTGGGTGTCCAATGCTCCCGCAAGCCAGATTTTTCCCTTGTCTTTCACCCAGCACTCTGCTTTTCGGCCCTGCCGTGTGTTAACAGAGCAGCGAGGTCTGGGTGAGGGTGCAGACGTTCTGTGTTGTAACGTGCATTGCCACAGCGTGAGTCGGTTGTAACGAGATCACAAGCGGCCTCACATGACTAGCAGTTCAGTGCCTGCCTGACCTTGTCCCCACCTGCCTTCACATACACACCCCCTCCAGCACTTCCAGCCAAAAGCAGAGCAGAAAGTGTCTGATTGTGCAATCGCCTGACACAGCGCCAGCAGCACTCCCTCTGATACGACTGGGGAGTGACCGCACGTGCTAACGGCTGTGGCACGGCACGCAGGCGGTGCCTGGCGCTGCAGCTCTGTCCCAGCAGAATCCGGTGTGTGCTGAACACGCAGCCCAGAGCCCTGGGAAAGACAATATCCCTAGTGAACAGGTCACAGAGAGCCCTGTGCAAACAGGCAGCACTCAGACAGCCTGGAGTGGGTCAGAGCAGCTCCAGAGCTGCAGATGGCTCTTTAGGGAGTCAGTTGCAGCTCCGGATGCTGCCTCCTCTGGTGGCTCCCTGCCATGCCGCCACTGAAATAATGGAACTAAATGTAATTGGTTTAACAGCCAGCAGGGGGGCGGGAGGGATCCGGCCGTTACACCAATTACATTTAGTTCCATTATTTCAGTGGCGGCAGGGCAGGGAGCGCTAAGCCCGCAGGAGAACTGTGGGGGAGGAGTGACTGAGTCTGCCCCTGCTGGAGGTGCACAGATCCGCTGAGAAGGCAGCGGCGACTGTGGAGGAACAGCTGCAGATGGAGAAGCTCGTCAGCTGAGGCGGGTTAATCCCGGGGATGTGGGGGGAGAGTTTGGGGCTCAGAGGGGTTAAACCTGGGTACGGGGGAGGAGGGGCAGGTGTGCAGGATGGAGGGGTAAAGCTTGGGGATGGGGGGCAGATATGGGAGCTGAGGGATGAGGCAGGTAAATCTGGAGATGGGGGGCAGGTTTGGGGGCTGAGAGAGTAGAGCCTGGTAAGGGGAGGGATGGGTGTGGAGGCTTGATGTGAACATTGCTCCTTCCTGCTTAAGAGCCTATCCCCAGGTGCAGCATTTTGCTCATCCTCATTTGCTCCCCAATCCAGGGGTGAAAGCAACTTAAACTTTCTAACCAGTAAAAATCACTGTGCACGCTCTCCTTAAAACAGGGGTTACCAAAAGTACAGTTTGGGGTTATTTATTAAGGACTGTCTCATATTCATGCGCACTGCAGCTCTTGAAATATTGACTTTGTAACGCAATTTGAAAAAATGACTTTTCTTGCTGTTTTGGGTGCAGACCCCTAATCGGGACGAACCCCAGCCATCCCCGCATGTCCCAGTCTCCAAACTGCTGTAGGCAGTCTCCTCTCCTTACCTTAGAAGGTCACTGGTTGCACTGTAGGTCAACATGCAACAAAACTGGACTTCTACCAGCTCCTATGCCCCTGAGAGAGATCTCCCCACTGACATCGCCTGCCAAATGGCGGCAAATCAAAATTCCATCCAATAAGTACTGGAGCCAACCAATGCCCAGTCCACTACTGTGTCCCTCCTCTTGCCTCAGCAGAGCAGGCCAATGGTCCATCCAGTTCCCCATCTCCTGTCATGCAGATGCAGGACAACGATTCATCAAGTCCACACTGGCACAGACCTGGTCCTTCTAATCCGATCTGTCCAATAGGGGTTAGGACTGAAAGCTACAGAGCTGAAAGTGTAGCACACTCCCTCCCACACACACACCTCACATATCTACATGTGCAATATTCGGCCAGGGGCATCCCTTCTGGCGACCAGCAACATGAAGCATGAGAACAAACAGTCCTTGTGATTTCAACCAAGCTAGTGCCATTTCCATTGTGTTTTTCTTCTCCAGGTGTGTTTCTGATCTTTTCCAACCTCACTCAACTATAAGCCTCAAAATGCCTGGTGATGGTGAGATCCACAGGCAATTCTTTACACCCTGTTAGCCTGAGGAAAACGGTTAACTTCTAGGCGTCTGTCACCAGGAAGCTGGTGGTTTCCAAAGGCTCTGCTTTCTTTGCACGACTCCCCAACTCCCCATGATCCTCACCCCTCCCCTTAAGCAGAGAACCTACAGAAACAGAGACAGGAAGCTTCCTGCTGGGAAGGCTGAGCCAGCAGATGGAAGAAAAGGAGGACTGCCCAGCAGGCAGCTGGCAATGGAGTGACTGGAGACTGAGCCACCAAGGTCCACTCTGCTTGTAGGGAGGAGCAACAGCTATGGGGTGGGAAGCTGCTTTGTCTTCAGTGCTCTGAAGTTTACCTGCAACAGTGTATTGATGCTCCCTTATTTCTGTCTCTCTACAGCCCGTGTAAACAGCTCCATCTCGCCTTTTAGATTGCAGGCCCCTCTTCCCTCTCCAATCACTCTGCTGGTCCTCACCTTTGCTGCGTATCCCTGGTGGCAATCCTGCTCCTAGGTACCACTTGTCTGGGCAGCTGCCCCTCCCTGGGCTGTGCTCCTGAGGCAGGTCAGCTGCACCGAGCAGCACAGCGTGCCCGGGTCTGAGCGCAACAGCCCAAGACCTTACACCTCAGGCTGGAAGAGGGTGATGCACAGACAAACGAAGGGCCTTATTTAACACCTCCAAACCCCACAACAGTGGGCAAGATGCCGTGCTGCGGAACTACCGGAGGAACCACTCGTCGAAGGCCCAGAGAGCAGAGAGGGGACAGCATCTCCTGCATCACTTCCAGGCAAACACTTCACCTGCACCTGGGTGGTGCAGGATGCTCTGTGTGTTGCAGCATGTTCAGGAGGAGAACACCAGTGTTGTATTTAATTACGCACATTGAACCTGTGTGCAAGGTGGTCCATCTCCGTACACCCAGGACAGAGCTTAATGCATTGGTCCCTCATCCACCCTCCTCCACCCCCACACCTCTCATGTGAATAGGAGACCGGCAGGCAGAGCCTGGAGTCCTACAATATCAGTTTCATGACCCCATTCCTGGGAGCCAGCCCCTCCTGCACAGTTTGAGAGGAGGTGGAAGGACTGAAAGACAGCTTAACCCCTGGGGCCAGGCCAGGCACACACGACCATTCACATGAATACACACTGCTGCTGACTCTGTAGCAACCTAGGAGCTTTCTGAGTAACAAGGGACAGTCAACAGAGCTTTAGAGAGAGGGAACTGGGAGCCCCCCATCCTAGCAGCAGCATCTCTGCAAAGACGACTTTTTTCAGCACAACCCCACGCTCCATTTCCCTCTCCCCATCTGGTGCTCCAGCTTCTGTTCACAGGGAACCGTCAGCTTACCATAGACATGCTCTCCTGGCATCCAACCTCATGTGCAGGTGGCATTATGGTCTCTGTCCCCCTCCGCCTGGTCTTGAACGCACCCTGGCTTATTTCTAAACAGGCGCTATTCCCTATCTAAACAAGTCCTATTTCGCAATAGGCACTATTCCTCGTGCAACGGGGTTTACCTCTTTCGAAATAAGCCAACCCGAAATAGCTGTTGCATTGTGTGGATGCTAGGAAAGTTATTTCAACTTAGCTATGTAGACATAGCCATACTCGACTTCAGCCACTCAGCACACACACACACACACACACACACAGCACAGCTACCAATATGCACCCACTACGGTGCAGCCTGTGCTCATTTTGACCCACAAAAATCTGACTTCAAATACAAAAGGAGAGCACAATCACAGTTATTTAGCTGCTGAGAGAAAGAGACTGTGGCCCTATGGGACTGAGAAGCACGTTATGAAACGAAAAAGGCCCTGGTCCTCAGAGTTCCCTCTTCTCCTGGGACACACAGCTCCTCCCATTCTGTACATTTTCCTGGTTCTTCCCTGCTGCTCCCACCCTGCTTCTGCTTTTTCCTCCTCCTGCTGCTTCTGCGTAATCTTAGTCTGGTGGGGCTTGTACAATCTGGCCCTGGTTCTACAGAACTCTGCAGGTAGGAACTGGGAACTTCTCTGTGGCTTAGTTGCATTGCCAGTTCTTTATGATTGTACTGCAGAGTCCAGCAAGAAGGGGCACTTCCCAGATTTTGCCCAGAAAACTGCAGTAGCAGTTCAGGGACTGTGCGCATACAAAGAGGGTGTGCCGCAATCACCTTCTCTTCGACAGCGGAAGTGCTCTACCCTCATCTGGCAGGCTGGGAACACTGTCTCTGTGGAGTGTAGCTCAAGCTATGTCCAAACCACAGCTATGGATGTCCCAAAAGTGAGTTCCTCGAGGCAGACAGTCTGGGGAAGGGACAGCCAAGGTCTGAACTCTACCATCAAAATAAAGATCCAGAAGCTTACCCCAGCCCAGCCAATCAAATCTACTGGACCCTTCCCAGCAGTTCAGAGAGGGCTCCCTCCTTTGCTCAAGCCACAGGCTGGACTTCCCCAGAGGAAGTGCTTGGCGATTTCTCTCCGTGGGGTCTGAGCAAGAGCTGAGTTGATGTGGGAGGGCAGGAAAGGGGAGGGGAGGGGAGACCAGTTCAAAGAGAGTCAAGAGGTTAATGGTCAGTAGATAATACAGCACAGAGGAAAAAAAGAACAGCCTGTTCCCACTTCAGGGGAAGAAGATTTGTCATAACTTTTATTTAAGCATCAAAATGTGCTGGCAAGATACTGAAGTGTGAACTCTGTCTGGCGAATGGGAAGATCTCACCCACACCCCCGCCAATCCCATTGACTTCAGTGGAGCCACTCCTGACTTACACCAGCACAAGACAGAAGAATCAGGCCTGTCTCACTGCTCTTATGAATGAAGGTGGGAACAGGGTGGCTAAAGATAACTTTGCAAAAGGACTCTATTAATAGTAATACTTTGCATTTCTATAGCAGCTTTCTGCAAGGCTCTCGTGCAGCTTGGCAAACACTACTGGATCAGGCCTCACTATAGTTGCCTCGGGGGGTGGGGGTGGTGAGGCCAAGTGTCATCACTAGAAGTTGAAGCTAGACAACTTGAGGCTGGAAATGAGGAAAGAAAGCACACTTTGTTAAGAAGGGTAATTAACCACTGGAACAACTTAGTCCGAGTTGTGGCGGGTTCTCCATCACTGGCCATGTTTAGATCGGATCAGATGTTTTCTAAGGATCTGTTCTAGTTCAATCAGCAATAATAATTCAGTGTTACACAGGGCGTCATTTTAGATGATCACAATGGTCCCTTCTAGCATTATAGTCTAGTCCAAGAATCTGTGTGTTATCCTTGGGACATAGATGGGGACACTGAGGTACAGGGAATGAAATGATTTGCCCCAGGCTATACACCAAGTCACAAACAAAGATGGGAGTGGAACCCAAGAGCCCTGATTTCCAGTGGAACCACTGCTTCCCCAGTTACAAATGGCTCCTCACGAACTGGTGGAGGGCTTTGACTGGCTCCCACCAACAAGCAGTTCTCCAAGACAATATTTCTAAATTACTGGGCTATCATGCACTGGAGCTGCAGAACAAGACTGCAACCCTGCTGGTTACCATGACTACATCACCTCGCCTGCTTGTGATGGAGATGACAGTATCAGCAAGGGAAGGAGCTGGTGTTATCCTTCATCCTGAAGGAAAGTGATGGAACTGACCCAAGGCTGCACTCAGCTGGCTACATGCTAAGCTAGCTCCACAGAGTGCCTTACTGCCATCAGTTACCCTCATGGGGGAACTGCTCAGACACACAAAAAACTCTCAGAAAGAGTAAGCTGTTCCGATAGCTGTGCTAGCAGGCAGCTTCCCTAACAGCAAGGGACCCTGCTACACCAGTCCCCCAACTTCACCTTCTAGTGAACAGCGGTGCCGAAGTATAAGTTGCACAGATGATCCCCCAGCATGCAACACTCCAGACTGCTTTGCTGCACTGCACGCTGGGACCTGCTGCACTCATGGACCATACCTCCTCAGTCAGTCTGAGAGTGGCTGCCATCTGGTCCAATTTATGCTGACCAGGTACAGTCCACCAACTCCCGGTGAGTCAGTGACATGACAAAGTGTGGGCGCCATCCAGTGTCATTAACCTATTCAACACAGCTTTGCTTCACTGGCGACTAAGGTGAGCAACAAGCCCCACAAGGGGTGGTACAACTCTCTGCCCTGCTCCAAGCCCTACACACACACAGGGCACAGTCACATGGCTTTACTGCTCCACCCCAGGCCCAGCCACACCATATCCCCGAGGATTTAAACCACTTCCTGGGCTTCACATAGCTCTGTGCAGAACCTCTGGCCAGTTACTCTCCAACAACCTGCATGCCCCAGCCTGACCCTCAGGAAAGCCAAGGAGCTACGGTGTGACCAACTAGGTGCCTGGTGCACGGCAGCGCTCGTCCACCTCACTCCTGCATCTGTCTGATCTCCACGTGAACAACGAGCTCTAGAAGGCAGGGACCCTGGCACCAAGGCCACCATTATCCCTGCCCAGATAGTATCAGCAATGAGTCACTGCCTTTCAGTTCAGCTCCTATCATCTTTCCGCCTAGATCCCTGCTCCGCGCTGGCTATACACCAAGTCACAAGCAAAGATGGGAGTGGAACCCAAGAACCCTAATTTCCAATTTCTGGTACTCAGACAGGAATTCACTTCATGCCTGACACTTACTGGCCTTGATGTAGACAGGCTCAGCAGGGAAGAACTGAATGGGCCATGGCAAATCTAGAGAAACCACCTAGGTAGGGCTGGGGGACATTCATGAAGAACCTTCCTTCCCAAGGCTGTGCCTCTTCCCAGATAAAGTCAGGCCTTCGGGCTCTAGGGCTGAGCAACTAGCACCTTTTCCAGCGCAAAAAGTCCCTGCACGTTGCTGGGTGTAGGCAGCCTCAATGAAAATCTGCTTTTTCCCACCCTCAGTTGCACGAAGAGGTCCATAGAAGGCACTCAGGTTCTCCTGGAAACGCCAAGCTCCTGCTGACCTATGGTCAAAAATCCCATCATTGCTGCATCCAATTGATATTCAGAGACGTGAGCCGGAGGAGAGGGGAAATTAAATGCACTACATTTCGTTCTCAGCACGACTCAGGAAATTGGCACAGGCCCCCACAGAGCCTGCAAAAGTCACCTGAACCCAGCTGAGCGGCAATTTCGAGAGGCCCCTTCTCTCCGGGGCATCCCTTGCCTCTGTTTTCCCAAAACCCTGGTAACAGAATGTACTTGGGCCTGCTCGTTTGGAAGATCGCACAGCCGGTTAGTGCTGCAGCTGGGTCCCTGCAGCAAGGCCTCCATTAAGTCCTTTCACCAGAGCCGTTTACTTGCATGTGCAGCACCCTGCAGTCTTCCCTTTTACTACAGCATTGCAATTAGCCCTGCCGACCTCTGAAATCCTCAGCCTCTCTAAGCAGCCGTGCATTAAATCCTGGATTCAAGAATGGAAATAGAGCTCGTAAAAGGCTTATGGCCCTATTTATTACGTTATACGCATGAGGGATCCCAACACTACAGCATAATACCTCATTTCATACATTGCAGTCATTGCTTGCTCTGCCTCTGCGCCAAGGCAGACAGACAGACATGGTCAGGCAGGTAGTGGAGAAAGCAGCAGAGCCTTGGCAGATGTCTATCACAGTCCACCACTTGCATTGCTAAGGAAGCGTGCACACACAAGAGGTGACTCTAAGCAACACGTAATGCACTGCGTATCTGCCACACAGGGCAGGTCACAACATAAGCTGACCACGTGGGAGATCGTACAGACTCAGACTCTTGCTCTGGGTAGGCCTCTCCCTTGGACAGTGTGTTCGAGAGGCTGGAAGCTCACTGGCATGGCAGCTCTTCGTTCCTGGTCCTCCGGGAATGGGCTGGTGCCTGGAGACTGAGTGAACACAGAACAGGCCTCGTGCTGCTTCCTCTGGTAGAGCTCCAGAGAGGTATTCACGCTGTTCCATGCACACACGTCTATGACAGCAGCTGTCAGCCCCATTCCTGGGTCCACCAACATAGGGCTGCCTGGCACTGCTGACTTGAAAAATTAAACATGAGAATGTCTAAGGTAAAGCATTTGCTAACCCTATAAATCAATGAGACTGGATACAATCCGCAGCAGCCCAGTGCTTGAGAAATGCGTGCTGCAGACAGCACCCTCTATGCACTGCAGCACCTCAGAGGTCCACAAGCCTGCCAGCAGCACAGCTGGGGCACAGTTTCTCCTTTTGCAAGGCATGCCTTGAAAAGGAAACAATAAGAAACTCCCTGAGCATAACAGCCGAGTAGCTAAGGAACCTTCCACATCTCTGTGGAAGAGACACACTGAAACCTCCTAGCATGTTCCAGTCAGAGACCGGATCGCAAGTCAGGTCAGTTGGCACGTCAAACACCTCAGCTGAACCACAGAGCCTAGCTCAGGGTTGCCTGGGTTTGAGTATCAGCTCTGAACTGGAGGGGGCACGTGTCGGTGCCCCTGTCTATACACCTATAAATAGATGGGTACGGCGACTCGTGCAGCCAGTGTTCTTAGGGCAGCCACACGGACACACACTCAAACGGAGGATCCTACATGAGGAAGAGTCAGACCCTAGAATCATGATGCCCAGGCTAGTCCTAAATCAGACCAGAGCGGTACAGGTGAAATCAGGGGCCGCATTACACCTCTATGGGGTGTGATCTGTCCGCAGACACCGAGCTCACGCTTCAAAAGGGCTTTACATCTGCGTGTAGTTACAGCAGAATCCCCACATCACGTGGGAGAAAGGAACTGTACATTGCAGTGCGATTGAGGGACATGGTTGTCCCACACTGACCGACACTTGGAGCCTAACCCTATGCTCAGGGTTTAATTTGTGGCTCCCTCTGAAGACTGCAGGAGCTCTCTGTGTGTATTGGGGGGCAGAATTTGGCCCAAGTATGTGTCTCAGGAGCGACGTGTGGCGTGCATACAGGCTTGTGACCCAGAAAGAGGAATGGAGCTTGCAGGCTACACTAATGACCAGAATTCAATCTACATCCTCAGGAAAGTTCATCTCATAAGCCACAGCCACTTTCATGCTCTCCTTCCAGATGCAGTGACTGAGACTGAATGAACAGGATCCTGGGCCCCGCAGGGTGACTCTCTCTCTCATAGGACGGGAAATCCTGACGCTGCTCTAGACCTGTCTCTCTGGTATTTCTCAGGGTGGATTCCAGTCCCTTGCACCGGCCACACACCTAATTCAGCCAAGCAGTGCAGTAGTGCAAGGGCCACAAACAAGATATTACATGAAGCTACCCCAACTAATAGAAATCACACACGTTGAGACTCTTTCCATCCCATAAAGGGCAAACTGCACGTTTTTTCATTAAATGAGCTAAATGCATTTTTAATGTGCTCAGTGCCACAAATACCAGGGCAACAAAGGGCATTCGCCTTGGCTATTGTTTCCCTTTCCAGCCCCAAATGTCACGCCTGCTGGCTCCGCTCTGATGCCCTGGAATTCATCATCCTGAGATGTCACAGCCACAGTTCCCATTAGAGCCCTGCTGAAGCAGAGAACTTACAGAGATGCAAAGAAGTGAAGTTATTTAATCCTACAACACAGTTTTGCCATGTGTATTTCTGAAAATGATTATTTCATCCCCACTGGCATATAAAATATTAATGAAAACACACAGCCAAACCTGCACTCTCGCCTGAAATTATATTTAGATATTTGGAAAATAAATTTGCAATTCACCTTTAGACACTTTTTTATCTGGGGCCCCCACTTAGAATGCCTGTTGTTGCTGGTAATAGCAATGAGACTAATCCCACAGCGTGATAATGACACAGAACCCGAATTTTCAAAAGAGCCCAGCTGCCCTTTACATGCCTCAGCAAACAGCCTAGAAATTACAGATCAGTCAGCTTAACTTCAGGACCTGGAATGATAACAAAGCAAATAATTTAGCAATCAGTTTGCAAATATCTGCAAGTTAATGAAGTGATAAGCAAGAGTCAGCACAGATTTGTCAACAACAAATAGTGTGAAACCCAAGTAACTTTCTTTGAAGGGGTAACAAGCCTTATCAGTGGCAAGGGGAAAGCAGTAGATGTGGTGTAGCTTGACTTTGGGAAGGCTTTTGATACTGTCTTCCAACACCTTCTCACCAACAAAATGGGGAAAAATAACCTCGATTAGGGGAGGGCAATAAATTTTGTGGGGGGGAAGGGAGACATTCCAAGGATTTGGTAAGTGGTTACATGCCACACTTCTTTATTATATCAATGAAGGTGGGTGGGGTCAGGGTCTGGGATGGACTTGGATGCCAGAGAGAGCTCCAGAGAAGAGACTGAGGTGGAGGAGGGGCTGTGGGGTCGGGCAGGGAGTTTGGGTGCAGGAGGGTGTTGTGACCTGCATCAGGGAGTTGGGGTGTGGGACGGGGTACCAGGTGCCTGGCTGGGAGATGCTTACTGTAGGCAGCAGAGGACGTACGCAGGCTGCTTCCCTGCATTGGTCCCACACCCCACTCAAAGCAGATGGCTGCTGGGGTAAGCACGGCTCTGAACACCCCTTGAGGAGAGGGGCAGCAGGTCTCCACGTGCTGTCCATGCCCTCAAGCACTGACCCTGCCGCTACCCCTGGCCAGTTTCCAACCAGTGGGTGCTGTGAAGATGGTGCGGAGGGGCAGAGGCAGAACATGGAGATCCACTGCCCCTGCCTGCCAAGGGGTACACTCTCAGAAACATGCTTGCCCCAGCCACTTTGAGCAGCACACAGAGTCAGGGCAGGCAGAGAGAGGCCTGCCTGCCTGCGGGCCTGTGCAGCATTAGCCTTCCAGGGGTGATGGCATTATGGCTCAAAACGTTTGGCAGGCTAGATCTGGCTCACAGGCTGTACTTTGCCCACCCATGACTTCGACGGAATGACCTTACAGTGGGTTCATTGCCAGGAAATCGTTATGAGAGGTTCACAGTCAAGAGGGAAGGGCATAACGAGTGGGGCCCAGCAGGAATGAGTTCTGGACCCAGTTCTGTTCATAGAATCCTAGAGCTGGAAGAGACCTCAAGAGGTCATCAAGTCCAGGCACCTGCCTAAAGCAGGACCAACCCCAACTAAATCATCCCAGCCAGGACTATGTCAAGCCAGGACTCAAAAACCTCTAGAGATGGAGACTCCACCACCTCTCTACATACCGCATTCTTGTGCTTCACCACCCTCCTGGTGAAATAGTTTTTCCTAATAGCCAACTTACATCTCCCCCTCTGCAACTTGAGACCATTGCTCCTTGTTCTGCCATCCATCACTACTCAGAACAGCCTTCCCCATCCTCTTTAGAGCCCCCCTGCAGGAAGCTGAAGGCTGCTACCAAATCGCCCCTCACTCTTCTCTTCTGCAAACTAAATAAGCCCATCTCTCTCAGCCTCTCCTAGTAGGTCATGTGGGGCAGAGGGGGTGGAGATCATAGTGAATTATGAGTTGACTATGAATCAACAGTATAACACTGTTGCAAAAAAAAAACCCCATCTTTCTGGGATGGATTAACAGAAGTGTTGTAAGAAGACATGAGAAGTCATTCTTCTCTTCTTCTCCATATTGATACAGCCTCAACTGGAGTACTGTGTCCAGTGCTGGGCACCACATTTCAGTAAAGATGTGGACAAACTGAAGAAAGTCCAGAGGAGAACAACAAAAATTATTAAAAGTTTAGAAAACGTGGTCTTACAAGCAAAGACCGAAAATACTGGATTTTGTCTTGTTTTGAGAAGAAAAGATTGATTGGTAACAGTTTTTGAGCATAAAAAATATTGTTACAAGGAGGGAGACGGGCTAATGGGAAGTATAGCTAATAGCATCCTCTGAAAAAGTAAATACGTACATATTATTACAACATGGTGTTTTCACACAATCTGCTATTTGATTGCAGCAGGCTAAGTAGCAGAGAGGGAAACAGGATCTAGGCCTCCAAGCTACCAATCTTTCGCTTTAAAGGCACGCTGTCTTCTGTGATTAGTGGGCTTCAATCTTGGACCTCATATACAGACAGCAAATCTCAAGACTGACAGTTTGAGGACAGAGGGCCATGTGCATGAATTCCCCATTGAGCCCTAGATGAGATTCCTCCAGGTCAGAGTGATGTTGATGATTTCTTAATTAACATTATTTATTTAAACACCAAGAGTACAGTAAGTGCCTTACAAACAAATAGGGAACTAAGGTTGGTTCGCTTGGTTGGACAGTATAGAGAGTCTTCACTTGTGTTCTTGACCAGACCAGGTGTCGTTCAAACAACATGTCTTCAGTCTCCAAGGGTATGTCTACACAGAAGCCTTATTTAGAAATAAACTATTTTAGAAGAGCTATTCCAGAATAAAAACGATGAAAAGTCCTGCGGCACCGTATAGACTAACAGATATTTTGAAGCCTAGGCTATCATGGGCAAAGACCCACTTCGTCAGATGTATGAGGTGGGTCTTTGCTCACAAAAGATTATGCTCTGAAACATCTGTTAGTCTATAAGGTGCCACAGGACTTCCTGTTGTTTTTGAAGATACAGACTAACTCAGCTACCCCTCTGATACTTTTTCCAGAATAGCTTCTTTTGAAATAACTCTGCTAAACACAATACATTTCAAAACAGCACTGGACTATTTCGAAATGCAGCGTCTACACACATAAAGCCTATTTCAAAGTAGAGCCATTGAATTCCCTGTGGCTTATTTTGAAATAGGTTCTGTACCTGTCTACGTGGCTCCTATTTTGAAACAGCTACTTTGAAATAGGTTCTATTCCTCGTACAAGGAGGCTTACCAAGTTCAAAATAAGCCCACTGCTATTTCAAAATTAATTTTAAGTCCTCCCTTTCCCCTGCACTAAACTCTCTCTCTCTCGCTCGCACGATAACAGACAAGCAGACATAATCTGCGAGAGAAGGACGAAGAAACAGGAACACTGAGGCACTCAGAGCCCCAGGGAAGACCAGACAGCAAATAAGGTCTCCAGCTCAGGCCCTTTCAGCTCACACTCGCCCCATAACTTCCCCCAAAGCACTCACAGTTTGGCAAGAAACACTGCAGTGTCTTGCCCCCCCGGCCTCTAGTTTCACTCAGGTGCCCCTTCAGTATGGATGCTAAGAGGGAACAGAGAGTAAGCGCATTAGTTTCTCTCTTGCACCTCTTACTCCTTGTCACTAACTTCAATTGTAAACTCTACAGTGTGGGGCCTTTGCTTCACTCCAAATTTTAAAGCACTGAGCATTCTGCAGCCTCAGTCCCTGAATGGGCTCTCCTTGAAAGAGGAGGGTGAGAAACTGTTCTCAGTGGCGACAGATGGCAGAACAAGCAGCAACGGTCTGAAGTTACAGAGGGAGAGGAGTAGGTTGGATATTAGGAAAAACTACTTCACCAGGAGGGCGGTGAAGCACCGGAATGCGTTGCCTAGAGAGGTGGTGGATTCTCCATCCCTCGAGATTTTTAAGTCCTGGCTTGACAAGTTCCTGGCTGGTATGACTTAGTGGGGGTTGATCCTGTTTGAAGCAGGGGGCTGGACTAGATGACCTCCCGAGGTCCATTCCAGCCCTAGGATTCTATGAAAAAAGTCTAGGCAAAGAGGCAAGTGGGAGGTTTAAGGACGTCATGAAAAAGTTGTCACTGGGCACATTTATTTCTGCTTCATAAAACTACGGTCTAGATCATGGGTCGGAACCTTTCCCAGACGGAGTACTAGTATTTGACCATCTGACCTCTATGTACGGTCCAAGTGCTGGTGATACTTTTTAAAGTCACTAATAGTCCTACCTACAACAGCTTCACTAATTAATAAGTTAAGATGCAGAGTTTTACTGTTTAGGTGGTGGTTGGTAGCACTAGTTGGCCTCTTGCTAACCCACAGGCAACATGGCTTTGAGCAAGCTCCCGGCTGCATGAGAAAGGAGGGCTGGGGTTGAGCTCCTGCCTTGCATGCTGATGAAAATTAACTCACATGCCACTCTTGGCACCAGCTCCGGTGGTTGCTGACCCCACGTCGGGATGTTGCACCTAATTTGGACTGTGAGCCATTTCATCACATCCCTCTTGCACGACACAAAGCTCCATCAGAGGGAATTGTGAGAGCTGCCCTAGGCCGGCTCTAGGACGGTTAGGAAAGGCCGACAGCTAACTGGATATGGTTTTACAGGGTCCTACGATTCATGAATGGTCAATAAATTTTTTAAAGTAAATTTAACAGGAATGAAAATGAAAGGCTTAATTAGCTTAACACCAGGGGCTAGGAAAGCCACAGCCACTCTCTTTAAAGGAGGAGAACCCAGCCCCTTATTGTCCTGCCTGGGTCAATTCCCTAGCACTCAGTGCACAGGGAGAACAGACTGGAACAGAGTTTGCCAAAGCCTCACTGGAAACCAGGCAAAGAGCATTCACGCAGCCGGAACAGGCTCTGTCAGCTGGTAGAACACAAGTCGCTCTGCAGTTCCTCTCTGCTCAGGTGTGGCCCGAGTGTCCCCTGAGGAAGGTGTGAGGGGTATCAGGATGACCCCGCAGGGCACAGAGACTGAAATGATTAACCCTTGGCTAAAGACGTTGCTCTCAGAAGTGGCAACAGCACTGCCTTAAGCAGATGGCAGATTTTCCCTGGCCTTGATGATGCATGTATTTAGGACACTCAGGCTGCTCAAGTTAGGGTTGCAATTTGCCCAAAGCCAAAGGACCACATCTCGTTCACATAACATGGATCAAACTGCAGTAGCGAGGCAGCCCACTGAATCTGCAGGGCCCACCTTGAAATGCTCTGTCTTTATCCTAGAAGTGCTTTCTATCAGAGGAAATGTAAAACTAAAGCTCCCCCAGCACTTGCCTTCAGTGTGAGCCATGGGGGTTTCATACCGTGTAGCCTGGTTCTTACCGTTACCTTACTTTATACATAACAACCAAAGTAGGTTAAATGCTCTTCAAAACCAAGCCCGCTGGCCCAGTAATGGATGATTATATAGCCCTGGATAGACTCTCCTATGCATACAAACAGCACAGTCACTATGGCATCTTATCTCTGCAACATCTATTTCAACAATTCAGTGCAACATTTTCACTTTCAGGGTGCATCTACACTAGCCGGCTCCTTCAAAGTAGCCGGCACAATGTCGAAATAGCATGCGTCACATCTACACGTGCCGTGTGCTACTTCAACGTTGAAATCAACGTTAGGCGGTGAGACATCAAAATCGCTATTCCCATCCAAAGATGGGAATAGCGCCCTACTTTGACATTCAATGTCGAAGTAGGGTGTGTATAGATGATCCACGTCCTGCTACTTCGAAATAGTGGGGTCCTCCATGGCGGCCATCAGCTGAGGGGTTGAGAGACACTCTGTCCAGCCCCTGCAGGGCTCTACGGTCACCGTGTGCAGCAGCCCTTAGCCTAGGGCTTCTGGCTGCTGCTGCAGCTGGGGGTCCATGCTACATGCACAGGGTCTGCAACCAGTTGTCAGCTCTGTGGATCTTGTGCTGTGCAGGGCAAGTGTGTCTGGGAGGGGCCCTTTAAGGGAGCAGCTTGGGGCTTTGCTGGCCCCTTATTTAGACAGGGAGCACTTGTGTGTGTGGACGCTCCGCATTTCCTTCCAGGGCGGCTCCTTTCAATGTTCCCCGTCGCTACTTCGACGCTGAACATCGATGGCACCAGCCCTGGAGAATGTGTAGACAATATGTGTCGAAGTAGCCTATTTCGATCTCCTTACTTCGAAATAGGCTACTTTGACAGTGTGCTAGTGTAGACATAGCCTCAATGACAGCTAACGTCTACTGCCAAACATTCAACTAGGTTAAAAACAGTCCAGCAGCAACAAGATGGGAAAACGAAGTGTTGCGTACTGTCTCCAGACCTGGAGGGTTGATGCTGACCTCACTTAACCAGTGTAGCTCCACTGATGTTAATAGACTTACACCTCATTTATGCCAGAAATGAAAGCAGAAACAGGCCCACAGGTTGTGCTCAGACAGCTTGCAAACACCACCCGCCAGGGATAGAAATAAACCCGATTATATGGGGACAGGCTTCCTGGTGTGTGCATGTGTCTCAGCTATGCACAGCAAGGTGCTCCTCTGCATGTCTCTGACCACACCAGCCTCGCGCTACGGGGGCAGGCAGGTCCTGCAGCTTGGCAAGGACATTCAGTTCACCTGGACAGAGCTGTCAGTGTCAGGATTTCCTTACCATCGAGCTGCTGGGACACTAGGGCTCCTCAGGAGAGGTGAAGGTGGCGTTTAGCCTGGTGAATGCCTAGCCAGCCTGACTGGGATTAAAGGTTACTTGCAGCATTTCTGAATAGCAAATGTGGAAGCTGCATCAAGCAGCAGCAGCAATGAACTCCACAAACTGAAACAGGAACTGAGCTGTCTGACCAGCAAAGGCTCTCTCACCGGAAAGGGGCTTTATCTTCCCGCATGCTTAGTGCTGCTGCTGGGAGCAAGTTCACAGCTTAGGAGCAGAGCAGAGAGAGAATTGAGCAAGTCCGTCTCATCAAAATGTAATTCCCCACCATGATTTTATTGCACACGCTGGAGGCACTGCCTTCATCCTAGGCTGCCTTTTATTGCTCCCCGTAGCAGCAAAGGAAAACAGCTGTGTAAAGAATGTGTCGTCTGGTCCCAGGAGGCACACAAGGGAAGCATCACATCAGTGTTCCCAATGCTCCCGTCTCTTCCACTTACGTTATGAAGAGACATGAGAAACCACAGCCCTTTGGGACTCCCCTACGTCTGTGCTGCTCCACACAGCAATGGCAAGGGGCCTCACGTTCCACAGTTTCCAGCTTCCCTTCCCAAAGCTGGGAAAGCTTCTGGGAAGGGAATACGAAGACATAGCAGGGGCAGCACTTTAGGGAAAGAGCTGCTGAGATGCACCAGCCTCCTCTGTCTCTTACGGCTCCTTCATCACCCGTATCTCAGACATCAGCTTGCTGCCCCACACGCAAAGCAGTGACCTGCTATTCAGGTTAGAACGCTGCAGCGTTTTGAAGGTGGAAAGCACAAAAGAAGAACTAATGGCCAAATTCTGCCTGTTCCTGTCTTAGGGCTGGGAGAGAAAAGAACAAGGAGAGGATAAATGAAAGATGGCCAAGCAGCACCCTAGCAAGGTGCTTTATTGCCCAGAACAGGAAGCCAGGCTACAGGCTAACAAAGTGCTAGCCACAGCTGTAGCGGTCCACCCAGCACACCTGACACCCCCAGGTTCATGCTCCCCCCATGCTCGCATACATGCTGGTGTCCCAAAGCAAGCACAGGTGGGAAGAATCCCTGACTCCATTCAGCTTCTGCAGAAATTAAGGCCAGTGAGGATATCTGCAGGGTTTAATTTCCCTTTGTGAACTCTAAGGCAAACAAGGTTGGGGGCAGGGGGAGGGTTATAAACCATTGCAATCTAGTACATGAGATGCTGACAACGAAATGGAGCAGGAGCAAAGGTGGAGCCAACAAAATCATAAGCACTTGCATGGCAAGAAGATATAGATATAGAGGTGTGTGCGTGTGCAACAAATGCCTGCCACATCCTGGATTTTACTGCAACACAGACAATAAACGAATTGCAATGCGCATCCTTTCTCATTCCAGGCTGAGAGGAGTGTGGAAAAGCAAACCAGTGGAGCAGTATGTAGTGACAAGTGCAGGTGGTGCTAATGAGCCCAGCTTCAATGAAAATAGGTCAATTTACACCAGTTGATGACTTGGCCCACTAATGTTAGCCTGCCAGCACGCTTTAGCAGTATAACTTCAGCATTTTTTTAAACTCCTTCTCTACATCTCCTCAACCTGGTACTTGTCCAGCACACAGCCTGGGTGAGAGCACAGGGACTGTCCTTCCGATTCACATAAACTTGCAAGGAAACTGTGGTTGACAAGAACACCATTTGCGACTTGGTGGCTGAGCCAATAGAACCTGGTTCGCCAGGCCCCATTCAAGAAGAGAAACGTGTTGTGTTGCCAGGGCTGTGTGCCACAGACAGCGATGCTGTTCAGAAAGCCAGCTCCTAGACTGGCTCACTGGCAATTGGCAGTTTTCAGGGTTTAAAGCCCATCTCTCTGTTAAATGTCTTTATCCTGCCAAACCCTCACGAGAAACATAAGCCTCTACAGCGTTGCCATGGAGCACAGCTATGCCATGGAACCGGAGGCTGAAAAGTGGATTCTCCTGACCAAAAGCGTGAACCAGTGGAGGCCTGTTCTGTGGAGCATAAGAAAGGAGTCCGGTGGATTTCTGTAGACAGACATCCATAGTTCATCACATCTGGCTCCTGGGCTGGCAGCCTCAGAGAAAAGACCAAGAACTGTGGCTATGGCCTCAACCCAAAAGGCAACAAGAAGTCCTGTGACACCTTATAGATTAACAGATATTTTGGAGCATAAGCTTTGGTGGGCAAAGACCGGCTTCATCAGATGTATGAGATGAAGTGGGTCTTTGCCCACAAAAGCCTTTGTGCCAAAATATCTGTTAGTCTATAAGGTGCCACAGGACTTCTTGTTGTTTTTGAAGATACAGACTAACTCGGCTACCTCTCTGACACTTGTCAACCCTAAAGGCAGTCCTTCCAGGGAATGAATGCCCTGCCACTCTACCTGCACTGTGAACAGAGGGATTCAGTCCCTGGGGCTATCAACCTGGCACTCAATTCACACCTCAAAGCAGCACTGTGGTGAAAATGCATTTCAGTACAGTGCATTCTGCCCCCTGCCTTCCAAACTCATAGGACTCTGAGTTCATGTCAGTTCTTTATGTTCACTGAAGACTCAACTGAAGTAGAAGGGAAACCGGAATAAGCATCCACTTTGGTTTCCCGAGAGGAGCAGAAACAAACTCGAGAGGTCTCGCTGAAGATCAGGGTCTTCTCCAATTTCCCAATTTCACCAACACAAGTCATAATGCATCCCCCGCCCCCCATCAGAGCACTCTCCCTCCAGGCAAGGTGGGTGAATCCATTCCTGACCACTCGGAGCCCATTAATCCTGCTCTGTGTGTTGGCTAGAAGCTCACTAGCAAATTAACCATAGAGTGCTCCTTCCCGGCCTTCTGCCTCTGCTGGTCTGGAACAAGAATGCCGACTGGCCACAGGACAGAATGCTGTTGGGCCAGTCCCTAATTTAACTAAAGGAAACCAAAGGACACTGTATGAAATCTCAGTGTGAGGAAACACACTGCCACCCTCCTGGCTTTTGTGTTGTAAAGCACAAGAAAGCTGGGTGTTTGCTGGAGAGTAGAACAGTCACATAAAATGCACAGCAACTTGCTTCCAGCCTAATCCTCCAGTTTGCTCAAAATAGCAGGAGTCACCCACGGGGCCATGGAAAAGGGAACATGTGCATAGCAGAGTCTGTGGTCAGCGGTCAAGTTGCACAGTAGCACTCTAGGGCAATGTCAGGCTCGAGGCTCAGCGGTTTAAAGCCACTCTCCATAAGGAGGCGACGAAGAGGTTCGTTTGGAAATGAGCTGGGACAGGAGGGAATGCAGGCATGGGGATCCTCAGTGTTTTTAAGCCCTACCGAGTTGCTGAATGAAACCCTACAGGGAACAGGACATCTCTTACTATAAACAGCAACAAAGGGTCCTGTGGCACCTTATAGACTAACAGAAAAGTTTTGAGCATGAGCTTTCGTGAGCACAGACTCACTTCATCATCTGGTCCAGCATCTGACCAGCATCTGATGAAGTGAGTCTGTGCTCACGAAAGCTCATGCTCAAAACTTTTCTGTTAGTCTATAAGGTGCCACAGGACCCTTCGTTGCTGTTGCAGATCCAGACTAACACGGCTACCCCTCCAATACTCTTACTATAAAGAGACTTTTGACCCTGGAAAGGTTAACATGGGCAGGCGGGCCAGAACAATTTTTATAGTGGGGGTGTAGAGAACCACTGAACTGAACTGTAAACTCTGTATATCCTGGAAAGCACTTCAAGCACAGGGTTGTGGCTCCCCCCAGCGCTCCTAGTTCCAGGGCCTGTGATGTGGGGTACCAGATCCCTTTGCTAGAGACAACTGGTTAGGACCTTACTTATTCACCAGGGGATAGATTTCTTTGAATTACAGCATGAAGGAAAACAAAACCAGCCGTCTTGTAGCACTTTACAGACTAACAAAATAATTTTTTAGGTGACGAGCTTTCGTGGGACAGACCCAACTTCTTCAGATCTGGAAAAGATAAACAAATAACACAGCTACCTCTCTGTGACTGTTCAGCATGAAGTAAGGAAAGGAATGTGCTGGTACAACACTGACAAAACCCCAAACTCACCCCACGATGCAACCTGTAGATTCCTACTAGGGATAGTAAACAGATGGGAAAATCGCCAAAAATACAAGACTTGAAAGAGGGCTGATCTATCTGCACTCAGGTTCTGAAAAGGGACCAGCTACCAACATGCTCACCACGGCCCTACCTCTAATACTGGTTGAAGCTCTCTTAACCCAGGACTCTCTCATCCACCAACATCCATAATCTGGCATGATTTTAATTAGATGGATGACTACTTACTATGGGTGTGGCCAAGTTTCTCCTGGTCCCATAAAGTTTACTTCCAGCCACCTGACCTGGCTCTCAGTGTTCTGTGCTGTTATTTAGCTGTAATTTACCCCTAAATGTCTTCTATCAGCCCAGTAAGCAGCGTAAGTGCTGGTAATGCACTAGACAACGTTGACCACCCATGGTCTGACAAACTCTCTCATCCAGCACCAGTCAGATCCTAAGAGTGCCAGATTAGAAAGGTTCCACCTTACACCTGTAGTTAGTATCTCACCCCTGAAACTGACAATTCAGCAGCAAGCTGGGTTTTTGCATTCAGCGCTGTGATATAAGCTGCTGGTGCAATTAGGAGCAGTGGCTACCTCTCCACAGTGATCATAAGCACCATTTTGCTTTGGGTGTGCTGAGCTGCTCTTTGATCAGCTCAGATCCAGTAATAATCATAACACTCTACACTTGTTTGCACCTATTCTCAGATCCTCCTTCGCACCTCTTCATTGCTTAACACTAGAAAGGAACATACCTGCATGCAATCCAGCAAAAGGTATGCTTAACACAGGTGCAAAGAAGGATCGTCTTTGGCTTGGCCTAATTACTCCAGACCTCAAGACCAAAATCTTTGATAAAGTGCTGTTGAGAAAGCCTGCGAAGAGTAGCTCACAAGAAGTAGAACGTGAGTCTGAGCTATAACAAATAGCTAGAGTTATGCTTGGACCTAGAGGAGAAGAATAAACTGCTTCATGATTAACAGTAATAATTAACCTGCCATACTGCTTTTCAACTGAGAACCTCAAAGTGCTTTTGTGTCCATTAATGAATTAAGCTGTTAACAAGGTGCAGAGAAGCTAAATTGGGAATAATATATTTCAGTCCTTGTGATCTTTAAACGTCTCCAAGGAGCAGCCTGTGTTATTTTTCCTTTGTTAATTTTTAAACAAGTCAAAAATGTAAAAGTCAGATTTATCCTCATTATTCCAGAGAATCAAAAAGGGTTCCATAATGCAGCTGATAGCATTGGTAGCATCCATTATGCCTGGCTGCTTCCAACACCTGATACCCTTGAGAAATTAGCTACAATTGTTTTCATCCTTTAAGATGAACTAAGTAGTGCAGAATGTATTAACTTGGCTATAAAAATCATATATTTCAGGTCACCGCAAAATAAGCCCATTTTGGTAAGGCAAGTGAAACATAAAAAGAAAGCCCTTTATTCTCTTTCTGTTGCAACCCAGTTATGGTGAGAACCATCATTGCCTTCGATACGTAAATAGAGGTTAACATCACCCTCAATGCAAGGCAATCCTGAATAATTAAGACAGAGTGATGCAAATGACCATGTTCAACTTGTACTGTGCCTCTCTGGGATTTTGCTGGTTTAGCTGTGCTGAGCCCACTAATCATCTACTGCTTTTTAGTACCTGCAGTGAATTTCTGCAATACTAATACAACAGAAAGGAAAAGAGAGGCTGATGAGGGAGAGCTGAAGTCCTTCAGGATTTCCATGAAGGAAATGGATAATATTGATGATCTCATGGCCTCCTGACATTTTAGCCTCCTCGGATAATCTGATCCTGTGCTAGAACAGTGGGGACTTTGCAAGAGCAGCTTTCAGGCTTCATTGAGAACTCAGTAAGCCAGTTGTAAGCACAGGCTAGTACAGTAGTAATAGGGAAAGACGTCAGAGGCGAGCCTGGGAACCGCCTCCCGTTTATAGTTCTAAGCAAAGCATGTGACTGGAGCCCTCACTGCAGTTTTCATCAGAGGTTAAAGTACAAGCAGAGCACACAGTTACAACTTCAATCATTTCTCTAACAAAAGCACACAAATCACACGCTGGGACTTTCACCCTTCTACACATGTGGGGAGGAAGGGCAGTGCAACCAAGTTAACAAAAGCTCCTTCCACAAGCAGACTGCATAACATTTTAGAAGAAACTTCCAGTCTGCAAAGATCTGTTTGCCGCTGTTAGCATTGTACATACAACAGATGATAGATTAGCAATATCACCATGTATGTACACAGTGCTACTATTAAGTTACTGTGTATGTGAGCATACATACACACAGAGAGAAAGATATAGACACACAGATTTAGATATGACAGATGCAAACTCAGCAAATATTTCAAAAATATCATGGAAAAAATACTGCTATTACATCTCAAGCCACTGCCCAGTTCCAAACTTTGGATTTTCATGATCTGGTGGTGTTCCAGCAAACTTACAAACTCACAAAAATGCCTGCACTGGGATATAGAAAAGAAGAGCTGGGGGAGAAGCCTTCTTATTGGAATAACATTTTTAGATTAAAATGTAAAATGCAAAAGTTTCATCCGTCAAAGTGCATGAACAGCAGATAATTAGTTATTTCCTATTAAACTTGCAGAAAAGATGCATTTTGTAACAGGGTATTATTTCCCAAGAACTTTAACCTGTTCAGAGAGCAACCACACTTTTACACACTGTAAACGTTCTGAAATACTTTGGTTTTGTAGATTGGCATCTATACAATCTCATATTCTCCAGTATCTCCTCGTCACTATTCCTCTGGCAATAATGAATCCATCCAACCAGAAAATGCAAACTCAGTTTATAAAATACACTCTCCCTTCTCCTCCCGGTTTCAGACACTTTATCTGCAATCGAACCATCAGCAGCTCACAGTTAATAATGTAAATTGCCACACACGTCCCCAATGCCCCTCTCCCATGACAAACTGGAAATCTCCAGCGCTGGTGTTTGCTTCAGGAGCCATGGAGAACACATCAATCTAGTTTGTGGCAAGACCTGCCTGGTTCTGTCTGGCACCAGGGGCAAAGGAGATTGACTAAGTCTCCAACTATTATTTGTTATGCATCCAAACAGCAGCTCTGTCCCAGCTCCTGCAGTCAAACACATAAACCAGTAAAAGAAGAAGGGCTGGTATTTATGTGGCACTTCCACAATCAAAGCTATTTTGTAATCTGTGGTTATGAGATTGAGGGTGTGTTGAGGAAGGGGGGTATAAGTAACTATGGAAAACTCCTTACATTGCAACAGGCTCTGGGCACATAAATCTGGTAGCAAAATGTGTGGTTGTGCTCCAGATCAGTCACAGTTCCAGCTACTGCAGTTTATTGTTTAGCCCCTCTCCACCACCCCCAAAATGGAAAAGCATGCAGCCCTCAGACATCTCAAGCACGCACCCTCTCGTGATCAGGCAGGAGCTGCCAAGGAGACAATCTGATTTTAATATCCAGCTCCATCCAAAAATTAGCTGCTCCAGATTTTTAAATTGCTTATTTGCAGCAGTAAGACCCCTCTTGCTCCAGCCCCCAAATCTCAGCCTGCGTACATGTAACAGACACACAGCATGACTCATCCCCACAGCCCAATTCTTATCTGCCCCCACACCACACAACCCCACCAACACCATAACTCTGGAATAAGGAGCAGCGGTAACATAGTCCCTATTCCAGCTACCAAACATCAGCCCCAGCATTCAGGCCAACCTATTTGTGGGATGGGAGACGCCAACCCAGGCAGGCAACCACCAAGTCCCCTTTTGGGCCCTGGGCCCTTGACCTGCTGTTGCCCTTTTCCGAAGAAGGAAAAACAGGCAAGCCCACTGGGGAGCTGGAGGGTGAGCAGGAATGGGGTGTTAACCTGAGGACTTTAAGGAACTCTGCACCCCAGGGTTCTCAAACTGGGGTCATGCCCACGCAGGGTGTCAGGAGGCTGTTACATGGGGGGCGGGGTTTGCAGGCTGTCAGCCTCCACCCCACAGCCTGCTTCCCCGCCACCGGTTATGCTAGGGTTACACATGTGAAGAGGTGCCGGGGTGCAGAGGGGCACTCCGCGGTCTGCTGCCTGGAAGGGGTCAGCCCTACAAAACTTTGAGAACCACCGGCTCGACTGCCCTTCCCAGCACCTCCCCCCCCATAGTCTCCTCCACACCCGGCCCCCGCTCCGCTGTCGCCCGCGTACCCCCACAACTGCATTTCGCAGACTGCGGCCCCCCACGCACAATCCCCCTGCAAAGGAGGGCTGAGCCTAGGCAGGGGCCGTGCGCCTTGTCCCTCCCCTTCCCCTGACCTCACCCCCCCGTGTCCAGCCCGGCCTGGCGGCGCTGCGTGGCAAAAGCATCTGCATCCGAGGCGGCAGCAGCAGCAGCACCCCGGAGTCCACGTGCGAGTGGTGCTGAAAGTGCACGAGCTCCGCGAGCTTCCCCCCGACACCAGGCTCGAGCCTCCTTGGGCTTCTCCCCAGGGGCCAGATCCCCCACTGGGGCAGGGGGGCTTTGCTCCCGCACCCCGCCAGTCCGGGCTCCGGCTGCACCTCCCATGCCTCTCCCGCGGGGGCCGCAGCCGCAGCAGCGTGCGCCCCGGGTACCCCCCTCTCCCGTCTGCTGCACGGAGGGATCACGAGTCCCCGCGCCCCAAGCGCCCCCTCCCCGGTGGAGGGCGGGAGTCGGGGCTTCCTGCCCCCGCAGGCTTCTCTCTGCCACGGGCGAGGGAGCCGGACTGCCCCAGCCGCGGTGCATGGAGATACCGGCCTTTCTGCACCCCGACTCCCTGGCGCGGGGTGCAGGGTGCGGGGGGGGGCGCTGCTGCACCCCCAGATTGCCCCGCTCCTGGTGCACGGGGCTCGCGGCTGCCTGCCCCCCGGGCGTGGCGGATCCGGGCTCCCTGCCCCTCGCAGCGCCCCTCTTCCCGGTGCATGGGGCGGAGGGTCCCCCATGCCTGGGGGCGCCGGGCTCCCCGCGCCGGTACCTGGCTGTCGGTGAGATAGCTGAACACGAAGGAGGAGAGCTCCTCGTCCAGCAGCGCGCTGCAGTCGGGCGCCGGCTCCGCCATCTTCCAGCTCCGGCTCCGGCCGGCGGCGGCACCAAGCATGCGGCGAGCCCAGAGCGGCGCGGAGCCGGGAAGCCGGCGGGGCGGAGCGGGGCCGCGGGCCGGGGAGGGGCCGGAGAAGCCGGCCGGGCGGGGGCGGAGCCGGCGCCTTAGGCGGGCTCGGAGGCAGGGCTGGGAGCTCCGCCCCTCCGCCTGCCGGTGGGACGGGCCACGCGCCGCTGCAGAGCCCGGGGAGGAGCCGGGCCCGCTCTCTGTCCGCGTGGAGGTTCCTGGGCCCCGCGGGGGCAGGACCGACTCCCCGGGGAGGGGCCAGTGGCGCTGGGCGGTCCTGGCGCTCCCATCACATGGTATCAGCTTCGATTGCAGATCGATCTTCAGTGCCTGGGGGCTCCAGGGCAGTCACCCCAGGGACACCCCCTCAGAGAGCATCCCCGAAGGGGCTAGGGCCCCCCCCCCAACCCCTCCACGCAGCGCTTTTCCCAAGGGAACGGGCCCCACTCCAGATCCTCCGCAGAGAGCACCTCTGAAAGAGGCATCTCTTCTTCAGGCCTCCCCAAGGGGGCAGGACCCCTCAGTGAGCACCCCACACTCGGGTACACCCCACAGCTCCTTCGGAGGGGCCAGACCTCATTCAACACCCTACATTTCACCCTGGGCCACAGCCAAGCTGCGGGGGGGAACCAGAAAAGAGCCTTTCTCCTTGCAGGAGACAGATCAGGACCTTCTGGGGTGCATGAGGCTGCCACTGGGAGCTCAGCACCCTTCTGAGGGGCTGGAGAGGTTAACTCAGAACAGCTGTCCATGGAGGACATCCAGCACAGGAGGGAGGAGGGTGTAGTGCAGCCGCAAAACCAAACCATCTGGGCAGAACACTGTCAGCTGGGGAAGATTGTTCCCCCTGGGGCCCATTTCCACTGCCAAGCCGGTGACATTCCCAGCTCTCCCTAGGACTTCTATTTCTTTCTGTTACAATCACCTGACATCGTGGCCTGTGTTGCACCTTTGGGCCCTGGCCAGGTTCAGAATAACGTTGGTGACAATCCCCAGTAACATTGGTGACCCCTCTGGGATGAACAAATCCCTTTATTTGGACCTAAGGCAATGCTGTCGCCTCATCCCTGCACGTTGGTGGGACAGCAAACAGATGGCTCTCCAATCACGTTTCTCTGTATTTTATTCCATAAAGTTCACTGCAAAAGCTGGCTGAGCAAACCCCTGAGAGTCTCAGGCAGGTAGTCAGAGAGAAAGTCCCCTCACCTTCTCTCAGTAAATAGCTGTCCACATCTCTTTGAATTGACTGTATTCTGCTTTCTGACAGCATGTAACTAATAGATATTTTCATTCTTTTTTCTGCTTTTGCCCTGTGTCTAACATACTGCTTAAGGCCTCCTCTATGCACAGTGTGTGAACTGCCGTGTGTTGTTTGGGGTGTGGGTTTTGTGTTTTATTTTTACCAAAGAAGTTAAACTGGCACAATCTTTGTGTGAGTAAAGTTATCTGTATAAAGGTCCTTTATAGCAGTACAGGTTATTTGCCTCCTGCATGTGGATAAACGCTTCTATTATAAGCAACATTTATACTGATTAACGTGCATCTGCACTAGGTGGGTTGTGCTGCTTGTGTTACTTTAATGACACACTCTAACTTTTGAAACCCTTTATTACTGGCTGTAACACAGCCTGTTGTGAGAAGTCCCTGACTTCAGGCTGCCTGTTCTTGACAATAAACATTATGCTCAACAGTAAAAATGTTGGCATGATTGGTCCTTTAAACTGGAGAGACCAAACTTTACAGCTGTTTAAGACTACCTTGGCAATGTGCCAGGAGCCTGGTGATTGCACCTTGTTGGTATATAAATGCACATACTCATTAGAACATGGGACCCTCAGCAATGTTCATAGCTGCCTGACTAGTCCCTGAATAAATACCGTAAGTAAAGAACATAGTGACCCAAAGTAAAAAATGAAGAGAACAGAAAGGTTGCCACTAAGTCAATGTTGCATTGCGTGTGTGATGTGCTTCTTTGTCACAGTGCACACCATGGTTTCATATTTCAGGCACGATATTCTGCCTTACGTTTGCTGCTCATACTAAAAGCTCTCTCAGAAATAATTCATCACTGGACTAAAATCTCATGAACATTCTAGCTATTCACATGTCCACAAGGATTGCAAGGGAGAAAAGTAGTGATTGATTAGCCAATGTAAAATTGATCAGAGTAGCAACACATGCAAACTAATGGGCCCAGATCTCCAAATCCTATCAAACTGCTCAGATGAGACAATATGAGAGTTATGTGCATAAGCTGATTATGCAACTAAGGGATAGGTACTGATTGAGGTGGGGTGCGTCGTGCTTGCATTTCTCTAATGAATTAACATTTCATAGTGCTTGAGATCATCAGCAATAAACATTTGGAACTGTTCAACTGTGTCTTCACAATGCTGTTTCAAAGGAAGGACTGTTTTCAACCACAGGCCAGCATTCTGTGGAGCAGTGGTGGTCAACCAGGGGTATACGTACTCCTGGGGGTACGCAGAGCATTTCCGGCAGGTACATTAATTCAGTGTTTCTCAACCTTTTTTTATGAATTACAAAAATTGGACTTCTCATATGTTTATTTTTATTCATCCTTTTTGCACAGTCATAAGTATGATAGCAAGTTTATTGCCTATAGGCAATTTCTGCCAACCAACCAGTTACAATTAAGTTGTTTAAACAAATGTGTTGCAATGATAGCAAAATTGTGCATCTGAAAATTGCAGGTACTGGACTACTTATTTTTTTCTTTTTGAAAAAGGGATACTTCATTAAAAAAAAGGTTGATAAACACGGCTGTAGAGCACATGCTTCAGTCACTATTCCTGTACTAAAATCAAGAAAAAGAAAGATTAGGCATTGATCATATTACAAAATAGTACAAGTTATTTTGAATGGCCTACAAATGAAAACCTATGTCAACATGCCATAGAGAGATATAGAATAAGAAGCATAGACAACTGGACTATGGTTACACTGCAGCAATCTGTCGATGAAGTCACTGTTGGGAAAGATTTTCCAATAAAACTTCTGTCGACAGACTGCGGCCACACACAAAAGCCAATTGGAAGAGCGCTTTGCTCTGTTGACTGTGCTTGAACTGCCCGGCCACTCTCTTGACAAAACAAGCATGTGGAAGCAAGCCAACAAGGCTGCCCGTTGTTCTGGATACTCTGTCGGTCAAGAGGAGGTCCCCAGAGTGTCCACACAGTAGATAGAACTTGTTGACAAAGCACTCCTCATCTGGGAGCTGCAGAATGTGCTGGGTTTTGACCAGACGCTTGCCGAATCCCATTTTGTCTGTGGACTCTCCACTAGTTTTGTTGATAAAACTGGGGTTTTGCCTGCAGAACTGGCTAGTTTAACTGTAGCCCTGGTGCCTCCCCACACTGCAGGGCTGGGGGCACAACCTAAAGGGAAGGACGTGACCATCCCACATTTTCCCCCTGCCTAGTAACATCCCTCCACCCAGCCTGGGGCTACAGATCTGTCCCTGCCCCAAGTTACCTGTGGAGGTGGAGGGCTTCTCTGTCCATTTCTCCTTGCATGTCCCTCCCTCCACCTCCCATCACATTCAGCCATTCTCCCTGGCAGCTGGGCAGAGAGCCAAATGACTACTTCTGCCTGAGAGAGCATAATGGTGGCTGGCACTTCTGTAGCACTTCACAAAGGAAGGGATGGCCCCATTTTAAAGATGGGGAGACACACAGGGAGGGAAATTGCAAGTTAAGGTCACATGGGCTGGGGCTATACTAGCATCCCCCTTTCGAAAGGGAGATGCGAATGGGACACTTTGGGATATGCTAATGAGGCACCGCAACAAATATGCAGTACCTCATTAGCAAAATGGCGGCCGCAGCACTTCAGAAGTGCCGCTTTCAATCGCGCGTGGCTTGTCTACATGGGGTGCTTCTCAAAAGGACCCTGCACACATCGAAATCCCCTTATTTCTATTTCCTCCTCTGCCTCACCATGCACTTCTAACCGGGAGCCCTGGCACCTACCGGAACATGGGGTCAGGGCACTCCAGGCGAGGAACCTGGTGGGCTCAGGTGGTTGTCCCCACTACCCATTAGGAGTACGTGGTGGACAAACACAGATATGATAGAAAAATAGTAAATTCATAGGGAAACATGCAAAATGAACTGAGAGATCTTCACACGTAAATAGCTACACTCAGATACAACAGCGACGTCCTATTTAGACTCAGCTATGCTAGAGAATAGCGACACTCAGACAACACACAAAATACATTCAGCAACAACTTTTCTGCGCAGAAACAGAACACTGACACACACATGATTTTACAGCATGAAATAAACTAAGTGAGGAAGACAGCGAGCCTACTAAAATGGGATCATGGCCCACTTTGGAGTCCTATGCCTGAGTCTGAGAACCTTTCTTAGAACATAAATGCATCAGATACATAGCTGCTGTTCCGGTATAAATCCATAGAAGAATCTAGAGAAGAAAAGATAGATAAAGTATATGCCCGTGGATTTTTTAAGTTAAATTTCTCCATGTGAAGTCTTTCCATTGATCTGAATGAGAGCTGGTCATTTTCCTGAATGAGAAAGTGTGCATTAGATCAGCAATGTGCAAAGTGGGGGCTGAGCTCCTTTGCGGGGAGCATGAAATTTCATAAGTGGGTGCAGCAAGATCAGCTGCTGGGTCTCAGGCTCATCAATCTCATTAAAAGTGTTGAAATATATTACTGTTTTTATGTCTGTGTACGCACATTTACATGCCAATTAATGAAGTTTTACATTCTACAGACTTGTTTTCTTACGTATGTGAAAAGGAGGTTTCTTTTGTTTTCTTCATATGAACATAACCGACATTTCTGTCAGTTTGCATTACATGGGAAAGGTTGTGGGTGGGGCTGCTAGTTGCAGAGACAAGAAGTGGGGCCCAACATAAAAAACTTTGCACATCCCTGCATTAGATTACATGACTGGGAGTCTTTTGCATTCCCAGCTCTAAAAGCAACAAGAGCTATGATTATGGACAAGTCATTTACTGCTCTGTGCCTCATTTTTTCCACCTGTAACATGGGACTAATACCTCCTTACCTCTCATGGTCATCATGAATGAATTAACTAAAGCCTGCACTGTGCTATCAGATCTTTAGATAAAGCACTGGAGAAGAGTTAATTATACTTACGATTGTCCTTTTCCTCCCCTTAGAAATAAACTATATGTCCACATTAAAAATACCTATCTTATGGGGTTTAAGATGTGCCATTGGCATGTTATGCTGAGGCAAAAGACTTAATCTACTCTGTATTGTAGAGCACTGGTTCCCAACCTGGGGTCTGCGGACCCTGCAGGTCCACAAGAGTATTGCAGGGGGTCTGTGAAAAAACAAAACATAAATAAAAATGATAATAGAAAAGAAGTTTTAAATAATTTGCAAAGTTACAATCATTATTTTTCAATTAAATATCTTGCAATAATGTTATTAATTGCTGTCCAAATACCTATTTCGTGGTTTCATTTTTCATTTAATGAAATGCACATAATGGCTAGCACTGGCTTTGCTGGGGTCCACAGATGGTTTGTGGGGAGATGATTGGGGGTCTGCAAACAGTTTGGCGGGAGTGTTTGGGGCTCCACACTAGTGAAAAGGTTGGGAACCACTGTTTAAGAGAGTAACACAGAGGTAGCCGTGTTAGTCTGTACTCCAACAAAACAAAACAGCAGAAATGTAGCTAAAGTGCTACATTTCTGCTGTTTTATTGTGTTAAAGAGTGTGTTTGTCTGTCTATCTGTGTGATCAAGAACTCCTAAACAGTAAGAGTTAGGATCACCAAATTCAGCATACAGCTTCTTATCATAACTTAACATAGTGTAGGGGTTTGGTTGTGCCAGGAAAACAGGAAGTGCCTGGAACGGGATTGCTTCTTATAGAACAAAACAGAAAAGAGACTAAGGCTGCTTCTAAACTCTCACTCTCCTGTCGGAGGTGGCCTGGTAATAATAAGGCAATTTGAAGCAGGCTAATGAGGCGCTATCATGCATATTCAGTGCCTCATTAGCATAATGGTGGCTACGCAAATTTCGAAGTGCAGACTTCGAATTGCAGATTGACAGTGAAGATGGGGGCAGCTTTAAAATAAGCGCCCCACTTCGACATTCCCTTACGTCAATCTAGTTCTGTGGGAGTAAGGGAATGTCAAAGTCAGGTGCTTATGTCAAAGCTGCCTCCAATTGTTAATCTGCAACTCAAACTCTGCACTTTGAAACTCCTGTGGTTGCCATTATGCTAATGAGGCACTGAATATGCACGTTAGCACCTCATTAGCCTGCTTTGAATCGCCTCTTTATCATGGCACCTCCAACAGGAGAGTGAGAGTGTAGAAGCAACCTTAGTCACCAAATCAAGTGCATTCCTCAAAATTTACATAACTGAACGAATGTTGAAAGACAATCAGCCAAGATGAGCCAGAAAAATAGGATGAACCTGGAAGAGGTTTGCTTCTCAATAAGCCTTACAGAAGCGAAATAACAAAGAGAAATCTGGAGCAGTGCTCTGTTTTGGCACAGCTAAATCAATGCTTAAGGTTTGAAAACTAACAGAAAATGTTACTGGAAATCAAGTTGACTGTAGTCCTTTTTTGTTAAAACATAGAGATTAACAAGAGTTTATAGGAAAGAAGGCAAAATACACTGGATGGAATTCTCGCTTTTAAAAATTAAACAGAACATTTTTAAAAATCTCTTTTCAAGGAATCTGAAATAAAAATAACTTAACAATATAAAACTGTACTTTTAAAAATCTAATCAATTAAATATAGCATGTACATTCTTCTTTTACTTAAAACTACTTATTTGAGTGAAGGACCTAAGTAAACTGGGTAAATCTGCTAGTAACGTACAACTTAGTATTATATATACTTCTTAGATATGTAGAATGGTTATATACATCTCTTTTTTTTAAATCAAAACCATATGTGAGTTATGCAAGGAAAGAAAAGTAGTTGCCAGTTGTCAGACTTCTTTTTTGTGAATGTATGTATGTAGCTTTAACTTAAGAAAGCCCAGCCAAACTTATTTAAAAAAATATTTTGTTTATAAAAAAAACTTTCCCCACTTATTCCATGCTTCAGGCAAAACCAATTTTTATGAATGAGTTGTAAACCCCAGAGAAATGAATTGTTACAATGGAATGCTTGGCAGACACAAAAGAATCAGAGGCAACAGGATACACAGATTATTGTAGAGATTTCTTTCCTCCTGTGCTAGTGAAAGGCAATGAATTGTCTTGCTTTAGCCAAAATAAAGGAGCAAGAAGCTATTACGTTCACGTGAATTACTGGTATCTCAAGATCCAGTATATTTTTTGCTCTATTTGGCGCATACTGAATGGTCCCATGGGCCACACTGACCAAGAAGCTTTCTGAAAGTTTAAGCTCAAAAATGTTCAAAACATGCTGTGCTTGTTCATAATTGTGTGTGTTTGTGTGAATCATGGATGATAACCAGTGTTGTCTCTGAGCATTTAGCCCTCTTTCCAGCCACCTGCTGCAATGTGATGCTTGACCCAGAGAGGCTGGGGATAATATTACCAATTTAAAGTGTGACAGGAAAAGGCTACAAATACCTTTTCAAAGCAGCAGGACACAGAGAGCAACTAATGTCATTAGGCCACTGCTCAGGGGAGGACATAACAGTTTATATATACTCTTGGCCTACCAAAGGCTGAATGTGGAATGTAAATAAGAGAGCCAATGGAAATCAGTTGAGTGGGAAACACCCAAAATTCTGTGTGAACTCACTGGCTTTGACTTTCTATTTCTGATGTTTCCAGCGCTTGCAGAGCAGAAAATGTAACCACTGAGTAGGTGTGCAGTGAAAGGCCAGGACAGTCTAATGCAGGTATTCAGTCTATAATGCAGTTGATCCACTGGCTCCCTCTTGGTGGATTTCAACTTGTCCCTGGGCTCCATTGGACAGCTTGGGCCTGGCTTCAGCTTTTCACCTTGGAACACAAAGGAGGGAGCTAGCTATCACCTATGGGCAGTGTAAGAAGTATTGGGCCAGCAGACAGTGCTACAAAGTGGGAAAGGTAGCTCACGACCTAGCTCCAGCTAGGGGAACAAGGGGAACAGCTGATTAAGAACCCAGGTGGAAGCAGCAGGGAGGGACTGCAATTGATTAATGAGAGCCAGCTGATTTCAGGGCCAGTGTGCTGGCAGGGCTTTTAAAAAGCCATCCCCATCAGGGAAGGTGGGGGGAGGCAGTGAAGCAGTTGAGAGAAAGCTAAGAGGAGACAGCAACACAGACAAAGACTGGTAGTGTTTGGAAAAGCAGTGGCAGGGCAAGTATCAGAGAGGTAGCCGTGTTAGTCTGTATATTTGAGAACAATAAGAAGTCCTGTGGCACCTTATAGACTAACAGATATTTTGGAGCATAAGCTTTCATGGGCAAAGACCTGCTTCATTAGATGTTGCATCAGATGAAGCAGGTCTTTGCCCATGAAAGTTTATGCTCCAAAATATCTGTTAGTCTATAAGGTGCCACAGGACTTGTTTTTGTTCTCAGTAGCAGGGCAGTAGCTTCAAAGAGGACTCCCCTCCCCCAGTGAGACTGAAAGCCCAGACTGTGGCGAAGGGGGGAAAACTGCTCAGTCAAGCCAGATAGGCAGGTGGGTGTTGCCTAAACCCCCAGCCAGAGGGAGAGGAGCAAGCCCCTGGGAAGACATGGGGGGTACCCTGCCACAGTAAACGAGAGAGTCACCACCCTCCCAAAACCTGATCCTTCACAGTAAAGTGCGCATGTCTGTGATCCTCTATCTCCTCCTCAGGTGATGAATGAACCAGTCAATGAAGTTAGAGAGACTAGATGGTTGAGGTAATATCTCTTCTTGCTCCCATTGCTGTGAATGGAAGAGACTAGGTTTAAAGGTCTGGAACTGACACTGAGAGTGTCCCAGCTAAACAATTGGGGACAAAATATGTAGCATAAGGGTTTACCATGTTGTAAGAAACCATCCAAGCTGACATAGACAATAAACATCTCTTCAGTCTTAATAAAAAAGAGGATTAGTGGGTTAGAGATTGTTGTTAATGAACCATAAATCCAGTGTCTTTTTATTAAGTCGATGCTTTTTAGTGCCCAGCAAGTTATGAACTTAAGCTCCCAGGTCATCTTTTGAAGGTATCCAGGATTCCATTGAGGATGAAGACTAAGAGGTCAAATATGGACTGATCATTTTGTCTGTTGTTATTTTTCTTTGTGTGTTCATTTGAGAACACGGTGATTGTCATGTTTCATCTGTATGGCTGTTACTGAGGCAGTTGGTTGTTTGAATGAGGAACACTGAAGGCTGTGACAGACATGACTGGACCCATAAATATTAAAAGGTGTTTTGTGAGAACATCAGAAAAACTGAGGAACCATCTCCTGAGCCTCACATAATCCAGAAAGGACCATTGTAAACAAAATTCATCTCGTAAGCCCATGTACTGGAAGAAAAAAAAATCACAAAGCCTACCTGGAGATCATAGTAGAAACCCCAAACAACTATCAAAAACCTGATGGCAGCCATCCCACACAAAAACTAAAACTGCACCTAGAACAACTCCGCAATCCACAGGATACCATCTCCAGGAAAAACCATGTGGCCACCTTTCATCATGTGGACATTAAATGGCAACCCAGCATCATCAACTCACCAAGACCATCATAAACCAAAACTGAATTATCTTGTCCAGGGATTAAATTTCTGTCCCACCACTAACCTGGAGAATTAGAAGAGTTATCTTGCATACGCGACCTAAGAGAATTCTTTCACAATAGAGATGAACCATCCACAACTACCTTATCCTTACTGACTGTCATAAGAAAAAAATCATCATCTGACTGGACATACCACAGTGGACAAAACCACATACTTCCTCATTATATTGATTGCTTCAGGGAAAAATGAGTGTGAAATCTTTCACAAACATCACATTCACCACAATCTCATGTCAATTTAGAAAACTGTTGCACAATCCGAGTGATCAAATTAGGAAACAAAGGAGACATAATTGTGGTCCTCAGTCTTGATGACTATGTCAAGACGGTGAACTGACAACTCTCTCTGTCACCATCTACTATAGAGAACTCAAAACCGCAACACCACAGTTCACCCAGGAATTTAAGGATATCATCAAATCTTTCCCCAAATAACTTCAAGAGAAACTCTAAGAACTCAGCTGCAACAAGCCCAACCCAGGAACTTTCCAAGATTCTTCAAAAAGAGAACCCAGGCAGAAATAGCCTATCTGGCTATGGATCTCTTACTGAAGAATATTCAGGACTCCTAGAAACCATCTTCAAACCACTCACCACACGAAAGGCCAGGGGTTAGACAGGATTATGGGCATGAGGAAGTTCCATGGGAGGTCAGGGACAAGACTCAGCAGGAGGTAGAGACAGAAAGAAGGTGACAAGGTGGGTGAATCGTGTAGGAGGGCAAGTAGGGCTGGATTAACTCTTCTGGGGTGCCAGAGCTATTGGTGTATGGAAGGGTCATTAGGCTGGGCCCAGGAACTTGGAATGTGAGAGGGGGCTCAGCCAGGCCTGTCAATGGGTGGGGGAGGGAGCAATTGCCCAAGGGTCCACGCAATGTAAAAGGGACTGGGAGCCCCAGACTCTTTTAAATTGCTCAGGAAAGGGTGGCAGGTAGAACCCTTTATGGGCGGTGTGGACCTGACTCCATTTCTTCTGCCTCTGCCCTCCTCCCAAGGCCAGAGCCTGTAGATACCGATTTCCCCCTCAGGACAGAGCCCCAGCCACCTCCTCCCACCCCCATCCCATCTCCAGGAGAGCAGGTGGAAGAAGGTGAGATGATGGGAGAAATAGTGGGGTAGGTTGGAGAATGGGAGAAATAGGGGATAGATGCTGGTCAGTGGGGTGAGTAGTTTGGGCTGCCCGGTTTCCATAAGTTTTAGTGGTTTAGTGTTTCCCAAATGGTGGTCCCGGAACTCTGGGGTTCCGCAATGTGAAAATAAGGGTTCTGTGAGAAAATCCCATTACAATAGCTGACTCCGCGGTGGCTCCCTGCCCTGCCACCACTGAAACAGTAGAACTAAATTTAATTGGTTTACCAGCCAGCCAGCTAGCTGGCAGGGAGGGATCTGGGTGTTAAACTATTATTTCAGTGGTGGCAGGGCAGGGCACTGAAGAGAGCCCCTCACTTGCCCTGCTACCCGAGCAGCCACTCCCCTCCAGTGGGCATGGCTTGGCTCACCCCCACCAGCAAAAAAACTCCACGCCAGCCTTCCTCTCACTGGATGTATATAGCCAGCCAGCATAGGCTCCCCAGCCAGCACTACAGATGGTTTAGTCCCAGGGGCCAGTTTGGGGCTGAGGTGAGTTAATCCTGGGGATGTGGGGTGGATTTGCAGGATGGGGGGTAAAGCTTGGGGATAGGGGAGCAGATCTGAGGGCTGAGGTGGGAAAGCATGGAGGTGGTGGAGCAGGCTTGGGGACTGAGAGGGGGAAGAGCCTGCGAATGGAATTCCATACAATCCTTTCGAGTTTAAAAGGGTTCCATGGCCAAATGAAATTGGGAAACACTGGTTTGGCAAGCAAAGGATTCTTTTAGCAATGCATTTCTTTGGGGGCTTTGTGGATATCTGAGAACCAATCAATTTTTTAAAAATATCGTGTCTTACTAATTAATACAGGGTAAATTCAAACGGGAAGAACTTTACCTGGATCCTGTTTGTTTGTGGCCTTTCCATTAGAGGTGGATTCTAGACAAGTGATTTCCATTAAGTTTTAGAATTTGTTTGGGAAGAGGTATTAGAAAACATTAAGGCTATTTAGTTTTGTTCTGGCTTATCTGAGTGCTCCATTAACTCATAAGTAAAAAGCTCTAGGTGTGGTTCTTATGTATTTTGGGGGATGAAATATTATTTGCAAGCAAAAACTCTGAGTTTTTGAGTTTTACTTACTCATGAGTGTGCTCTGTTGCATTGGCACAGCATGGGTCCCAAACACTCATTTCACATACCCATCAGCAACCACTTGATGTTTTACTTCCCTTTCAGCATTGTCACCTGTTTGCTTTTGGCTATGAGATCATGACTATTTCTAGTTGAGTGGTAGGCCAGGTCCACACTAGACGAAAAAGTCAAACTAAGATATGCAATTTCAGCCACAACAGTTGCGTAGCTGGAATTGATGTACCCTTGGTAGATTTTTCTGGCCAACCCCACAGTTGGTGGTCCACAGGAGAAACTCTCCCATCAACTTTCCTTGCTCCTTGTGAGAATGAGGAGTACCAGGGCTGACTGTAAAGGCCTGATAGTTTGATTTAACACATCTCCACTAGGCAAGCTAAATCAAACCCCAGAAGATCGACCCTGAAAGGAGTCAATCTTCTGGTAAGTGTAGACATACCCATAGAGTTGTTTAGCTTCTTAAAGCTGAGCCATGTGCACAAATAATATGCATGCAAGGGGGGGACAGTTTTCTGAACTTCAAAAGGCCTTAGCCAGGTCCTAGAGCTCCAGCCCCTTTCTAAATCTGGCCCTGGAGGGTAGGGGAACTAGCTGGACCAGGACTGCGGGGTTGGTGGTGAGGGCACAGCAGCAACGAGGAAACAAACAGGCGCCACATGGCCTGGGCAGTGTTCTCTTTAAGTAGAGCACTTAGGCAGCCACCCAGGAGAGAGTCAAATGCTGCCCAGCTGCTTAGCACAGCTGGTTGTGTTTCCGCTGGTGGGGCACATCTGCCAATGTCTCGGTGCACATAACAAAATTTATTCTGCCTGTGGATGGAAAAAATTAGAGGGGACATTGGGCCTGGGCATCTCTGGGCTTCAGAGGGGAAGCTGGGCCTAGGGGTTAGATGGGAGGTGAGGTCACTGTTTGGTGGAGATAACCCATGATGGAGGATTTCAGTGGAAGACTGGAGGAGGCAACATCAAGGTAAGGGGAAAGGAGGCCCAAGCCATTACAACCTCAAAAAATCCTGTTTACAGAGTGGGGTATTGGAAGGAAGGTCTGTCGCATACAGACTGGTGGCAGGTTGGAAGGCAGGCGATGATATAGTGTGTACAAATGGTATTAAAAGGTATGTTACACTGCATTGAATACAGTGAGGTATTGAAAAGTGTCAGGTATGGACTAATATATTGCCGCACTTTGAAAGCCAGGGGGATAATAATTTATCTGTTCTCAATCCACTGACTCTAGTGAAATTACACCAGGGAGTGAAATTGCCCTAGTAGATTTCATTCTTTTTCTACTCTGCTACAAACATCTCTAATGGCTTACATTGTTGCAGAACGCCTCAGCATCAGACAATTATTTTTACAGGCTAGTGTAACAAACACTAAAATGGCAAGAGAAATTTAAGGCGAAGCCAGAAAGCATGAAGTGGCAAGTAATTGACAGCTCTCTCCCAGCCACAGTGTGCAAAGACACCTGATCCCTGCCCTGCCACGTTCCTGCTGTTCCAGCTTGGTACACTGTGCAGTTTTTGTGAGCCTGACTGCACACCTCTCGCTGTCTCAACCCTCCCCCTCTCCACACTGCTCAGACTTCCTTCTGTTTGTGTGAGGTAAAATGGAACTTTCTGAGAAATGGCCTGACCCCCCCGGGGCATTGTCTCCATAGGGCCTCAGCCTCTGATGTGCAGGATTAAAATCTCTTGGGCTCCTGCGAATCTAGTGGGTCCAGGACTCGTGTGGCTTGAGGGAAGCAGCACGGCCAGGGGTTAGTGATGGGGGCGCTGTCTGGGGAATATGAGGCAACAAGGCCAGGGGTGATGGGGTCTATGAGTGGGGGCCAGGAGAGCAGTTGGAGCTAGCCAGGGGAGATGGGAGGGTAAGTCTGGATTGTAGTGGGGCTGTAGGGGCAGTGAGCATGTGGGAGAGGCAGCAGGGGCCAGGGCGCCATTTTCTCTCAGGCCAGCTGAGTGGGAGCAAGGTGTGGGAGAGCTGGAATTTATTTCTAAACTCTCAAACCTTAATAACACAACCAACTGGTATCTGATTAAAAATTGGTCTCACGTGACTTAAATTTTATCAGCCAGTGTGTGCGTGGCATTTGCAAACATATTTATTAGGCCTTGGAATTTCATGATGGTTTCTACTAGTTTTCCTGAAAAGTTGGCTCAAGGACAGTCTGGATACATCTACACATGAAGCCTACATCAAAGTAGCTTATTTCGATGTAGCAACATCGAAATAGGCTATTTCGATGAGTAACGTCTACACGTCCTCCAGGGCTGGCAACGTCGATGTTCAACGTCGACGTTGTGCAGCACCACATTGAAATAGGCGCTGCGAGGGAACGTCTACACACCAAAGTAGCACACATCGAAATAAGGGTGCCAGGCACAGCTGCAGACAAGGTCACAGGGCGGACTTAACAGCAAGCCGCTCCCTTAAAGGGCCCCTCCCAGACACAGTTGCACTAAACAACATAAGATCCACAGAGCCGACAACTGGTTGCAGACCCTGTGCCTGCAGCATGGATCCCCAGCTGCCGCAGCAGTAGCCAGAAGGCCTGGGCTAAGGGCTGCTGCCCACGGTGACCATAGAGCCCCGCAGGGGCTGGAGAGAGAGCGTCTCTCAACCCCTCAGCTGATGGCCGCCATGGCGGACCCCGCTATTTCGAAGTTGCAGGACGCGCAATGACTACACGGTCCCTACTTTGACGTTGAACGTCGAAGTAGGGCACTACCCCCATCTCCTGATGAGGATAGCGACTTCGACGTCTCGCCGCCTAACGTCGAAGTTAACTTCGAAATAGCGCCCGACGCGTGTAGCCGTGACGGGCGCTATTTCGAAGTTAGTGCTGCTACTTCAAAGTAGCGTGCACGTGTAGACACGGCTTCTATGTTAAAACTGATTTGATTTAATAATGTTCTCATTTTTAGTTTTGCACAGTGGCAAACAGATAGCTAAGTTTGGAAGTTTTCTGTGCAAAGAAAGCTAAATCACCAATGCTGAGTACATAAGTAATTGCACCTGACTCTTCCGGAGTTCATAATTGTCTGTGTCCAGCAGTAATTAGTGTTACAATGATACTGTGGAGGGTTAGGGTTGTCATCATCATCATCAACAACCATGGGCTCAGTGCCCATTGTTATCTGATGCCTCCATCACTATTTCTTTTCATCTTTCCCTGTCCAGCGTGGAGTGGCTTAGTTTCTGTAAACTAGCCCCATACCAATCTACTATATCATCTACCCATTCTCTGGGGGGTCTCTCTCTCCTATTCGAACCATCCATTATGTCAAACACCAGGGTCTTGACTTTTCGCTTATCGTTCATTCGGCAGATAAGCCCAAATAGCTGTAGCTTCCATTGTATAACCTTCTCTTTCAGCTGTATCCTCCATATATAATTCCTTGTTGGTGACCTCCTACACCGATCCTGTTCTCAGGATCTTTCTATAACAATTCCTCTAGAATGACAATATGCTTCTCTTCAAACCTTGAGTTATCACCCATGTCTCACATCTGTACAACATGCTGCTGAATACACACGTATGAGTTATATTTATTCACAGGACAGATTGTGGAACTTTATTCCGAGGCAGCAGTGAGCACACACTGAAGAAGCCAATGACAGAATGCAGAAGAATTTCTGTGAGTGCTCTTTTTTCAAAATTCTCAAGTATCAGAACCAGCAACACACAAATTGGCCTTAATGGTAGCCCTGTATTAGGACAACTTTCTGAAGATGTTCGTTGTGTGTAGCTCTTCATGTGTAGCTCTCTTGCAGCACAGTCTCCATCTTCCATTACAGAGTATTATAAAACATGACACCGAAAGTAGCACTAGAAACCAAAACTCGTATGTATTGCGAGTACCTGCCTCGAATCCTGCTGCATGCCACCATAACCTTTTAATTGTGCACTCTCCCTATCAACAGTTGCCAGCCACTGCTGGATAGTCTCCCCAAACACATTTCCAGCTCAACCATTTCATCCTCACCCCTAACAGTTTTACATTCAACAACAAAAAAGAGAAAACACTCTGCTCGGACCTTGGGAAGAGCCCTGGATACTAGGAGAAGTCCTGTGGCACCTTATAGCCTAACCGATTTTTTGGACCATAAGCTTTCATGGACAAAGACCCACTTTGTCAGATGCCTCTTTGGCCATTAAAAGCTTATGCGCCAAACAATCAGTTACTCTATACGGTGCCACAGGACTTCTCTTTGTTTTTGCAGCTACAGACTACCACGGCTACCCCTCTGATGCCTGGCTACTAGGATGACCAGAAATTCTTGTACATCTATGACATTTTCATTATCTGGCCAGATGACCTAAACTCCCTCACAGATTTCCACTTCAACAACCACCATAGAAGAGTTAAACTGTCTTCTATGCCATCATCAGCCCCCTGAACACCCCAATCAGATTCGACAATGGAACCCCGCAGGCACCAGTTTACAAGAGACTCATGGATCGTCACACAGATCCAGGAACCACTCCAAATACACCCAGCAATCCGTTACCTACAGCCAGAGATTCAGATAGCGCAGATTACGCTTTGAGGAAAAAATCCTGGGGTACTCATTGTAAAGCACTTGAAACTGCTTTCATCTTGCTAAGATGATGTCTACACTGCCACTTAAGTGCTCTGCAAATGTCTTGCTTCAAGGTGTGAAAAACACAAGCCCCCTGAGCACCACAAGTGTAGCTCCGTGAAGCACCTGTGTAAACAGGCTCCCTGCATTGGGAGCTGAGCTCCCAGAGCTGTTAGCTACTCCCCTCATTTAGGTCATTTACATGGAGCACTGGGAGAACCCCCAACTGCTTCACGAAGAGGTTGGCCATACTTTGACTTTAGAACTGTGCCACAACAGTGCTTTAATGTTGTAAGTGTAGACTTAAACTAAGACATTTCAGCAGAGAAGTAGATCTTATCAAGGAATGGGCCCTCCAAATACCCTGAGATAACTTGCTTCTCTACAGGCAAAAACATCTCAAACTGCACACCTGTAGTTGTCCCCACCACCACACATTGGAACTTAGCATTAAACAATTATGATCCACTCATTGTGGGAACCACATATTGAAGGAAACCTTTGCCAAGCACCCTCGTCTGGCCATTAAACAACCCCCCAGCCTCACCCAGCTCCTCTTCAGAAGCAAGCCCCACGTGGACCAGGGCCCACCAGTCACGCTGCTGTCTGGAGTGGCACACAACCATGAGTGCCAATGTCAGGGTAGATGGTAAATAAGCAGCATAGGCACCCAGGCTAGTGATACGTTCTTTCATTAGATTTCACCTACCAGTAGCAAGTGTGAACTAAAGTAGTAGGACACTTTTAGCCTGGAGGAGTCATAGACAAGCCCTTTGGGCATTTTATCTGTATTGCCACCCAGACAAGTGGATTATGTGACGAATCAGGCCTGGGCAACCGCAAAGAGTAGGTGAGCCGCAGCAGCCTACAGCCCACTGCGTTTCCACTGCGCCCCTGCTGCCCCCTGTTTGACCTCCTCCCCCATGTACCTCTTGCACACCAGGCCCTGGAGCCCCATACTTCCCTGTTCCTCCCTTTCCCTCCCAGCACTTTCAGAGCGTGCAAATTGAACGATTCACACTGTGTCCCCACTCTTCCCCAGAGCTGGAACGCCATGAACAACTGATTTGCGGGATTCCAGTTCTGGGGCGGGGGAGGGGGAACGGCGTACACATCATGCGATTTGTTCGCTCCTCCAGACTTGCTTCTCTACAGGGAAATGTGCATTAACATTAATGCAACGTGTGCTGGTGGTGGGGACAACTATGGGTATGCAGTTGCAGATGCTTTTACCTGTAGAGAAGCAAGTTTGGAGGAGCAAATCACATGAACTGTGCTCCACCCCGCCTCCAAAAGCGCTGGGAAGGAGGGGAAGGCTTAGATAGCATGGGCTCATGTGCCTCCTTGCGTGAGATATACATGGGAGAGTGGGACAGACGGGGGGGCCACATGCTGCAGACAGAGCAGCCCACAGGCCACAGGTTGCCCACCACTGTGATAGATGGTCACTTGTTCAAAAACCGCAGCATTACTCGGGCTAAGTCCAGTCCCAAAGGACCAGTCTCTAACATCAGGTCATCTGTACTCAGATCTCAAACCTAAGGCAAACTTGTAGTCGGAGCTGTCCCATCCATAGGATGAAGTGGGGCAGCTGCCCCAGACCCCATGCTTTCAGAGGCCCCACAGCAGCTGCCCCAGCTGTCCTATGAATGGGAGTGGGGAGGATTATCTGGGACAGGGCGTGGTGGATGGCTGCAGTGGGGGGCACCTCCCCTTGCCTCTACCCTACGCTCATCATCCAGGCAACATGAGCAGCAGCCTGCGCTACTGCACAGCACTGGGCCCACCCAGCCTGCTGAGCTCCACTTCCCTGCAGCAACAGGAAGTGGCCTCTGCTCTCTTCCACTCATGGAGAAGCAAAGCTCAGCTGGCCAGAGGAGCCCAGCATGGAAAAGCGGAGCAGACTGCCACCACCTTCTGAGTGTGGGGATGAGGGTGAGGGGTGGCCGCTGCCCATCACCACGCCCAGCCTCTGGTAATCTCCTGCCTGGTTGGCCAAGGAGCTGGTAAGGTGGTAGCCTGGGGGCGGAGCAGGGGGTGGGGTCTGCAGTGTAGGGGGTTTGCCCTGTGCCCCGTGTCTGGGGCACTGGAGGTGTTCGGAGCACTGGGGGCGTTGTCCCAGGCCTTGCCCCTCCCTTGGGATAGCCCTGCCTGTAGTCAATCCTGTAATAAACTAACTGAAGACTTATTAACTAGGAAAAGAGATAAGAGAGTAATTTACAAGGTTAAAACAGGAAAGGGTTACACACAAATAAGTTGTGCTCTTAAATTTTAAAAAGTTATCTAAGTGGTTATAATAAGCCATGCTAGATACCCTTCATGGCTGACTATCCCAAGCAGCCTGCCATCTCTTGCTTATGTTTAGGAAACTTTGTCCCTAGGAATCCAGACAGCATAAAGATTCCAGTTCCTCTTTGTCAGGGATTTTCAGCCCCTTAACTCTTGAATGCAAGCTGAAGGGAGCTGTTCATGAGCAGTCAGTGAGGTCTCTGTCCTTTGATGCTACACAAAGCCTCATTTCCTTCAATGGGTCATCTTGCGTACAAGATGAGCACTTTACCTTAAATAGCCTCAGGCGTGGTCTGTACTAGGATATTAAGTCAAATTTAAAGGTCTAAGGCTGATTTTATAAACTATCCATCCACATCCCAGTGTTCAGTAGGTTGAATTTAAGCGGGTCTAATGCCAACTTTTGTACCCCTGACTTCCTCCAAGAGTAACTCAAGAAGTCGAGTTTGCAATGTCGAACTATATAAGTGGAGAAAGCAGTGTTATTAAAATCCCTTTTATTAACCTTCAAAACTGTCCCACAATGCCCACTGAGGTGTTCCTTCTGGTCTGCGCTTAGCCTCCGCTGCAATCCAGGTAAGCAGGAAGTAGGTGACAGGAAGCAGCGATCATCAGCCTGAGAATTTTGATTAGAGTTCTTTTCTTCTCTGGCCAGCATGATGAGCAGACGTGGGGATCACATCTCTGCAGCTCACCTAGCACAGCTTGTAGCCGTGAGTTCCCAGGATCACAAAACGGCCCCAGCATGGAGCCATCAGGAGATCTTGGACCTCGTTTCAGTGTGGGGGGAAGAAGCTATTTTCCAACAGCTGAAAGCCAGCAAAAGGAATGCTGATATTTATGGTAAAATATCACAAGGCATCATTGTAAAAGGTTACAAAAGGAATGCTCAGCAGTGCCATGTGAAGGTCAAGGAGCTGAGGCAGAGTTACCAGAAATGCAAGACGTCCAACGGTCAGTCTGGGGCCTCTCCCCATAAATGTCAATACTACGATGAGCTTCACTCTATTCTGGGGGCTGACACAACCTCTTCCCCCTGAAGACAACTCAACTCCTCCATGAAGAGTGTTCCTCAGGACAATAATGAAACACATCCTGATGTGGAAGGGGAGGATGAGAGTGTGGTCAATTCCAGCATAGAACTAGATCCTGAAAGCCAGGAGCTGTTTGTTGAGCTGGAGCCTATCGAGCCTGTCCCCCTAATTCACAAGGTGGCTTTGGAGGCAAACCTGGACCCTGGAGAGCGCACTTCTGGTAAGTATGCTTTTCTTCTACTGATAATAATATGTTGCAGTTGTGGGGTGGAGGGTCTATATCCCTTTCTCTTAGAACAACTTGTTAATATGTCCGGGGATGGAGCGCTCATCCTGATTGGACATCTCACTGAAGGTCTTAGACAGGCATTTTTGGATTCTCCTCATGAGATTTTTGGGAAGACCTGACTTGTTCCTGCTTCCATGGTAAGACACCCTCCCGCGTCCAGCCACCAGTAAGTGATCTGGAAGTATGGTCTCACAGAGCGTTCTTGTAAATTTTCCAACATGGAACCTGGAAAGAACAAGCAATCTTTCTTTACCCCTTTGTCTAATTCTGATGAGGCTGATGTCTCATTTAGCAACCTAGAACACATAAGAAGTTTCATGAGTCACTAATGATTTTTTGCCTGTGACCTACCCAGTGCAAAGACTCATGCATCTCCTGGACCAGCCGCTTTAAAGAACAGGTGCTGCTTTAAGCAGCACATGCTCCATCCAATCCCATCCCATGGTCCAGCAGGTGAACAGAACACAGCAGCCCCCTACTTTTTGGGCCAGCAGGTGATCTGACTCATGGAGCCCCCACCGGCTGTGAGAAACTGGACCATCCCCTGGTTCACGTACATGCCTGCTGTGACTCTGTGTGATTTTTTTAACTCCTGGAGCAGCTGCTTTAAAGTCCAGGTGCTGCTTTAAGCAGCACACAATCCAGGCAACCACCATTTCCTGCCAGACTGGCGGGCTTTAAGAATGCTGCAATGCATCCACCAACACCCCCATAGGCTTTTGTCCCTGGGAGATGTGGCGTCCCCCTCCCCCAGGTGTTGCTTTAAGAACTTTTTTCTGGGGAACCAAGGACAGCTTATCATAGTGGTGAAGGTAAAACCTCAGCTGAGGAAGGGCTGATGTTGTTCTGCTTGGAATATGCATTCTCCAGTCTTAAGAGGCACCAGAGTGACCTGCAGTTGCAATTTGTTCTTCCATAGAGACAGACTGGTTTTCCCTGTCGGAATGGTTGTTGTTCCAAGTAAAGAAAAAAATGTTGCGATTGCCAATGACACTGATGTTTTACAATGAATTTTATCAGGAAATGATGTTGGTCAAAGACACCGAGGGGCCCAGTCCAGCCGATCAGAGGTTGCCTCAAATGTGGAGAAAGAAGAAGCCCTGGAATGAAATTTTGGAACATTATTGTGATTTAGTAAGAAAGGAGAAAGCAGAGCTCAATGATTGGAAAAAAGAGCGTGATGGACTATTAAGCACCGATGCCTGCCTCATCCATATCCTTTATGAGCAAGTAGACAATTGATTGAGTCGCTGATTGAGAAATCACAATCGGAGACCTCTGCCTTAATTGAAGTTGTGCTTGAGAAAAAGTCAATGAACAATACACTCCCCCCAAATTGTGCCCCATTACATGTCCCACTATCACATTACCTTCCCCTTTCAGAGGCACAGCATCCCCAGGCCACTCCAGACACCACCAATACCTGCCACTCTCACCCCACATATTCTTCTCCCCTTGAGAGGGCCCTGCATCTCCCAGCCACTCCAGGCACCATCATTTTAGACCTCACTCAACCCAGCCAGTCCACTCCCCTGCTCCTGACTCTGCTTCCCCCATCCAATCAATGTCCCCCCTTCCGTACATCCTCTCTCCACACATTCAGCCTCCTCTAGTCAGGGACCCAGAATGGCGGGGTGGGGATGGGGGAGTCTCCAGAGAGCCCTGCTTCATAGCCCCACAAAATCAACACCCACCAGAAGGCTAACCTTTGATAACTTACTTTGACCTTATGATCAATTTTTCCCTCTGCCTCCACTCTTCTATTAGTGTCCCTCAAATAAAATCATTATATTTTGGGGGAAGAGTTTCTTTTACTGGTTAACATGCTTTGGGGTTGAGTGGATGGGGATGGACGGCTTGCTGTTGGAGCAGGAGTTTCTAATGGGCAAGGAAACAGTATGGTAGGGTGGAGGGATGCCAGTAAACTCCCTGCATGCTCATTCACAAACTTGGTTTTCAAGGCATTGCTGATTTTCAGTGCCTCTTTCTGGGCTTTCCTGTTTTCCCTTGGGGTAGGTTGCTGATAATTTCTTGAAGGGAGCTCTGCCTCAGCAACCCCACACAGGTATGAAACTTTCCTCCCTTGATCTGCAAATGTTATGAAGAATACAGCTGGCCCCAATGATAAGGATAGTGTTTTCTTCATTGAGGTCTAAGAGGATCAGAAGGAACCTGAACCTGACTTTTAAGTGACCAAAAGCACGTTCTACTGCCATTATGCCCCCACTCAGCTTGTAGTTGAAGAGCTCCTTACTGGAGTCCAGGGTGCCCATGTAGGGCTTCATGAGCCAAGGGAGGAAGGGCTAAGCAGGGTCACCCAAAATTGCTATGGGCCTTTCCATGTCCTCAATGTTAATTTGCTGGTCTTGGAAGAAAGTTCCACTCTGGAACCTTGTAAACAGAGCAGAACTCTTAAAGATTCATGTACCATGCACCCTTTCTGACCACCCCACATTGATGTCAATGAAACAACCTTGGTGATCCACCAATGCCTGCAAAACAATAGAGAAGTACGCTTTGTGGTTAATGTATCCTGACGCCTGGTGGTTTGATGCCAGGATGGGGATGTGAGTTCCATCTATTGCCCCACCACAGTAAATCCATCAGCTGTCTCCTTCACATTCCCCAGAGTCACTGTCTTCCACAAGAGAAACCTGTTGATCACCTTGTCGACCTGGGTGACAACAGCCCCCACCATAGATCCGCCCACTCCAAATTGATTTCCCACTCACTGGTAGCTGTCTGTCATTGCAAACTTCCAAAGAGCAATCGCCATGTGCTTCTCAACTATCAAAGCAAGTCTCATTCTGGTATCGCTGTGCTTCAGAGCAGGAAACAGCAGTTCACAAAGTTCCTTGAAAGTTGCCTTACACGTGCTTAAGTTTCTCAGCCACAGCTGATCATCCCATGACTGCAGAATGATGCAATCCCATCAGTCTGTGCTGGTTTTATGGCTCCAGAACCTGCACTTTATGCTGTACAGTTCTTCCAGTGCTGCCAGAAATGCTGAAGTTCTCTCCAGTTCTTCACATCTGTCAATGCCCCCAGCAGCAATCAGCTCATACTGCAAGGGCACTATGTTCATAAGATATTACATCACAATATGGGAACTGAGCGCAAAACACTGCATCAGACTTTGAAGCACACCAGGATCCATGTTAGTGCCTGTAATGGTGGCTGGCAGTCAGTAGGAACACTGCATGAAAATGCTGGTTTTTTCTAAGCAGAAAGGGGGAAGTGAGGGAAATGCATTCTGGGATGATGACATCAGAAACCCAGAACCACTTGCAGTGACTTTTTTCCCCACAAGACACCAGCACAAAGTCCCAAAATGCAACTGGGCTGCCAGAACTGAAGGATAGGTGCCCACAATGCTTTGCTTCTACAGGCTGATGAAGTGGGTCTTACTCACCAAAGCTCATTTCCTAATAAATAAAATGGTTAGTCTTTAACGTGCTACAGGTCTGCTTGTTCTTTTCCTTTGTGAGGTACACAATTTCCAGAGGTGCGTAATGCAGTGTGACTTTATACCATCAGGTATAGATATTATACATAGGATTATACATATAGTAGCCTCCAAGCATTCCATAAAGGCTGAACATGTTCTAACAGCACTAACATCTATTTTAATTATACTAACCCACAGGGCCTTTAGCCTGAGCTGGCACCTGCCCTGCCCACATAATAACTCTGGTGCAACAATAAATTCAAAACCTGCAGACAGAGCTCCACTGACCTGTATGAGGCACAATACGATGTACGATACACCTTTCAAGGTCCTACACATGCCTGTCATAACGTGGTACACCTCATCCAGTGGGCTACCAACTTCATGGGTGAACTCAGACAATCACTGCCCTCTCGAAGGAACTGACTCAGAAAAACGATAACACTGTATTGTCCAGGGCGAACACTTTTCAAAGAAAACAGTCCCTCCACATCTGACCTCTAGCTCCTTGTCCTCAATGGAAACTCACACGATATCTTTGGAGGAAGAGCCTGGGAGCTTGAATTCACAACTCTGCTGAGCACTAAGTCCTGGTCTAATCTAAAAAGTGGTGTCAGCTCAGCTGTATTGCTCAGGGGAGTGAAAAAGCCATATCCCTGAGCTATGTAGTTAAACCAACCTAATCCCCAGCACTAGGCTGACAGAACAGTTCTTACGTGGAGCTGGGCCCTGCCTCTCAGGGCAGTGGATTACCTTTGCCAACAGAAGAATCACTCTGGTTGCTGTAGGGAGTGCCCACACTGCAGGCCTGCTGAAAGGGGGATGGAGGGGCAGGAAGGGGACAATTGCCCCCAGGCCCGGAGCACTGACCACTGCCACTACCAAAGCAGCCGTGATGGCAGCCGGGGCTCTGGGCCTCTTTGAAGTGCCATGGCAGCGCTGCTGTGCAAGGCTGCTGGGGGGAGGCATGGCAGCACCATGGTCTGGGCCGTGCTGAGGGATGAATGCCCTTCCAGGGCACAGAGCCAGGCCCACTCCCACCTTGCCCCAGGGTCTGTGGCAGCTCTCAGCCCCGCTGCTACACTGAAGTGCCATGGTGATGTAGCTGTGCCACTGTGGCTTTCAAGAGCAGACAAGCCCTGCAAATCATGGACTAGCGAACGACCAGATGCATGGCTCATTACAACTGTCTATACCCACTAACCCTCTTTTTCCTATGACTGCAGAGGCATGAACTGCCTACTTCTTGAATGGTCTCTGACAACGTATTTACTGATTAGGCTAAGCAATCTGTCCCATCTTGCATTTAGCTTTGAGGTTCTCAGGCCTTTTCCCCAGCCTGAAGAAGAGCTCTGTGTCAGCTGGAACATTTTCTCTTTCACCAGACAAAAGCTGGTCCAGTAAAAGATATTACCTCACCACCCTGTCTCTCTCATGTCTCGGGACCAGCTCAACTACAGGAACACTGCAGTCAACGGTGCTGGCAATTTAAATGATCATGAAGGAGCATCAGAGCTCACATCTTAGCGAAAGAAATGAGACAGATCATGTCCCTTGGCACTCTCATTCCAGGTTCTCTGCGGGCTGTTGTAGACAAGGCTGTGTCAGTTACACTGAGACCAAGCCTAAGCTTAAAAGTTAGGCTGACACACTATTCAGGGTTGTGAAAAATTCACACCATCTGAGTACCTTAGCTCTAAGAACCTAATCCCAAGTGCGGACGTGGGTAGGTTGACAGAAGAATGCTACAGTCACTCAGGGGGATGACTTTCCTGCAGCAATGGAAAACCCACTCCGTTTGTGTAAGGAACATTTCCACTACAGAGAAAGTGTTTTGACTATGGCACTAGCACAGCATGTCTACGATACTACAGCTGTGCTGCTGTAGCAACTGAAGTGCAGACATGGCCTGTGTTTATACTTTGGAGGATTTCTCCACAACTATATGAGCTTAGAGACTAGCTTTTTTAAACAAGTGAAACATCTGAAGCATGAGCTAGCGCCTTCAGAGAGGCACTAGTATGGTATACAAGTGCATGGCAGCGTCATCCAGTCCCTGTGTCTAAGCACTTGTTTGCATTGGGAACTCTTGAGGGACCGAATTGTTTTGCAGGTCCCATTTATTCTTCAGCAGTTAGGCCGGGTTTATATCACATACTTCACAGAGGTAAGAGGGGGGTGTTTATTGATGCACTGAAAGAGATGGGATGTTCGGAGGCCAGAGGTACCTCAGATGACAGGGCTTTTCTGAGGAGAAGGCTAGTAAAGCTGGCTCTTTGTGACTGCTCACATTAACAGCCATCCATCTAGTTTCAGAGATTACACTCGCAGCTTCAGCTGAGGCCCCTGATTTCTTTCAGTGGCAAGTTACGGCATTTGCGTGACTCACACAGGTGAGTAAGAAGAAACAAACTGCTGAAGAAAGATTTATCTTTCTTACTGAATGTCTGCTAAGTCTGGCCTGGGGCACACATGTATCTTGGGGTTGTAGGTGATGTTATATGGATGTGAGTGGGAACAATGCAAAGTTGTTAATAAAAGGGCCAATATTGCAAAGGCCCCTCTGTTCCCTGTGAAGTCCACAGGAGTTGAAGGTGCTGAGCACCTTGCAGAATTTGGCCCTGGTTTTAATATCTCCCATGCATGCTGTATTTCTTTTCTCACTGTGGTCATGCCCCCATGTGCTCTCAGTAAGCTTCTGGAAATCTCACACAGCTCCCAGTTCCAAGAGGCCTTTGCTTCCGACGGGGTGAAGGCCAAATTAGAAAGCCATAATGCTGGGAAGACCAGCAGAAATCAAAGCTTATGCCAGCCCTTTCCCTGTAGTTCCTAGGGCCCCAGTACCTCCCATCTAGCAGAGTACGCAGGTATCAGTTCTGCTGATTCATCTCCATGCTGTTTAACGTCACAGGGATGCAGGCCATCAAAGCACGCAGCTCATTCCAGCATGTGTCTCTAAATCTGAGATGAAATCAGAAGGTTTGTGTTACCCTAATTACAGGGCTGCAGTGGAACTGAACAGCCACCTCTTTATCTGGGCAGTTTTCTGCAACCTTGCCTGACTCCAAGGCATTGACCTTTCCCTTTCATTTCTGCTTTAGATCACTGACCTGTACCCTGCTAAAGCAGTTTGTTCCCTTTGAAGGAGATCTAGGTGGATAAAACTGGAAAGCTATTAAATGTAGGTGATCAAACACAGCAATCTCCCAGCCTACCTTACACCAGCGCTCTCTCTCTCACACTCGCTCTGAATGAACTCTGCTTACCTTGCTGTCCTGTACCACTGCAAACTCTCACATGCTACTTACAGGGCCTGTCATTTTGTATCGATGTCATTTACTGTAACCTAGTAATGCTGCCTGGCTCGTTTGATCCTGTGGCGGGTCCTTTTCTAGTACCATCCCTTAGCTGCTTCTTAGCTTACCTAGCCAGCCACAGTGGTGAATAATGCCATGTCATGCAACAGGGACCATATCACCTTTCCATTTGTTACTCTTGGGTACTGTATATTTGTCTCCAACAGAGGAGCAGCAGCTTCAGCTCAGCTATCCCTAAATGCAGGAGGCCCGCTTGTTCAGGCAGTGTCGGGAACCTTGGGGCTGGTCCCAGGGAAGTGGAGCTGGAGTGGAGTGGAGCTGGCCTGAGCCCCTCCCACCTGAGCAGGAGTCTATCTCCCTTTATTACCCGTATAGATCTTGTCTTTGCATTCCTGCTGGCAGCGCATGCCTGCGGGGGCTATCCGTGTTGGGCAGGTTGGAAGGAAATAGACAGGCGAGCTCATCCAGGGGAGGAATAAATCTCAAATCCCACAAGCTCCAGAGCAGCTTAGTTAAAAAGGCACCTCCCACCCTTACTCTGGACAGATCCTGCTCCCATTGAAAACTGGGGAGTTTTGCATGTCCCCCCCCCCCAGTTTCAACCAGAGTGGTGCCAGGGCCTTTGGGCCTGATACAGCAAGGCACTGAGTGTCCTCAGGCCTCATTGGAAGTCAAGGACTCTCAAGAATCACTGAAGACCTTCTCAGATCAGACTCCAGAGTTAATTGCTCAAGGCTGGGCCCTTGTCCTTCTTTGTAGCATGTTGAGCGCTAAGCTCCCCACCGAGTGTTGAACAAATAACAGTGAATAATAACAATAATAATAACAGCCCGGTTCATAATCAGGCACAGGAGGCAGCAGCAGCTTGCCTGGCTGGCTCAGCATTTCTAGCGCACGTTACGCAGCAGGGGCAGGGGCACGTGGCCATTTGGGGAGTGACCTAAGCACTTCACAGCCCATTCGAACCACAGGCAAAATGCCCTGGTGGGGGAAGAGACTGTAAATGTGGAGGTTTGTCGCCGGGTGGCTGGGGTGGGACCTCCCTGGGTGGAGATGAGACCTCTGCTAAATGGGGTGAGGTCAGCAAGGGCAGCAGCGAGGTGGATTTTTTCCAGTGTATATGTTGGTGTACAAACAAGGCTCTTGCATGCTCCCCTTCTTCCATGTGTGTAGACATTTCTCTACACCAACACGGACAGCCTGGAGAGTGCAAGGGTGTCTTCTCAGGTCTGCAGAGGTCTCTGCCTACATCCATACCTGCAGGCACATGGCACTCTCTCCATGCCTGCGTGCAGCAGTCTCCATCCTTATCACCACAGACAGCAGCTGTTTATCTGCTGTCAGATTTCAACTGCCATCCCTAGGGCTTGGGAGGTTTTTCTGGGACCAAAATTTGAACCCCAAAGAATTGTCTCCCCATCCCCCCTCTTCTCTGACCACCATGACCCCAGAGCACAGAACCTCCATGCACCTCCCCTTGTGGGATTGAGCTGGTCCTTATCTGAGTGCCGAGAGCACTATTTTCCTTCACCTCCCTCCATCTATCTATCTGTCCCCCTCGGGAAGAGCATTGTTATCTCATGGAACAGACCCCTGCTGTCTCCTCAGTGTCAGCAAGTGGTGACTGGAGCAGACAAACAAAGGAAGCAGCAGTAGGATCCAGCTAGTGGTAGGACAAGGACTAGGTACCATCCCTTTTCTTTATAGCCCAGGTCCTGGAGCTCTCAGTAGCTAGTCACTCATTTTATTATCACAAAAAAACCTTAAGCCTCTCAATAGCCCTGACTTTATCACCTCCCTTCCTTCCTTCCTTCCTCTTTATACTTATTCTCAGGAGTCCTGACCCCAGCACTGTGCTGACCTAGAATAATCATTCTGAGTGACCTGACCATGCAGTGGCAAGGTTAGTCTAGAGATCCCCTTCAGTGTGGATAAAGGCAGCACAAAGAGGGGGAAAAGACCTGCTAAATGGAAGCAGAAGGCAGCAGGGCAATCAGTAGCAGCTGGGAGGGAGCTGGCTTGGGCAGATTGGGGCCAGCTGACTCCACTGCTGGCTTGATGAAGGCCTTTAAAACCCCTCCACAGTTGCAATGTGAGGGGAAGAGAGAGCAGGAGAGTGGAAGGGGAGTAGAACTAGGGAGCAGGGTGTGCGTAAGAGCTGAGATGGGGGCAGACTGATCCCAGCTCAGGAGCATCAGGGGACTAGGGGTGGGGCTCGGCTCCCTACCCCAGAGATACTTTGCAGAACCCCAGCTCCTAGGGGAAAAGGACTGAACCAAGCCATGTCCTGCATAAGAGAGGCCCCTGGCACAATGCCTTGCCATTATAGGCACAGCAGGTTTCTGAGCAGGGTTTCTGAACATGTCTCCCTTGTGTCTAAACATGGCCAGGGGCCCCAGGGTCACTATTACCTCCTACCCCATTCCTCTGTGCCTTCTCAAAGGCCACTCCAGACCCCAGTATCATGAGCACTCTTTTAGGCCAGAGTTGGCATAATTGAATAGGTGACTGCTGGTCACTACAGCCAAAGTCACAGGGTATCTCTGTGCTGCTAGAAGAAACCTGTCCAGGTGACTGAAATCTTCAAGAGCTTGTCATCCCCCCGACCCCACCTGATCTGCTTTCCCAAACCCTCTCCCACTTCCTGTTGATCTGACTCCTTCCAAGGAAAAGCCCTTATATAGATGGAATGCGAGTGTGTGTATTTACTGTTAGTACAAAGGAGGCCATGGGCCATCTTCCTAACAACCACGTTGTAATGTTCAGCACAACATTAGAGCGCTGGATACCACTGTGGCGAGTAGCATTGTGGTGGGTGATCCTCTGCATGCAGTACGTTATTACAGAAGCAGGCTCACGTCATTACTACACGGTGCTTGTAGTTTTGTCTGCTTCGCTCCCCTCTGTGCCTTGTAGACCTGCTTGACCGAAAGCGAGGCTGAGAGCTGCATATCTGATTTGCACACGCACTTACTACAGTGGTGTGCACAGCGCAAGTACTTCCATGAACAAAGCCAATAGTGTTTTGCATAAAAACAAATGCCCATTTTTTCTCATTTAGTTGGGGGGTAATAAATGAGACGTGCAATTGCATGCACTTTTGTGCACCGTACTTTTGAAAATCAGATCGCTCTCTCTTTGCATACATATCCCTTGCCCCACAAATGAAGAGATGCAAAAAGGATAGGTTGACCACTTTGCCCTATGGCAGCTATTGGACAGTGGTCTCCAGGGATGGGGGAATCTCTTGTCCCATATCAGGGCTCCTCATCGATGGGAGGCAGCTGCCACACAATGAGGCACCAGAAATGGGGGTGCTGCAGGTGGAGGATGAGGGTTCCACAACCTCCCAGCAGGGGTGCACCAGGGAATGACGTGTAAGGGTTCATGAGCAGTGGGGGCTGCCTTTGAGGGTTCCAGGGAATGGGGCAGCCGCCTAATGGGGGAGCTCCCTGGCAACGGGGGCAGCCATCTTGAGACACCGAGTGCCGGGAAACAGGATCCCCACAAAATACAGGACAATTTGCCCATTTCCTTAAAAAAGTCAGGATGCCTGTGAGCCAGCTTAAATAAGAGACTGTCCCAGGAAAAATGGGATGGATGACAGCAGGCTCTAGAGAAGCAACATGACTGTACATGACTATTCTTGGAAGCTGAGATACAGGAATATAGAGCGTACAGTACAGACATTTTGCTATTAGCAACCCCTGCATGATGGCACAAAGAAAACCTAAGGATGTGATAAAGAGGTTTGCTCAAGATAGTCTGCCGCCAGAGAAAAGCATTGTAATCACCCGTGTAAGAGGGGAAAGGGCACTGCTCTAGAAATGGCTGTTTCTGCTCTGCTGGAGCAAACAGACTGTAAACTCTTTAGACCAAAGACCATCTCTTGCTCGGTGGATTTTACATACTCAGTGCCTGACGAATCGGAAGTACTCAAAACAAAATCAGAACCATCCATCATCCAGACAGTCCTTAAAATAATCACCAATTTTTTTCTTAGGTTACAAAATGTTTGGTTCCACTTTTACATGTATTTGTTTCTTTCATTCTCCCTGGCCCAGACCTGGAGCGCTCCCCAAGAAAGACCGCGCTTGTGCAGCTCAACCCCCACCAGCAGAGAGGTTCCAATGCGAAGAGGCAGGCCTTGTCTGCGCTATGGTTTTAGCTACCCGTGCAGCTGCAGCAATGCAACCCTTTAGGGGCAGAGCGCTGGCGTAAATCATTAACTAGGGTAAACGGCCCCAGTTCAAGTCAGGGTTTATACAACACAGTGCATCTACATGAGGGTTTTCTCTGGCACAGTCACAGCAGTGCAACGATGCCAGTGGCCAAAGCCCCAGAGTACAGACGGTCATAGGTCAAACTCCAAACAATGACCTCTGAAATTGTCATTGTTCTCCCATCACTGCGGGTATGTTTGCATAGTGCTTAGACGTCACCCCCGCTTTGTTTCAGAGGGTTCTGGTGGGTTTGCTCAGCTATGCCTGAAGGTCTTTGGCTGCAATGCAAAGTGCTGACACATCAGTTTTGATACAGTTGGAATATCTGCTGCGTCTGTAAATGGCACGGGGCTTCGCGTGTGTGTCTTGTACGGTGGAGTATACAGTGTACGTCATTTTCAAGGCCTTGGGGACCTCACAGGCTGCCTATTAGTCCTCTGCTTATGTCCCAATAAACCAGCCTGAAGATTATTGCCATCATACCCATCTGGACTCACACAGAAGGACCAATTAAAAGCAGACTGATGGAATAATGATCGAAGGAGGAACGAGTACAGAGCTGCAGTCTGGAAAAAGGCCAATTAAAAGCACAGAATTTGGCACGCAGCTGTAAATGTGTCTCTAGCACCTGCCTTTGCCGCGTCTCCAGTTGCACTGTTGTCCAGTGTTCTCAGTGTCATTTCATTCCAAGTGTCGTGCCAGCAGGAGAGGATCTGGTCCTTGGGGTCCACGCCTGGACATCTGAGGTTGCCCCATGAAGCAGTGAGACAGAGATCAAGAGTTGCTCCAGGCTCAGGAAGAGCTAGTAGTCTGGGAGCAGAAGGAAGAATCTAGGAGGAGGTGTGATGTGGGTCAGTGTAGTTTGGAAGAGCTCTCAGATATTACAATAATGATATGACAATGATAATGAGGTGCAGTGCAAGAACCAGAACACAATAGAAATTTTGGGGATCAGTGTCTCACACGCAACTCAGATTTGCTGTCTAGGCGTTCCTCACAGGCTCGCCTGTCCTGGATCTTTTACCCACAGGGACTTCAGTGAGTATCTTACAACCTTTAGCACCAGTTCCATTCTGTCACAGGAGCATTTCCTCTGGTATTCAAGCAAAGCTTACGCAAGCTGGAGGTTGGATGTGGTATGGGACTTGAGTGCATTGTAATTACTAGTTCTTTGCCTTCTACAAGATGTGACACAGAATGAGAACCAACCTTTAGTTGTCTCCCTTATTCTGTTCCCAACCCTATCTTTTTCCATTACACTGTATTTAGGAGCAAACCAATACTTTAGACTCAAATACCCAGTGAATCCAGACTCATGACCATTACTTATCCTGGGAGCAGATTTTTTTGGTCTCATAACAACTCTTCACGGTTCCCTACATGGACTATTGGTTTCTTATTTATAAAGCTCTTGTTATTCTTAGAATCTGAAATTAGATCTCCAAAAGTCTCCCATGGTGCCCATCTCCTGGGGGCCAGAACAAGACTGTTTGCTACCACAATATTTTCCAACACTTTGTCCAGTCTAGTTTTAGCTGACCCCAGTGGTGGGCCTTGTACCACTTCTCTTGGGACAACTAATACCACTCACGGTCCAGAAGCTTTCCAGCTTAATTTTACCCTTGTTTTATTCTTGCAGCAGTGCTGGAGGAGGGGACACTCTTTGAGTTATAGAGTATTATTGTTCTCTCGCTTCCTTTCTTACAGACTGTAAAGTCATATGCTGCTGGTAGCTTCCCAGCAGGGTCAGTCTCAATTGTGGGGTTTCTGTAAATTGTCCCTCAACTTTCTCATTAACCCTTCAGTTGCTGGTTCTCTTGAATACAGTTTTCTTTCTTAGGCATTCTCACTACACAACTACTCTTCCACATCATCTCTCTCAGTCTAGTTTAAGCAGCACAATTTCCTTGTGCAAAATGAGCTGTACTGGCAAATCTGCACTTTTGCTGGTGGAATTGCATCTTCATGGGGGGCTTTGGCCACCAGAGCTCTGACAGCAGCACAAGTTTGGCATGTAGGTGTGGCTGCAGCAATAGGAGTATAACTGTTCCTGTAGGGGGCATGGAATAAACAACACTGGTGTAAAACAGCTTTATAACCATACAAGAAGACTTGTCTGGCATTGCTCAGGTTCTTCAGGGTGTTAGAGGAGAGGGGTACAGGAGACAGGGCAGCGGGGCTGAGGAGGGTTCAAGGCAGGGGCTGGGGAGTTCAGGATGAAGAGCAGGGGGTTGAGTCATGGGGGAGAGGATCTCAGAGCAGGGCGGGGGGAACAGCCGGTGGTGCCTTCCTGGGGATGGCAGGGCATGTGCAGGCCACCCACCAGCTTCTCCCTGGGGCCGGCATCAGGTAGCAGGGGACACACTACCTTGCTGATGGCTGCTCCCGAAGGTGGCTGGGGCAGCAGGGGCTGTGCTGGCCTGTAGGTAGCTGCTCCCTGGGGCCATGCTACTGCCCAGCGGCTGCTCCCTGGAGCTGGGGCACTTGCTCCCCATGTGCTCATTTTAAGGTCTAATTGGCCCCCGTGCTTGCCTCCCCCTGAGGTTACCCCTGAGTATAACTGTCCCTGCTATCACAGCCCGCCCTTTCTGTCTGATAAGAAACGCTCCCGTTCCAGGCGTGTGTCATTATCCTGGCACAGCCAACCCCCGGCCGTGCTTTAAGTTATGATAAGAGAAAGCTGCATAGCAAATTTGGCAGTGCTAGTGAAACCCACACCCCTCAGTCTGGGTCACTGTCCCATGTAGTGGCACTTAGCTCACTTACAGAGAGAAAGAATGAGTCTCCTCTCCAGCCTCACGTGAGAGCCAGCTGGCTTTTAGCGCAGACTGTAGAGGTTCATGCACTAACCTCCAGAGGTCTGAGTCTGTCTGTGGGCAGTTAGAATCATAGAATCATAGAAGAGTAGGACTGGAAGGGACCTCGAGAGGCCATCGAGTCCAGCCCCCTGCCCTCATGGCAGGACCAAGCATTTTCTAGACCATACCTGAAAGCCATCTATCTAACCTCTTCTTAAATAGCTCCAGTGATGGAGATTCTACCACCTCCCTTGGCAATTTGTTCCAGTGTTTGATCACCCTGACAGTTAGGAACTTTTTCCTAATGTCCAACGTGAACCTCCCCTGCTGCAATTTCAGTCCATTGCCTCTTGTTCTATCCTCAGAGGCAAGGAAGAACAAGTTCCCTCCCTCTGCCTTATGACACCCTTTTAAATACCTGAAAACTGCTATCATGTCCCAACTCAATCTTCTCTTTTCCAAACTAAACAAGCCCAATTCTTTCAGCCTTTCTTCATAGGTCATGTTCTCTAGACCTTTGATCATTCTTGTTGCTCTCCTCTGGACCCCCTCCAATTTCTCCACATCCTTCCTGAACTGCGGTGCCCAGAACTGGACACAATACTCCAGCTGAGGCCTAACCAGCGCAGAGTAGACGGGAGAATGACTTCTCGTGTCTTGTTCACGACACGCCTGTTAATGCATCCTAGAATCAAGTTTGCCTTTTTTGCAACAGCATCACACTGTTGACTCATATTTAGCTTGTGGTCCACTATAACCCCCAGATCCCTTTCTGCTGTTCTCATTCCTAGGCAGTCCTTTCCCATTCTGTATGTGTGACACTGATTGTTTCTTCCTAAGTGGAGCACTTTGCATTTGTCCTTATTAAACTTCATCCTGTTTACCTCAGCCCATTTCTCCAGTTTATCCAGATCCTTTTGAATTATGACCCTATCCTCCAAAGAAGTTGCAACCCCTCCCAGCTTGGTATAATCTGCAAACTTAATAAGTGTACTTTCTATGTCAATATCTAAATCGTTAATGAAGATATTGAACAGAACCGGTCCTAAAACAGACCCCTGCGGAACCCCACTAGTTATACTTTTCCAGCCGGATTGAAAACCATTAATAACTACTCTCTGGGTACGGTTATCCAGCCAGTTGTTCACCCACCTTATAGTAGCCCCATCTAAGTTGTATTTGCATAATATATTGATAAGTATATTATGTGAGACCGTGTCAAATGCTTTACTCAAGTCTAGGTATACCACATCCACCGCTTCTCCCTTATCCACAAGATTTGTTATTCTATCAAAGAAAGCTGTTAGATTGGTTTGACATGATCTGTTTTTAACAAAGCCATGCTGGCTGCTCCCTAGCACCTTACCACCTTCCAAATGCTTGCAGATGATTTCTTTAATTACCTGCTCCATTATCTTTCCTGGCACAGAAGTTAAGCTGACTGGCCTGTAGTTTCCCGGGTTATTCTTGTTCCCCTTTTTATAAATGGGTACTATATTTGCCCTTTTCCAGTCTTCTGGAATCTCTCCCATCTCCCACGATTTACCAAAAATGATTGCTAAAGGCTCAGATACCTCTTCTATCAGCTCCTTGAGGATTCTAGGATGCTTTTCATCAGGCCCTGGTGATTTGCAGACATCTAATTTTTCTAAGTAAATTTTAATTTGTTCTTTTCTTATTTCAACTTCTAAGCCTACCCCTTTTTCACTACCATTCTCTATGTCAGGCATTCCTTCAGATTTCTCAGTGAAGACCGAAACAAAGAAATCATTAAACATTTCTGCCATTTCCAAATTCCCTGTTACGGTTCCTCCCTCGCTAGCTAGCTCGTACGATGTCGGAGGAGTTCTTGAACAAATGGCCTTGCACAGGCAGACGCACATCATGCATATATATATAGCAGATAACTGCGTCTACACTAGGAGACACACAGGTAAAAAATGACACCCCAAACTACCATTATACTGACACAAACACCATGTGTACGCTCGACCTTAGCCTGTGCCTTGCCAGAATCTTGAGTACCGATGGTCGTCATCAAGGAGGATTAATGCCCCAAACCTTGGTTTCATTTTTAAAGGGTTTTACCAGATCTGATGTGACCTACAGTGTCTTCATAAGACTTAAAACTAAAATGCCAGTGCAGTCCTTGTCAAATCTGTAAGCTCTCCACCGGTCTGGGAACTCAGCCAGAAAAGCATGGAGCTCTGGGCTGAGAACTTGGACCCCAAGAGTGAGGAGAAAGAAAATGTGAACCTGATCCAGCTCTTGCCACCGTGGCCAGTTGGAGTCACTTACTCTTATGAAGTATGACGTGGCGGAGAAACACAAGGGCCAGTTATTACTGAAGGTAGAATATGCCATTGGGAACATATATTCCAATACAAATTATGACAGCAAAGCAAAATTACACTCTTCCTGTCAGGCACAGATGATGTTTTCTGCGTATTGGTTGTTTTTAGAAGGTTCAGTGGACATTTAGTGTGTTTATTGTGTGAGTAAATGGACCAATATGCCAAATGTAGATGATGCAGAGTAAATTCGGTTGCTAAAATCCCGGCTTTTACCGACAAGCTAACATTTTGATAGTCTAATCTTATGTTAGTATCAGCGATTTGCACCCCTCAGACACAAACGAACGCATAGAACTTCTGTGCTCTTCAGTGCACTAACCATGGCAGATGGTTGCATCTACATTTGCCTGGCAGGTCTGGTAATTGTACTAACTTAGATGTGCAATTGCAATGCACTTTAAGCACCTCTGTGCTCTCCCTATGCTGTCTGATTTACATTGTCTGATAGCTCTGTCACGAGCATCATCTTGAGATTGTCCCTTGAAAATTCCTGTTCTCTTTCTTCTTCTCTGGGTAGCTCCCGGTGCAAAATTCTTCCTCTTAGACTCCGTGGTTCAAAAGAGGGATGTACCAGACTGGGCAGGAGACAGAGAAGGTGATGAGGAAATGGAGTGTGTCCGTTTGCCATGTGTCTCAGTTATTCCTCCTCACTTTTCTCACTTTATGAGCATTGGGGTTGGTCGGCTGCAGAAGATGAGGATTTAATGAATGTCCCTGCAGATGATAATAACCAGACTTTGACTTTCACTTCACCTAAGGCTTAGTCTTCTCTGCCTTCTTCCTTATTTGGGGATAATAACCAAGTCTTAACAGTGGAATCTCCCGGGGACAGCCTGGGGGAAACCCTCAGTACAAATAATAAATTAATAATAGCCCTCTGTTCCAGGAGGACCACCAAGCACTCCACAAACCAAGGGCAACAACATCACTGAATGCAGCCCCCCATGGGTGGGAGCCTGGCCACAGCCATGTGGGGGAGGTGATGTTGGACCAGGGTCCCAGAGCAAACTCCTCTGATAATAAAAAACTGTGCTGGGAAGTTTGTCAGGGCTCATCCCAAAGCCTTCCCCTGTTCAGAGTTCGAATGGAGTCCAACCACTCTGGTGCCATATCCTGAACATACCTTTACTGGCACAGAAATCACTAGACTCCAGGGCAGTAAAAGGCAATAAAGGCCTCATATTTGGCACTGTTAGCTGGGGGCAGGACAACACTCAGGGAGTTCCCACCAGCTTAACTTCCTTTCTGATTTTTCAGGCTGGCTTTATGTTCAAGGGAGATTCCCATGACAGACCGCTTCTGAATCCCGGAGCAGCAGAGCAAGGCTGCTGCACCAGAGCGTAGGGTAACATTCAGTACAGTTCCCCACAGTGGCTCTCTTCCATCACACTCACGCCCTTTATTACTAATTCTTTGCAGACATTTGTGTGGACATTTTGGGAACAAAGGTCACTGCTGTGCAAATTCCGATAGTCGCCTGGGAACCAGGAGATTCATTATTCTTCAGCATCCTCCTCCTCCTCACTGAAGTTTTACTCATCCAATCAGGGAGCACAGACAAACCACGTGACTTAGTCGACGAGTCACAATGCTTTAATAATAAAGAATCCAAAGGAGCAGCCCATGCATGACAAATGGGATCTAAATTGTTCGGATGGTCCCATGTCGTGTGATCAGTAACGTTCAGGGCTGGATTATAAACAACCTGCAGAAGTTGCAAAGGCTGAATTGGCTAGGGTGATTGATATGCCATAAAACTGCTCCAGGCCTCAATGCATCCATCAGCAGGGGTGGCACAGGCTATTGGTCTTAATGGGTTTCAGCTTTTGGCTACCCACATGTAAGGGGCAAGAGCACCGAACTTCTGTCTGACACTTGCCCCTCCAACTGAAAACAAAACCACAGAGCCCAGGTTCAAACATGCACACGTCCATGGCCAGTGATGCACATGGAGATGCTTGGAGGGAACAGCTCTCCAGATTTGCCTTTACGTAGCTGGGGGAGGGGGACCTGCCTGCACAATTAAGGCAATTTCTTCAGAGGGTGTGGAGGGGTTTGAGCCTTTCTGACAGAGTCTCAGAGGGGTAGCTGTGTTAGTCTGTAGAGTTGCAAAACAAAGCAAGCAGACCTGTAGCACCTTAAAGACTAACCATTTTATTTATTAGGTAATGGGGTTTTGTACACCCACAAAACAAAATGGTTAGTGTTTAAGGTACTACAGGACTGCTTGCTTTGTTTGACTGGCATGTGTCAGTCGTTGCTCCTCGGACAGACTCCCAGGAGTTGCACGGTGCTGCTGTACTGAAAGTCTGTCTGTGAGGAACAGCTGAGGGGAAGAGACTGTGAGAGAGATGCGCTAGCTTCCAGTGGGGCTCCCAGCTGCTCCAGCTACCCTACCCATCACGGAATTAATTTCACATTGTGTCCCGGACAGGGCCAGAGAGTCATTTCCCTGGTAATGCCCAACACCAGCATGTAAGTGTCCCATCACCCAGGTGCACTCCAGTAGAAAGAAAAGGGCTGGAGTCAGCAGCTGAGCGATCTCTGACTCATGACGCCTGCCTGCTTCTGGGTGATGCAGGGGAAGTGTATCTCCGCCGCACAAAGAATGCTGCGCTTGCAGGGAGTCGCTCACTGCTCAGCCATTGTGCCAGGCAGGTGCCCTCATTCAGCTGTCACTGGATGACTTGCTCTGCTCACTGCCTGCTCTGCTGAGCCGGTGATCCCAGAGCCCTCCAGGGTGGCTCGTATGCAATGGCGGTAAGCCCTGGATCCACGGGTGCCTCTCTCTCAACAGCACAGCACAGGCAGGCAAAAGAGTCTGACTCTGGAGCGCATGTCACCGGACCCGTTGCTGAACCTCAGCGCACAAGTGCGGAGCAACACAGGCTGTGCAGGTACCTCTCTTAAGACCTCCAGTGGAATGAACAGTCAGGGGCAGATTCTGATCTCCGTTACACTGGTGTAACTCCAGACTAAACCGACTCTAGTCAGAATCCCTGGGGAACCCAGAGCACAGTGCAGCCTGTGCTATTTTGGATCGGGCATGTTCCAAAGAAAAAGGAGAAACTTCAGTGTTTATCCGGCTGCTTCTGTTTTTCCATCAGGGCTTCTCCTTCCAGAGGCCCCTTTCAATTAGACAGGCAGCAGCATGCCAGAGCTGTGGCAGGAGAAGACAGTGGGCAGCATTTTTAAGAGGAAACAGGCAGCTGTTGTGAAGAACTCATGGGTGAGACACTGTCTGAAATCTTATTATGGCTGTAAGTGAGAATGAGCTCGGAGGCCTCAATTTAATTCCCATTTGTCTGCAACGAAAACCAGAGATGGAAGAGTACCCAAAAAGTTACTTGAATAAAAATACAGCTTCTGGGGGATGTTGCTGAAGTACAAGTCACTGGGGTCCCCTCTGGAAAACGACTTGAGTAAAAGCGTACATGCACACGCATCACATCACATCTTTATTGTACTCATGTCCCCAGATCTGAAAGCAGCTGCACTTTTACTTAAGTAATTTGGGTGCTTTTGCCCCCCTCTGATAAAAACCCACTGTCTACTTGCCCAAATCAGCCAGAGAGGCCCAGGACTGGGAGGTGCCCTGGCAGAACTGCTTGGGAGACAGGCGCAAAAACAGCCGGGAGGCAGCCGGTCAAGAGGCAGGTTGATTGGCTGAGACACTGAGTATGCAGAAGAGCAGCAGTGGAATGAGAAGGCTGCTGTGCCGATGAGCACTGTGTGGTAGTACAACCTGTGTAGGGTTTCCAGCCCTGACGTTTCAGGGCATGGAGCAGGTCAGTGCAGAGGAATGTTGGCAGAGGTGGAATGCCATGGGATTTCCACATCGCAAATGAGAGCCTTCAACAGAGCGATGCATGGTGGCAGGGCTGGCACACTGGAACTGAGGGGCATTGATCTGACACTTATGCTTTGCAAAAATAGATAAATTATTCCCTACACTCCATAAGCATCATAAGGAAAAAGGCAAGTCAGGTCCCCTGCCGATCCACCCTTGACAATGTCCTTGACCAATACATTGTTGGATCTGCTCAGGTCAGGTATATGTAGCCTGACACTGTGATAGCATTTATTGTCTTTATTCTTCACTTTTAAATCTAAAGACACTCCCTGTGCATGGAGGTCAACAACCATTCTGTTCTCAGAGTTCCTGCAGTCTGTTACAGAGGAATCACACACACAATGTGCCCTCCTAGGGGACCTGACTGCTATTTTTTCTTGGTGGTGTTTTCCTGAATCTAAACTGAAAGCCATTCTAGACTGTGAACCTGCACGTTTTGCACCACGTTGTATCCCAGGTCATCAGGGCATTCCATAACGGTCCATGAAAGAATTTCTTGCACCCGCCTCTGAAGTAGCTGGGTTTGGCCACTGGCGGAGACAGGGTTATGGATTAGCTAAGCCGCAGTCTGATCCGGTCTGGCAGTTCCTTCAGTTTGATGTGTGTGCAAACATCACAGCTGGGATGATGGCCCTGGTTTATTCTTCTCCTGGACATCATTTTAATAACCTGAGACAAATTAAATCCTCTGCCCCAAGAGAAGACAGACAGCCTTGGCTTAGTGAAGCTACTCAGAGGGCGATGAAGAAAGCTTCCACCAGAAACGCCCAGGGCGAGCAGCCTGCGCTCTGGTTTCGATAACTAAAGTGAGGTTTGCCATCTGCATTCGCTTATCGAGTGAATGGCTTTATTTCTGAGGTGAAGCTCGTCTCTGACGGCCTTAGGGGGGAAGTGGAGAGCAGATAAGAAGGAAAAAGCCTGGCTGGAGGGACCTCGTGACTGTTCACCAGCAGAATCTCCAGGGGCTGGAAACCTTCCAAGGATTTCAGCACAGCTGTCTGTAATAGGAGTAGGGCCTTGCATCTTTGCTGGGCATATGGGGCTCTGCTCCAGTGAAAAGAAACCAGAACATCCTGATAACAAACCAGTTCTGTCCAAGTGAGGCTATGGAGACTGCAGTACGAAGAGCACAGGCTTTTATATGCTTGGCACACTCTCGGCTCCACACGGTTCCCATCCTTCCCATGCGGCTATTGCTCCCATAGTGCTGGCTGGGGCAGGCTGTGTGCTCGCAGGCTGTCAGGACTGCTGTTCTAGCTGGCCCCTATGCTGAGAACACTCCTTGTTTAATCACAGCCCGTTGCTCACCATGCAGGGGGAGACACCAACTGGCTTTAAGCACAAGAAATTCTCTGGTGCCTTGATAATAACACAGAGTGGCATATGCTCATCTGCATATTACCACAGGGAGTTACTCGGACTTACCTGCCCCCGAGGCTGGAAACTGTCTTGCCCTCATAGGGTCAGTCCTGTGTGGCAAGAAGCCTCAGACATCAAAGGCTTTAAGGTTTCCTACATTTTTATCTCCACATTCCCCAGTAACACCCCATCCCCTAGGCCCTATACAGAGGATCCTGTTCCCAGAGTCAGACGGGTTGTACCAGTTCCAGGTTGGGGGCTGGACCAGTGTGCACAAATCCGTCCTGTTGCTCTGCCGCTTTCCCAGCTGGGGCACCACTTCCTGGGCTTCTTGGGGGGTAGTTTCTGTGGCTCTTCCACCCCCTCCCTTTGCCACTGTCAGTCTGGTGCATTGTAATGTCATCTGCCCCCATGCCCAGGTCTTCCTGGGGCCAGAGGCTGGTAGCTGTGCTCTCAGCAGCAGTGATCAGCTGAGGTGGCAGTGGTGAATCAGAGGGAATAATGACAGTGTGAGTTAATCAATCATAGAACAATTCAGCTCTTGATTGTTACATCTCTCCATGCAAGGAGCAAACAGACGCCTTGGGTCTGCGTGACTCTTATTTTAGACAGGAGAACAAAACAGCATTGCAACACAAAAGAAAAGCCTTCCTGCCTTTGTCTGCTCCCGACTGACTTTCTCCACCCCTCCTCCCACCAGTACAGGGCTTGTATGTAAGATGGAGAGGTAAAATACCCACCTGCCAGACCAGAGCACCAGCGGTTGCCTTAGCCCTGTCTACACTAATGTCCCACCAGCAGCGAGAGTCAAGTTCCTGAACTCTATTTCCTGGTATATGGGCAGCCTACCCCTCCGTGGACAGCAGAGAGCTTAGAAACGTAAAAGCACAGTACACAGAAGAAGCATCCCTGCATCCACTGTCTTTACACACGACAGTTAGTTTAAAGGGCTAGTAACAGAGAGGAAGCCGTGCTAGTCTATACACTATCAAAACAAAAAGCAGTCAAGTAGCACTTTAAAGACTAGCAAAATAGTTTATTAGGTGAGCTCTCGTGGGACAGACCCACTTCTTCAGACCATAGCCAGACCAGACCAGACTCAATATTTAAGACACAGAGAACCAAAAACAGTAAGCAAGGAGGACAAATCAGAAAAAAAGGATCAAGGTGAGTAAATCAGAGAGTGGAGGGGTTGGGGGGGAAGCTCAAGAATTAGCTTCTTGGCTCAATCTAATTCTTGAGCTTCCCCCCCACCCCTCCACTCTCTGATTTGCTCACCTCGATTATTTTTTTCTGATTTGTCCTCCTTGCTTACTGTTTTTGGTTCTCTGTGTCTTAAATATTAAGTCTGGTCTGGTCCAGCTATGGTCTGAAGAAGTGGGTCTGTCCCACGAAAGCTCACTTAATAAACCATTTTGCTAGTCTTTAAAGTGCTACTTGACTGCTTTTTGTTTTTAAAGGGCTACAGTAGGTTGCTGTCTGAAACAGTGGCTGGATATTTTGGGAGGGTCGGATGCCCTCTACAAGCCCCCCTTTTACCACACCACTCTGTGACCTGTAAAGGCCTCGTGTCCTGGTCATCCTGTGTGGCTGATGTACACAATTTCTTCCACAAAGTCGTGAACTGCAGGGCTCCACACTGCCCCCTGGCTTCACGGAAGCTGTCCCAGGAAAGCAGTAAGTCCGCTGGTTTCAGCCAAGCTTGTGGCCCGCTGACTCTGACATGATACAGCTCTGCTGTTCCCTGCCTAGGAACAGAAGGGGCCCCAAATGGCGCGTTACGTGACTAGTTACCAACACAGGCCCAGGTTTCGCAAGCTGTGTGTGTGGCAAGCTGGGCGCAGAGGGCCGTTGTGCTCCAGCAGAGGTTACACATGGACACAAACCAGGCAGCGTGCCAGGTGCAGCCCTCCGTTCGGAGTGGGAGTTGGGCCAGGCCTTCTCTAGCAATGTTTCCCCGTGTAGTAAGGTCAGTTGGAGAGTGCTCTTTTCCTGACATTTCTATACTGGCAAACGTCCCAGCGTAGACACAGTTATCCCTGCCTGAGAGGGCTCTTGCTGGGCTGGCTCATTTCACCCAGGGAACCAGTATAGGTTACACCACCAAAGCTGCACCTGCCCCCAAAGCATTTGCTGCTACAGCTATGCCTGAGTAACTACTTGAAACACTTCTCCCTGGGCTAGACCTGCAGTGCCCCCCCCTCACGGAGAAGAGGGCATTGTAAAATGGAGACGGTGAGTTTTATCAGAGATACCCGTGACCCCAGTCACCACAGCATCTGAGCACCTCAACATCTTTTATTTTTTTTAATATATTTATCCTCCCGACAGCCCCAGGAAGCAGGGCAGCACTATTCTCCCCATTTTATGGGCGAGGGGCGGGTTGAGACACAGCACGACAATGCAATTTGTCCAAGGCCCCAAGGGGAACAAAGCCCTGGTCTCCTGAGTCCTGGGATAGTGCCCTAACACCTGGGCCAGCCATCCTCCCCCAGGTCTGCATGAAATGAGAGATGTGGGTTTGAGCAGCAGGTCCAAACTCACACCATGCCTGCTCAACCAAACACAATGCTGTTCTTGACTCACGAGACAACCCCATAACCCAAACCCAGAGCTCTTGTTGGAAGTGTCCTGTGGACATGAAGAGTTGCCTGAGCAGTTATAGTTCGTCCCTTAGTTAGCCGTGACTTACATTCCCAGAGCATAGCAGCTTACGCTCTCCCCAAAAGGCTCACGAACTAAGCCACTTCTCTCGCCCCCGGCAGGCAGCCTGAGAAATCCAGGCAGGCAATCAGCAATGTGTCAGATTTCAGGAGGACGTTAAGTTCCCCAGGTAGTATGAACAAGACATGGTGCAAAACAGGCAGTTTCTTTGGTGAGGGGAAGGCCGATCCTCTTGGCGCTCACTTGCTTCCAAGTCAGTCCGATTCCACCGAGACCCGACCAAAGCGTTTTGCAGCTAGAGGGTTACAATGTCAGCCATTAAAAATAAATATAAAATGACCTAGTTTTCCCTGAGTCTGAGTACTAGAAAATGATACAGTAAGTGGAATCTACAAATGGATTTCAGATACACTGATGGAGCCACAAGATAAAAGCTAAGAGAAACCGATACAAGAAATGACGCACAAGCTCTGCATCCATTGTAAAAGCGATTGGGGTGGGGGGAACTCACTTATGATTAAATCACCCTCCTCTCAGTTGAAACACGGCTCTTAGAACGGATAGCAGCAACTCTGGGAGGGGATAACACCCTGCATGCTTCAGGGCTAGGGCAACTTCTAGCCCAGGGGTGAGCAAACTTTTGACATGGGGCTCCACTTTTCATCCCTGCAATTAGCTGGGGCCCCCAACCTGTCTAACGTAATCCATACCGACCGAACTTGTGGTTATGTTCATATGAATAAAAAAATCCTTTCAGTGTGCGTGAGAAAGTAAGTCTGCCCAGTGTAAAAACTTTATTACTAGGTGTGTAAATGTGAATACACATACATAAAACCAGTAATGTAGTTCAACATTTTTAATGAGCTGGAGGAACCTGAGACCCAGCAGATGAATGTGCTGCAACCCCCACACCTGTGAAATTTCATACCCCCTCGAGGGGGCCTGCTCCCCACTTTGTACACCCCTGCTGTAGCTAACTGGGATCAGGAAAACACTGCCTCTGGGGACAGGTTATTTGCCAACTGCTCACTGCAGTGTTTCTTAAGCCTTCTGCTGCAGTGCAGGCCACTGGGAGAGATAGGACCCTGGAATAGGTGGAGCACGGGTCTGATCCAGTCTGGGGAGCCCTTAGTTCTGTGTTTCCTCCTCCTGGTTTAACCACACTGCCGAACGGTGTTTCACATTTGGGCTTTGCATCCAAATCAAACCTTCTCGGACCTTTGCACTCAGGTGGGTGTGATTCTGGGCTGCAAAACCAAAGTGGGTTTCAACTGTGGCAGAGGCCCACTATTTTATCACAGGTTTTACCCCTTGCATTCACTTTAGAGGTTCCCTGTTTTCCTTGTCACTGGGAAGTGGGGAGCTCATCTCCTTGCAGGATGGGATATATCTTCCCCAGCTTCTGAAAGGAGACCACAGCGCGAGAGCTTCTTTCCCGTGCTGATCTATTCCATTTTGCCCAGGCCTTGCACTGCTCCCAGCATGTCCTCTCTGCAGGCAAAAATTTGCCTGCTGGCTCCACGATTAAAATGGAAATTATTTGATTATGGGTGCTTCGTTAGACAAAATAAACCCCCCACCAACGTCAGCGAGGGTTCTATTTATGGATCAGGAGGAGCGTAACGAACTGGATTTATCTCTATGTCTTATAAATCCGGTTGGTGGCAGCTTAAAGGACACAAATTTTAGGGTCACAGAGTATTTTCCTCAGTGAGAGGTATAGCTGTCTGATTTCCAAAACCTCTGCTCTACAGCTTGATTGACTGATGGCAGGATCTGAACACAGCAATGGCATTTTGTAGCAGCCACTTCCAAACCCTCAACGACCTGCCACACATTTAAAAAATCTTGGCAGCACATTTCTGAGGCCCGCAACTCAGTCACACACCCGGGCCTTTCTGATTTACAAGTCGGTTCCACTTATTTATGTTCTTGACTCTCCACTGCTAGTGCAAGTGATTCACAGAGGCCTTTTGCCTAGTTTGACTGTCCATAAAGTGCTCCATTTTTCTACAGTCCATCTGGCTCTTCCCTGAAGGATTAAGCAGTGTGCAATATCTGCAGCAGGAATTCTCAGCAAAGCGCTCGTGGAATATGCAGATGTTTGGCTCCTTGAAGCTGCAGTACTTCTGGGTAAAGTAATTCAGTTAGCATCCCAGGCCTGTGAAACTGGTTTGGCCAGGCGAGATGTGAGGAACGCCAACGATGAAGTTGCTGAGAACGGCATCCCTGTGTCTAACACTACATTGGAAATCAATTCTATTCCAACCTGGCTCCCAGTATCTGAGCGCCTGATCTCGGTCTAGCAGAGCGGATGCCTCAGGGTGTCTGGGCTGAATCTGCCATAGATCAGAAACAGTGACTGAAATTTGCTACAGGTTCTTGGTGAAATGAGCAAGCGGACAGCTAAGATGTCTGCAGTACGAAGGCCATTTCACAGCTAGGGCCTGAGTACCCCTCATTGTCAGTTCCAGTGGAGAGGCCAGAAAGACCAGTCTCTCTTCTTACTGCCAGAGGGAGGTCCCTCTGGGGCAGGGCAGGGACTGAGGCTATATCCACACTGGACAGAGTAAGTCAACTACAGATATGCAATTCTAGCTACGGGAACTGCATAGCTAGAATCGACATATCTGCACTCAGCTTACGTGGCTGTCCCTACTGAGGACAGGAGGAGGAGGAGGAGTACTCCCGAGGAGTACAGAGGTCGACTGCAACCCCTGAGAGGTCGATTTCCCGCTTCCCTACTAGGCGCACAAAATCAAACCCCCAAACAGCTCCATCTTCCAGGCTAGTGTAGCCGTAGCCATGCTGTCAGGGAAGTTTGCCTTGCAGAAGGTTGGGCTGCACCTCTTCTGTGGCTGCAGAGGGGCCTGGGGCTCTCCAGCTGGCCTTTCACCAGCACCACATTCACTTCCAAAAAGTGCTGCACCTGTGGGCTTCCCTGCGTAGCATGAACATTGCCACAGATCTGTGGCAGGACTCCCAGAGGCAGGCACAGAGCTGTCTGTCTACTCTTCTTCCTGGAGCCATATCCCAGAGCTGTGGAGAGCAAAGGGATCCCTGGAACAAAGCCCACATCTCCCATGGGCAGAGAGGCATCTTCTTATTCTGAGTGAGTGAGAAACCCATAGAGAGGAGCAAACTCTCAGGGGTTTCATCACATCCGTCTGCCCAGCTGGTGGCCAAAGAGGATGAGCAGGGGTTGATTAGATTTCTTCTGCGTATCTGCAGTCCTCTTGGGCCTGGAGCAGGTGGTTCTGCTTTGGAGGACTCAAAGCAAATGGCAGTGCCCTCGCCTTCTTTCTGTAAAGCAGAGAATGGGGCTGCTTCCACATGGAAAATGTTATGGTTGATCTTGCTAAGAGACAATGATCTTTTCTTCACCATGGAAACAGGTGTTCAGCCTTTCCAGTGGCCCCAGAGCCAACGATGCCACTGGGGCCCCGGCAGAGCCTGTAACGTTCACAGCCGATTGGAATATTTAGCATAGCTCAAAGCTTCCTGTTCTTTCCTTTCCTTCTTGTCCTTTGCTGGGTTAAACAGGCACGATGTGGAAAAGACACGTATTTGAGGCTTTTCCTCATATGTACATCTATTCCCTTCCATGCCTGTCCCGATTCTGCACACTGATCACCCAGCTGCACTCTAAAGCGTCGGCGTTCTGTCCACACTAGGAGGAGGCCGAGTTTGTAACTAAGACACAAGCCAAGTCACAACGGCGTCGGGGGAACACATGCTTGAGAGCAGCTTCAAATGTAGTCACTTCCATGCGCGAGCACAAGTCAATAGCCTCAGAGCTATTGATTCACCAGAGAACAGCACGTTGCGGGGGCGGCAGGTTCTCAAACTAGTTGGAAGCACAGCCCTGTCTGTAAAATGGGCGCGTGTGCGTTCCCCATTTGCTCGCACAGCTACAGCGATCGCACGCACAGATCAGACACTTGTATGAACAAGGGGGCAGCTGGAGGCACTTGCATCCGCAGTTACCAAAAGCACACGTGCAGCTGCTGTACATGCACATGCAAATGGACCACACAAGATGTGCATGAGAAGTGCTTCACTGATGGGAGTCTTAGCCTAATAATCTGGCTAGCGCAGAAATGGCAGCTACAGCAGAAACCAACAGCGGAACACTGTGACTCTGCTGTTGGTCTCCTTTTCTTTAGCTCGCCTGGTCTCTCTAAAGTCGCTGGGAGCGGAAAGCCCCAGTGAGTGTGACTGTGGGGAGGGGGAGACCCTAAGGATTTGCCCTTAGCTGTCAGGTAGATGGAGCACCTCTTTGTGCAGGGCCGAGAAGGCCCCAGGGGAAAAGCCCAGTGTAACTGGAATCCTGAATGTGCAGCATGGACCTGGGCAAAGCAAGAGGGCAGTGTTATCATGGGCTGCTCTGAAATGGGACAGGACGCCGCGTGCTCCAGGGACCCTACCCATGTGTCCTCCCAGGCCCCAGGAGCAGCTCTTGTGCACTTCTGCCTCCAGTCTCCCTTTCTCCTGGGCCTCTCTGCTCAGGAGGTGGGAAGGAGGGGTGGGCTAAAGCTGCCCTCGCTACCCAGCTGGCCTAGGTCGAGCCAGGAGCAGGCTGGCTGGAAAATGGTATTGAGCCTCTGCCTCCAGCAAGCAGCTCTCAGCTGAGCAGCGAGTCTGGGGGCCATGAGACAGAGGCCGGGCTGAGGGAAGAGCAGTGCAAGTGAGTGCTCAGGGCCCTGCATGTTCACGACGCATGAACCAGGCCCGATACTCCCAGCCCACCCAGAGCACGGGAGGGAAGCAGAGGGAAATTCCCTGTCTCTGCTCCAGACGCTCGGGGAGGCCAAGCCTGGCTCAGGCATCGTCTCTGCTCCCTTTGTCCTATCAAGATGGGCCAGAGCTGGTGCAGACACCCATAGCAGCAGGGCTGGTCTCTGGGCTGGTGGGGCTCCCTGCCTGGGGTGGCTGCCCAAAGGGGGTGCCATTTGCAGGGTGTGAATTCCCACCTGGCCTGCCGAGAACAGCTCGGCTGAGGAGGCGGCAGGCCACCACCCAGCAGTGCTGGGGTGGGGAGACCTGCGCTGCAGAGGGCAGCCGGATGACCAGCCATCAGAGCCCCTCCTCCCCCAGCTCCATGCGTGCAGCTGCTGCTGGTCCTGTCTCACCTTCCTCCTCGGAGCCCCCCACCCTCCCTGACCACTCTGGACTAGAATCCTCGTGTCTGCTGCAGCAGGGAGTTGGGGGCGGGCGTGTGGCTGGGCTGGGCTGGGCTGGGCCTGGCCTCATTTCCTCGGTAAGATGCAGGTCAGCCAGCAACCTGTTATCGCTGCCTGTGGCCGGCTGTATCAGCGCGTGCTCCAGCCCCATCGCTGATCACAGCGTCCACCAGCTCCACGTGGTGCTGGGCGTTTGTTTAAAGGGGCTGGTCTGAGCTGATTCCGAGGCCTCTCCCCTGCTCTACTTTCTCTTGCCATATTCTGTGATGTCACCCAGTTCCTTGGGGTTGGGGGCGGTGCTCTCAGGTCACCTGGACGCTGGAGGCATCTGTGCCCTTCCTGGTCCAGGTGGGGTAGCTCCCTGGAAGCCAGGAGGGTTGTGTCAGTTTTGCAATAGGGAGTGGGGCCTGCGGCTCCTTTGGGAAACCTCCCCAGATCTGGGACACCTATAGAAACCTGCAGTGGGCTGGGGAGGTGGAGGAGTGAGAGGCTGATGCATAGAAGAGACCCCCATCTCCTTTGAGATTCAGCCGCAGCCCAGCCCAGCCCAGCCTGCTGCAGGGATCAGGGCTCCGGGTGGGTTGTCCCTGTGGCTAGACTAGGGTTGCTCTCCATTAACCATTAGTGGGCCAGCTACCGGTCGGCCTGTGTCCCATTCCAGACACCCGCTGCTTTCCTGAGGTGAGGACAGAGCCCTGTATGCCTTCCTGTGTGAAGTGGTGACAGAGCCCTGAGGCGCCCCGGGAAGGAGGTCTCTCCTCCATTGGATCAGGTGAAAATGCAAACCTTGTCACCTTGCAGAGCTGACAGGGTGCAGTGTGATCAGCTGGCAGCTGCCAGCAGCCTCTGCCGGCACAAATGTGCTCAGCTAAGCAGCACTAATGACAAAACATACCTTATGGAATGAATCCTTAACCAGAGCAAGGCTTTAACTTTATCAGCAGCAGGGAAAACATGAAACCAGCCACTCCCCAGGGGCAAAGTATCTCCCACTTGGCAGTGCCCTGTTACCCTGAGCTCCAGTGCTCAGACCTTGCCTGGGAGATCCACCCCTTCTGAGATGTCTGGTGCAGCCTCCTCTGTCCCCGGTGCTGCAGCCATTAGTGAGACATAGTGTGAGAGCCAGATTATCAAAGTCTCCCACCTACCTAGAGTGTACAGACTTCCTGGGCATTGTGCCAGCATAGGGCAGGCACCCACCTGACTGCCTGCTGAGGCATAGGTCTGATTGTCACATGCACAGCAGACTAGTCACGGACCGGTGCCGGAGGGCCCTGCTGCGGGCATGCAACGCCAGGGGTCTGGCTTTGAAAACTGCTGCAGAAGGTCCTGTCACTTGGGTGCAGTGACTCTGTGGAAAGCTCTGTCCCTGAGGGGGCAGCATGGTCCAATACAATGAGCACTGACCGAGGTGTTAGGACACCTGGGGTCCAGTCCTGGCTCTCCCCCGACACACAGGCTCCTCCAGCTGTCACTTTACCTTCCTGCTTGGCAAAGGGGCCTGCTGATACCAGCCCAGCTTTTCAAAGAGTCATGACTTAACAGTGCTAGGGAACTACTGGTTCTTGTCATTAAACTCAGTGAGGGGCTGCTTGGCGCTGCCAGCCTGCCCAGGCAGCATCAGAACCCAGGACAAGAGAAATGTGTGACTCCTTTTTCTATGCCAGCATATGTGCCAGGTTACAAAGATCCTTCTCGAGTCCTGCTGACCCCCAGCAGGGAAGTTTGTGTCTGGAAACTGACCGGCAAAGGCCTCTGAAGATGCTCACTTTGCCCCCGGAGAGCGACATAGCTCCTGGTATTCACTGCACGTATCCGACTATGACCTTCACTTGCTGTTCCAAAGCACACAAGGCTATCTGATTGGCAGTGCATCTGGCACTCGCTCACGCCCGGTGGCCAGGCTCAGAGGGCACACTCCTGGGCACAGCGCTTCATGAAGAGCTTCCCTTCAGAGCCCAGAGCTCCTTGGCTGGGGCAGAGCTTTGGGAGGGTCTGTCATAGCCCCAGACCTACCCGTGATCTGGCAGGGTGACGGCCTGGCGCAGAGCTAAGTGTCGGAATGGGCAGCAGCAGCCTTGCACCTGCCAAATGAGCAGAGCAGGGTGAGACCCAGGTAGCTTGGATTGAGAGCTGCTGCCGTGCTAGGCTGGGGGAGGTTGGAGCCTTAGCCCTTGTCACTTACCGTGCCTTCAGGCAAGCAGAGCCGAGTCTGCACCATGCCAGTAGACACACCTTGAGTTAAACCCTTGTATTCCATCCCCACCTTCTTCTCTTGATTTGAACCTTGGTTCTTGTCCTCCTCTGTTCCAAAGCTCCTCATCTGTGACACAGTCTTGCCATTTGATGCGAAGGATGGCCCTGAGACATCTGTTTATGCATGGCTGTAGCTTGTGACTTGGACTTTTTAGTACGCCAGGTCTCACAGCCACACAAGAGCGTGCTCTTCACACTTGTGTTGAAGAGCTGCATTTTTGTCTTCACGGATATTATTTGTGATCTCCATGTGAGACAGAGAATCTGGAATGCAGCTGTTGCTTTCCCAACTTGGCACTGATATCCTAGTCTGTTCCTCCATCTCTGCCCAGAATACTCCCCAAGCAGGTGAACTGCTCCACGTCTTCCAGGTCATCCCCTTCCAGTGTTATGGTGTTGTTGTTGGACTGGCAGATCCTCGTTGTCTTGGTCTTTCCCTTGTTAATGCTCAGCCCAGTCATTGAGACAGTCTGTCTCGCACTGCAACCTTTTCTTCCATGCTTTCCTGTTGTGTGAACAAGGGCGGTATTGTCAGCAAAATCAATGTCTTCTAGCTGTTTGAAAAGTGTCCACTGAACACCTGATTGATGGCTACCCGTTGTTCTGCTCATAATCCAGTCCACTGTGATCAAGAACAGGAAAGGGGACAATTGGCACCGCTGTTGCACTTCTAACCATGTGCTGAAGGATTCTGTCAAGATGCCATTGTGAGCAACTCATCATGTCAAGTGTTTGTACACTGAATGGTAAACCCACCACTATTGGCTTGAAGGGGTGATATGCCCTGCAAAGAGACCAACCCTGGGCTTACTGTAGAAATCACCTGGTGCGCCCCAACACCACGCTGTGATGTCCCTTCTGTAAAAACCCCGCCTCCTCCCCGCAGCCGATCCCATGACTGGGGCTGGCAAGTACCGGTACAAAAGTCCAGGCAAGTCTACACTATATTTTTCTAGTTACCCCATTGCTCCCAGATGCTGGCTGAGGGTGGGTGCAGCTCTGCTGCTAGCAACGGCAGTCAGGCTTGTGCCAGCCTTTACCACCAGTTGTCGAACCTGGACAGAAATGATGGGGGTTGAACACTAGCAGCCAGGACCTGGCCTGCAATAAGGCTCCCATGACGAAGCACTGGAAAGCAGCTCTGATGTATTAAAGTGCAGCAGGGTCCACAGGTCACAGACATGCCCCAGCCCCACGCCTTACATCAGGGCAAGGGGGTGTCTGAAGCAGGTTCCCTGCCTGGGCAACCCACATCCATCCAAAGGCCACCAGGATTTCCTATGGCAAAGCCCCATGCCCAGATGCTGGTGTTATGGGGAAGCAGCTGGAGGCTGCTAGGGCATTCTGGGGCACCAGCACCAGTGCCCCCATGTGACTGCACTTCCCTTGTCCAGTGCTACTACCATACACAGCTGCTGGCAGCCAGCAGGAGATGCTCAGCCCAGGTGTACATGGCCTGGTGACACAGGTGAGCGCTCGGATAGGACTGCAGCGGCTCAGCACGGCCTGGCTCCTAGCAGGGCTTGCAAAACCCCCTGAGGCACTCAGCCAGCTGAGCAGGAGCACGTGCAGGAGACTGACCTGCTCATCTGGCAGGTGCAGTGACAGCAGCCTGGACATCAGCAGCCGCCTGCTCGGTGCGGGGGAGGGGAGATGGGAGGAGGCAAAGGTAGCAGAGCGCTAAACCCATTTCACACTTTCTTAGCCAATTCAGGTGTCAATTGCTCAGCTCTGGAGTGATTGATCCTGCCTCCTTCCCTGCTCTCTCTTGCGCTAAGCCTCCCCCTAGGGAGCACATTCCCCTGCTCTTAGCAGGGCCTGAGAAGCACCCCATGAGCCATGAAAAATATTCCCTGGTACCGCCGCTACCCCAGACTGCTCATGGTGGGGGCAGCATTTTCCCAGAGCAGGTGCTGACGCCCGGCCACGACTGCCTGAGGTCTCCCTCTTCAGCCTACCAGGCACGTCCCTGCAGAGAGCAGAGCCTCTGTGCAGCACGCACTCACCAGCGCTTGGCCAAGCAGGTCTGACGTTTGCTTTATTGGACAATCTACTGCCAGTGTTTCTCCCTTCACATAGAAACCAGGTTGTGCTCCATAACCAGAGTTACACAGCAACAGCAGAGACCCCGCAAACCCCCAGCGAGGCCCTACCAAAGCACTGCTAGTCCCCATGCCCCACGCCTGAATGCACCATTCGCACCAACCCACCGCCACAAAGGAACAGATCACCGCTAGGGACAGAGCTCGCCAACACCCGTATCCTCCGCAGAGGTGTCACCTCTGCAACAATGTCACCACCCGGGCTCCTGGCAGACCCAGCCGTGTGTGCATTCCCCAGAGACAAGAGCAGGGATCAAGCTGATTCAGAGCACTTGTCTGGGCAGCTTTCCTCGGCTTCCACAGGATTTGAGCTTTGATGTCTGAAGACTGCTAAAATCCCAGCCCTCGTGGCAGCTAGGAGAGAACCTGCCAAATATCAAAGGTAAGAAAAGGTCCAGGACACCTGTGCATGCCCCTTATTCATTACATTGGGTGTTGACTCTGAAGTCTAATGATGACAGCATACATGGCGGCATTGTTTCCCTGCTAAATTAACAAAAACACCCAGCTGTTCTGGAACTGTGGGCAGGGTTTAGGGTTGTGAAGGGGGTTGATGCAGAGCCCCCTCATGTCCTCACACCCTTCTCTACCCATTGAATGAAGCCAAGTAACTGACAGCAGCTGAGGCTGCAGCTGAGCATTCTGTTTCAGCAATGAAAAACAGGTGCGGGACTTCCTTGACAAATGTTTCCTTCCATTTTCGAAGATTTGGAGTCTGGAGGTTAGCAAGGCTGCCTAGAGTTAGGCTCTGCAGGAGAAACATTGCACCAGGCTTTCCTTGGTGCATTTTACTCCCCGACAGGCAGCAGCAGGACAGAGCTAAGTCAGTGGACAAGGCCATCCTGGCCCTCACTTGACGCAAGCAACAAAGCCGAAGAACCTTTTCCGCTGGGAGATGCAATGAGTGGGGCCCTGGCTCAGCCCTGCTCCAGCCTGGTGTCTCAATCAGCAAGGACAAGCACCCAGCAGAGCAGGGACAGCTGGCAGTGTGCACAGCAGGGCCGGGATTTCCCAGGCCGCATTTTCACATGCAGACCAGATACGCCGCATCCCTGAAGCCCTGCAGAGGGGAGCACGGTGCTCCTCAAGGAGGGGGTTCCTCGTGCACACTGCGCCTGGGTGGGGAGGGGGATGTTCTCCAGGCTCCCTCTGCTCCTGCCCTCAAACCGAGATGAGGCGAGGGACAGGTGTTGCCTTTCCCCAGAGCCCAGGGTTGATGGGATGCAGCCTGGTTAGTGGACGTGGGGCAGGACTGGGAGTCAGGAGACCTCCATTTCATTGCTGGGGTCACCACTGAATCACTATGTGCCCCTGGCTGAGTCTTTTCCCCTTTCTGGACGTTCCATCTCCCACCCTTTGTCTGGGGTCTAGTGCAGGAGGCCGGGAGCTCCGTCGGGTTCTCTGGGCGCTCCGGCAGCACCGACAGCACTAGGACTAGTGTGGAGGTGGAGAGGGGCTTGAAACTTCTCACCAGGACTCTGCTATTGACCCCTGGGGTGAGTCATTTCACTGCCCCAATTGGCAACCGGGAACCTGACTTTATTACCTACCTCCCCGGGGGCTCACAGGGTTAATGGGGCTTATTAGGTACCAGGAGCCAGGGAACACTCCCCACCACTCTCACGTCCTTATCCACTGGGGCAGCCCCGGTGCCTTGGCCCTACGGGTGCCCCTCAGGCTGATAAGGAGCTGCAGGGCCTTTCTCTGTGGGACTAGCTATGGCCAACAAGGTGTCATGACAGCTCCACGCCTCCTCGCTGCCTCGGAGTCCCCTAGCTACAGACCACTCGGCTCCTTGCTCTGTTGCACTCTGTTGTTATCACAGGAGGAATGAGAGCTGGAGAAGCACAGGGGATAGCGATGCGGGGGCGGGGGGTGCGGAAAGGGAGCTGCTGTTTTACAAATCAGCCGGGAATGTTGAGTTAATGTGCTGCCTGGCCAGGGGCCAATGCATCAGCATTTACTGCCTGCGCTGGGAGCACAGAGCTTCCCTTGCATCCTAATACCATTGTTACCACAGCTGCGCTGCTGGCCCCCAGACACGCTGGCAGGTGGGCAGTGCGGCCGCGGGCACCTCATGGAAGGGCTTTCTCTGGGAGGCGTGAAGCTCTGAGGGAGGCTTCACCCCTCCCCATGTCCCTGGCATTGCAGCCAAGCTGGGGGAACCAAGTGGAGGCTGATTTGCCTGAGGCTGGTGAGCTCCCTTGCACAGAGGGCTCAGTCCAGTCTGGGATGGGCCTGGACATACATCTTCACAGATGGAGACGTGGGAGGGCAAGTGACTCTTTAAGGGCCTCTGGTGCACTGGGGAGCAGGGAAGGTTCATATACAGGGTCAGATAGGCCCCATCAGTCTGGCACGCAGGCCCGGGGCAGGGGGAGTTCACGCCCTGATTCTGAGGCTCACTCACTGTGTTGCTAGCTGAGAGGCTGCCCTGTGGGCTGATCACTTTGCCATGGACAGCACCATCGAAGGCCCTTGCATGGTGTCTTAGTGACAGGCTCCCTCTTTCTGGGCTCACAGTGGGGCTCGTGGCTCATAGCCCAGCAGGTGCAGCCCAGTCAGAACAGAGCTTGGGAGAGATGGAGCCTTCCTCCTCCCTGGTTCTGCCTTGGCTCCTCTCTGCCATTGGCACTGTTAAAATCCTGGCCCAGACAGGTCATGCTGGGGAAGCAGGATGGGCTTTTGCCCGCCCACCCCCTGGGCCATGACCTCACTGGAGAGCTGCCCTTTCTCTGCCCAGTTAAAGCAGAGCAGAAGGCAAATGCAGGTTGCCAGTGGGGGTAGGGCAGTGCCCTCAGAGAGGCTCCCTTGCTGAACATTGTCCCAGTGTGGAACCTACACGAGGTGCCAGAGGCTGGTGTCACTATGGGCAGTAATAATGGGACCCAGGAAATCACCTGCCCCGATGGGTATGAGACTGGCACAAGGAGCTGCTTGGCCTTGCATTTACAGCCCTGGGAGGCAGCATAGCAGACAGAGGATCCAAATTCCAAGGAGAGTGTCCGTCTTAGCCACACGCTGCGTGACTGACAGCGTGTGATGGAGGATAAGCCTGGATGTAGTTATAGGCTTCTTCCGGCCACCCAGCACGCCCTGTGACTGTGGCTGTTCTCTCGCCGCTTTAAAGTGGGATGGGACTAGCCAGGCCAGGGCAGGGGGCTGCAGAGCTGAGGTACAAGCCTGGCAGAGCAGGAGGTACCAGGTCAGGATGAGGTGCTCACTACCCTCCAGGCTTGTCCTGGAGTCGCTGGGGATTAAAGATTAAGCTTTAGTTAAAGGTTATGTCAGACACCTCCTGGAAGACGTCCAGCCAAAACCGACCACCCTGTGACTCAGCAGAGCTAAAAAGCTGGGCGGTTCCTATGGCCGGGGCGAGGGCTGCAAGAGCCAGTGGGGAACCCGGGACCCTGCTGTATGCTGGAATTGGACACCAAGACCCCAGGCTGAGTGACACATGGTGGTTTAGCTGATTTAGCTGTACGTTCGCAGAGCTGGGGCCTGTGAAGCCCCCAGCCCCACCAGGGGGGAAGCGAAGAGCGGGGAGGGATGTTTACCCACCCTTTTCGTGACCTTGCACTTGAGCAAGACTCTGAAAGCTTCCCAGCACCAAAGCCGCAGCAGATGCCGTTAACTGTGAAGAAGGAGCTTGCCCTGAGTGCATTATTAAGCTAACAGGTTGGGTCAGGCACCCTCCCCCTGCGCTCACTCCCAGTCACAAACAGCATGTTCCAGTCATGGGGCCAGAGCATTCCTGCTGAAAGGGTATGTCCTTGCCAGGCTATTAAAAGGCACGTACACTGCCCTTTATTCTTCCACACGCTTGTGCTGTAAGAAGTCTGTACCACATGCCTGGCGGCAAGGAAGCAGCCCAGGGTCACGGCAGTGCTGGCTGGCAGAGGCTGGTGCCAAGTGGGGCTTGAGAGGCCTGCCGCAAGGCGTCCGTTTACCTTCCAGCAGCACGGCAGGGAAGCGCGGCAAATGGACCTCGGCTTGTGTTTAGTCACCACCCGGGGGCTCTGGCCTGGCCTGGCGGGGGGTGGGGGGGGTTCAGTGATCAAGGCAGTCCACCCAGCTGTGCTTGCTGAACAGCCACATCTAGCCAGGCGGCGGTGCCCGGCTGTGCAGTGATAGCCGGCTGGCCCAGAACGCGCCAGGGCCTGCGCTGCTGCAGCTCCTCTCAGACTCTTCCAAGGGACACCGGGAAGCCACATGCAATATGGCCGAGATTGTCCCTGGGCCAGCCTGAGGCTCACGCCCAGCTGTGGCGAGGGGGTGTCACCCATGGCCCTTCAGTAGGTCAGTCTGAGGCTTTGCTTGGAGCACTGCCCCCTTCCCACTGGGCCGGGAGCAGTAGGCGTCAGGGCTGTCCCTGAGCAGCCTTACTGCTGGGTGGGATGCCCTTGGGGTGGTGGGGGTGAACGGCAGCAGGTCCCATCCTTGGGGGGCTGTCCCTGGCCAGCCATGTGGGGCAACACTGAGAGTTGCCTGGCTGCCAGGGCCTGGATGGGTGAAATGCCACTGGCATGAGAACGTGAATCGCCCCCCTTACCCCAGCCAGTCTCATCCCAGTACTCGGAGTGGACGGCCAGGCTGGTGTGGTACCCGACCGAGAGGCAGGCAGGCAACTGAACCAGGGTTTGCTCTGCTTGGGAAGTACGTTCCCAACTCCCACCTCTGTTGCGAGACCATAGGTGATGTGGGGGAGGGGAGCCCCTCCCCAAGGTGTCACATGCCCCGCCGTGATTTTTATTGCTGAAGCTGGGTGCCCTCACTCTGCCCCCCCAACGCCCTGCCCCAACCCAGCGTGGGTAGCCTCTGTGCCCAGCAGCAGCTCAGCACGTGCCCAGCGTAAACCACTTACTGGGATTTGCAGGGGCGTGGCTGGTTTTCTCCTGGCTCATTGCCCACTCTGTGCCCAGCCCTAGACAGGGCTCCCAGGAGAGCCTGATGGCCTCCAGGCAACACTAAGGAGACAGGGACTTGCAGCCTGAAGGTGGTAGGTGCAGGAACCACTGCATCCTGTTCAAATGCAGCCAGCCCGGGGCTAGGCTGGAGCAGTTGTTTCACAGGCATGCGAAGGGGGAGTAGGAAAATGTTGCAGCCCCTACAGTCCCCCCGGCTTCCATCCCGATCTGTCAGGAACTCGCTCTGGGGTGCTGGGAGCAAAGGGCAGAGCAGCATCTCCACAGCACTTCCCCCAGCCCCCCACAAGTGGCCTGGGAGTTTACGTTCCCGAGGCGCAGGACATGTTTGAGTTGGCAGTTGCTCGGAATTGCTTGTGTTGGTTGCTCTGCTGATTGTGTACGAGCCCCCTGCTGAGCTGGCAGGAAGACCGCTTGGGAGGGAAATCCAACCTGATTTGATTTGATTAGAACGGAGCGGAAGAATCCAGAGGAGCCATCAGCAGCTCCCTGAAGCTCTGAACCCCTCTGCCCTGATGCACAAGCAACAGGGAGCATGAGTCCACAGAGAGGGACTGTATGAGCGTAGCAGGGGACACCCCTCGCGTGGAGCTGCCCGGGATAGCAGTGGCTGGAAATGTCGCGAGAGAAGGCCCTGCGGTGGGACCAGCAAAATGGGGCCTGGTTCATGGGTGGCACTAGGCCCAGTTAGTACGTTAGCTGGAAGGGCAGGCCGCTCGATGGGGTAGGAAGATAAGTGATTCTTTGGCTGTGATCCAGCCTCCCTGGGTTCTGTGCTCACTCCCACCCCTTGCATTCCCCTGGTACACAGCAAAGAACACAGACTTCTCAGGCAGGGCCCTCAACTGTCTGGGGCCCTCTGGTCCAGTCTCCTCATGGCACTGATTCTCCTTCCCCAGAGATCCACACCATACTCTTGGCAATCACTCGATAACAAGTATGACATCTTCATGTCAGCCTCCTATTTGTGAGTCCATTGATGGCTGAACAGCCTGATTCTGGAGCTGCAGGTCTTATCACACAAGGGGCAGGGGTTGGTAGCTGTTGCTGGGGTGCAGGACAGTTTTGATGCTCTTTTTAGTTCTCCACCTCTCCTCGTCTACACTGCGGTGGGACCTCTCAAATTGTGCCACTCCCTCACAGATTACCCTTCTCTGCTGGGGATGGTCTTGGGCAAGGTTCTCCCATGTTTCAACACCAATGCTGCATTTTTTCATGTGTGCCTTCAGCATGTCCCTCTATTGTCCCTATATCACTTCCGTTGGCTCCCAATGCTCCTCTGTCCTTCCTCCAACTCAGAAAACAGAATCTGTTTTGGGAGGCGCTGACCAGACATCCAAACCATGTGACCCATCCAACGAAGCTGTTGGTGAATGATAATGGCTTCAATGCTGGTCATGTTCGACTCTTCCAGGACGCTAGTGTTCGTGTGCCTGTCCTCCCAAGAGATATTTAGGATTAGCCTGAGGCCATGTTGATGATATTGTTCGAATGACTTCACATGATGCTTGTATGTTGTCCAGGTTTCATGCGCATACAGTAGCATTGGAACAACCACTGCATGGTATACAAGGAGCTTTGTCTTTGGATAGATGTCCTGGTTCTCAAAGACCCTTCATCTCAGGTGGGCGAAAGTATAACTTGCACGGCTCAGACAACCCTAGATTTCTGCAGCAATGTCAACTTTAGAGAAAAGATGACTTCCAAGGCATGGGAAGTGCTCCACATTTTCCAGGAGTTCTCCATTGACTTCAATAGAAGGTACGTGAGATTGCCCCATCGGCAAGGGTTGGTGGAGCACCTCGGTCTTTTTGATGTTCAGTGTGAGGCTGAGATTCTCGTATGCTTCAGCGAAGGCTCTTAAGATGGTCCGAAGGGCTGCAGGAGAAAGAGCAGCAACCCTGTTGTCATCCACGTATTGGAGCTCCATGACTGAGGTTGTGAAGGTCTTGCTTTTAGCCTCTCTCCCCTGGTAGCCCAGCATCCCATGCCCTACTGTCTCCCCAGACACCTCCCCATGCTTTAACCTCCTCATGCAGCCAGCTCCCTTCAGACAAGTCCATCTCATTCCACCCCCACAGCTCCCAGACCATTCCTGAACCCAGCCCCCACTGTCAAATACACCCCGTACCCATCCAAACACCCACTCAACACTATTCCCAGCCTCCTTGCCCCCAGGCACCTGCTACCCACGCATCTGCAGCCAGCAAGAGGCCACAATCACCTTGGCCTGATCTGAGGCATGAGCTGTTTGTAGCATTGGGCCATCACAGGCCAGGTCTCCCAAGGGGTGCAATTCCTGGAAGGTCACAAGCTGCTCCACTGCTGGGCAGGGTGCTGGGGAGGGCACTCGTCTGGACCTTTAAAGTGCTAATGAACCCTCCCAACCAGAGACAGAGACAGCAGCACCCCACCCTCCAGGCAAATAAAGACGAACTCCTCCCCACAGCCCATGTGCAGCTGCACTCTGTCCCACTCACAGCGATGGTGCTGCAGATGAAAGGGGCCCTGCTGGCAAAGGCGGACGAAACCCAAACACCATTATGCTCCTGCTGTGACCGGGCCGATTCCAGGTCTGGACACAGATGTTAATGGGACTTGGCACCGCAGACTGGATTCTGCCTCTTCCCTTCCTACCACGCCTGCGGGGACACAGCACCATGAGGTCATCTCAACCTCCACTCCCCCGCAGCAGCTGGCTCTGGAGCACAAGGCAACCGCTGTGCTGTGCTGTGGAGCAGTGGCCAGCAACGCCGCTAGGGCAGGAAGTGGGGGAGATGCCAGGGGAGCCTGTGGCAGATGGGATGTGCTCCCACTCCGGGGAGGGTTGACTGAGGTGCCTACTGACCTGTGGTGGTCAATGGGCAGGAGCCTGGTGCTGTAGCTCATGGTCAGGGCAGGAAACATGATGCGTAAGGTAGAGGCCTGCCAGGGTTGCCCTCCTCCTGTTCCATACAGACCACTTGCTCTGCCTGCAAATGTGCAGCTAATTGTGCCTGGTGCTGTCCATGGGCCGGGCACTATCCTGTCACTGCCGCCCCCCTCACCCCGGGAGGGTCCAGGAACCCCTCAGAGCACTAACTTCTGTCTCCTTCGTGCTCTGCTGCAGAAGCTGGAGACCAGCAGCTTTGTCCCCGGGCCCACTGCAATATGAGTCAGTGACTGGCTTTGCCAGGCCCCATCGCTTCCATGCGAAGGGCTGTAACAGAGCTGACTGCTCCCCCTAGCACCGCGGTCACATGCAGCAGCAGCCCACTGGGCTGCCCCTGAGCTCTTACCGGCTACTCAAGAGGCTTGCAGGCAAGGCCAGCATGGACCTAGCCCTGCCACCGGGGCTGCCACTCCAGAGGCCACCCTGTGGCTGGCTAAGGTTTGTTGTGCGAAACCATATCATGTCATTGCCCCCTGGGGTTTGTTCCTGGTGTGCCCTCCTGCCAGTCAGCAGAGAGAGCTGCAGGCCTAAGTGCAGGCTCCCCTTCAAACCCGTCCTGGCATCACTGGGGCAGCCAAGGGGCTGGAAAACACACCCGCATGGCTGGTAACGTAGGTGTAGCCACAGGGTGTCTGTCAGCATTCAAGGCACGGCCACTCCCATACCAGCAGAAACACGCCCGTGTGCTGTGCTTACACTCAAGGGCTAGGCTGGCACAGGCGCTGTGATGCAGACAGTGCCTCAGGGGAACCTGTTAGCAGATCCATGCAGGGCCTCCTTGGAACCAGTGCGCACCCTGCTGAGCCACCGAGCTCTGCCGGCCACACCTCCAATCCCCTGGCTCCAGCATCTTTACTGTTGGTGCTGATTGGCCAACAGAGCAACCCGGGACTGAACAGGCCCTGGAGAGTGAGCTGCACCTCAGCCCTGGAGCAGTGACCTCTTGACACACTCATGGAGCCTGAGGGCAGGAATCTTGCCCTGCTGCAGTCCAAGCCGTACCCGGTCTTGGGATCGTGGAGGCCATCAAGCTCTAGGGCAGCTGCCTGGAGCATATCGCATCCATCAGCCACGCCACTGAGCCAGCCAGAGATGATCCTTGGAGACGGGATAGACATGCCCTTTGCTGCAGAGGCACACGCTGTAGCAACCGATCGTCCATGCAGAGCCTGTGCCTCGGAGCTGCATGAGTACCCATCACGAGTCCACCCAGCCAGGCACACAGCTCCCCAGCCGCCCTTCCAGCCTGGACACAGTGGGAGGGGCTTACCTTACGCCACTCAAAACACACGGCTACCTGTCAGAAGCAGAACCACTTTATGATAAACCCTCTGACTGCGTCACGTGTGTATGCATCAGGAAGGGACGCGAATAACAAATTGACATGAGGGCCCCTTTGCAGCACCATCCTGGGCAGAGGTGTCTGGATATCACGTACTGTGGATAGGTCTGAGCTTTTGGTCTCACTTCAGTGGCACTTACCTAGCATGCCCCTGGACTGAACGGGATCTTGGGCACCTCTGTGTTAGCCAGCAGGCAGCAGGCCTCCCTTCCTGGCACTGTCTCACAGGTGCCCACTGTACTGCTCTCCCCAGGGGCCATGGCGGCAGCTGGCGGGAGCAGGGATGTCACCCACTCTGTGCCCTACAGCCAGCCTCTCAAAGAACCCAGCAACTGGGGACAAGCACGTAAGGTGCACAGCCACAGCCGGTGTACATTGGCTGCCCACGCTGCACAAAACGCAGGCTTGCACTCCAGGTCTGCTTGGTGCAGCCTCGCCCAGAGAAGAGCGCTGCCTTCCTCTCCCTTGTGTAGGGACCTAGCGCAGCACCTTGGCGGGTGGCAACAGGAAAGAAGCTTGCGTGAGCGGCGCGTTTTACTTGCTTTGCCAGGGCTTGAGCTGACGGCCTCGGCCTATTTTCATGCACAACAGGACGAAAGCCAAGGCTTTCAGCATTTATAATATATAACCTGAGATCGAATTTTTCCAGCCCAGCATTTTTTAATAGAAACGGCGTGTTCTGAGTGCCTGGAGCCTCACTCTAGTAGCGCTCCTCAGGCCCTCTCCTCCTCCCACAGGGCTGGTTCATCTCGCTGTCCTGTTCAGCATTGCTTCCCAACGCCAGGCCCATCCTGCTGTGAGGAGCAGCATGCTGGGGACCAAGAGGGGTGGAGGCAGGAGGCTGCTGAGGGAGGAGTATCAGAGCCAAGCTTAGAACTCAGTAGGGACTGGTTGCCAGGCCTGTGCTCTGGCCACATCTTGGCTCCTGTCCCTCAGCAGCACTCTCTGGTGGCCACTGCTCCCCACAATCCCCATCTCTCTCTTCCATGACCATTTCTCTGGGCTGGAAGTGTTGCTGCTCCAGGTGGTTGTGTTGTTTCCTAATAGCCCTTCCTGTCCAGAGGCGAAGAACGGGGATGTCTTCTCTTGGAGACTCGAGGTTCCATTGCTTGCACCCTCGGGACCGCCATGCTTCCAGTTGTGGATGCTCTGCTGCCTCTTGCCTTTGCAGCCAGTCAGCACCGCTGCTTGGTTAGCTGGAGCAGGCCAAGTGACGCAAAGCACCCCCAAGTTCCCAGCATGCCCTGCCAGCTGCTGCCACTGAAGGGGATGAGCCACACTGAGGATGGAAATAGTTCCAGCTCCTGTTTATAAGGAGACACAAAGCTCCACTTAGCAGCTGCCTCAGGGGTAGGGCCCGGCAGCTCTTTAAGGGAGCCCTGGAGCTCTGCACGGCTGCTTGGCCCGAGGAGTGAAGACCTGGAGCCTGTGCTCAGCAGCACAGGCAGGGAGGCTGCATGTAACCACCCTCAGTGGAATCTGGCTGGGGCTCACCCAGCGATTCTTACAGCAATGACGGAAAGGACCCCAGTTCTGGTCTAAGACTGGGCCCGAGTGCCCTTGGGTGGGTCAGAGCCTCAGCTTCCCAAGGCAAGAAAAAGCGGCACCCTGCAGCGAGGGCACCACAGTGGAGTCCTGCCTGAGAAGTGTCTCCCACCCAAGCCCCAGCCCGACCTGCCTCTGCTTAGCACAGGGGTGGGGAGTGGAGCGCCAAGCCTGGCAGGCAGCGGGACATGACACGGCAGAGCCACCACTGCAAACCGGTGTCGGTCCGCACTGCCTGCCCAAGCTCTCTAAGGCAGAGCGCTGGAAGCCAGCAGCCGGACGACACAGCTGGGCCACCTAGTGGCTAAGGTTTGGACAGGCAGTGGGAGCCAGGGAGCCCTGGAAACTCTTTGTAACACAGCGCAGTCAAGCAGCACTTTAAAGACGAGCAAAACAGTTTATTAGGTGAGCTTTCGTGGGACAGACCCACTTCTTCAGACTAAAGAATTCATGTCACCAGCCACAGCCAGAAGGAAACAGCCTCACAGCCCTTTCGAACCATGGCCTGAGCCGTGGTGGCCCGGCCTGCCTCCAACACACCAGCCTTTGTGCTGATAACGGATGGCCAGGCTGAAAGAAATCCCTCTGCACCCCTCTGGCTCGTGAGCCCCAGGCAGCTGAGTCCACTTGTGTCGTCTGTGCCATGCTAGCTGTGCCACATGCTTGCTCTGCCCGCTGCTGAGTCCAAAGTCTGAGGGTGCCCCTCCAGCCCTATAACTATCACTTAGCAGCTCTGGAGTGTTTTCCCCCCTGTACCATAGAATGGAGCGCTGTGTAGTTTATCCCCATGTGTAAAGCATGTTTGTTGTGTGTGTAGCTTTGTCTGTCCAAAACACATCAGACCATTACTCAACGTTAAATATTAGCCGCAGCCAGTGCTAGCTCTCCAGCTGCACATCACAAAGGAGAGCGTTTTACAGGTGAGGAAACTCAGGCAGCCAGAAGGGAAGGTCCCCCAGCAGGCAAGGGGCACCCGCAGGGACAGAACCCAGCTCTCCTGAGTCCCCCAGTGCTCTGTGCACTAGGCCACACTGCTAATCTGAACGACACCAGCTGCTGCCATGACTTTTTATTGAAAGTGAACATAGTGCGAGTCTAGGGGTTGGGCTTTGAGCTGGGGACACACCATGGACAGCTCCAGGGCAGCAGCTGGCCAGACCCCCCAGCATGGTCCCCAGCTCTAGGCAAGAGGGTAGCTGAGTCTCCAGGGCTCATGTAGTCCTTGGCGTCTCGACCGAGATAGCTGATCAGGACACAAGGGGGAGCCGGTTGTGATGATGTTTTCAGGGTGTAGACAAGTGTTTGCTGGTCCTGCTCTCAAGCCAAGAGGCCACCAAACCGCTGTCCAGTCGGCCTGGAGCTCTTCGTTTGCTTGGGTGAGCAGCACTGGGTCCGACCTAGAGAAGGGCTGAGTCCTTTCTCCCTGCTCTGAGGAGCACTCTTCTCAACCTGCAGCCACTGTTCCCTCTAACCTTCTCCATCCACATGCACAATAATACCTCTGGGCCCTGAGGCACATGCCAAAGTGCACCGCCCGTAAAACAAAAACCTACCTGTGGGTGCTCAGCTAGTCAGCTGAGTGGCACTGGGACCTCTCCGGAGCCGCCGCCCAGTGCCTAGCTCACAGGGAACGCTGCCCACAAGCCCTCCTGGCTTCTAGCACAGCACAGAATCATAGCACTGCCAGGGACCCCAAGAGGCTTCCTAGCCCCCGTTCGCTGCACCCACAGCAGGACTAGACCAGTGTATGCTGCAGATCAGTGTGAATTTAAGGGCAACCCAGGATCTCCCTGCCCCTTCCCTGAGACCCCATCCCCTTCCCAGAGCCTCCCAACTCCATCCGCCCGCCCTCACTTGCTGTCTCCCACCCTTCCCCCCCTTGCACCTGAATGGCAGCAGGAGGGTGGGGAGCAGGAGGAGAAGAGAGCTGCTGGCTCTGGGTGGGAGTTTGGGTGCAGGGGGTGCTCCAGGCTGGGCAGATGCTTGGGGTATAGGAGAGGGGGAGGGCTGTGTGCTCTGGGAGGGAGTTTGGGTGCTGGCCTAGGGCTGGCACAGGTGGTAGAGGTTCAGCCTGCAGCCACATGCTACAGGGGCCCACATGGTGCTTCAGGCACCCTCTATCCTTCCATCCATCCTCCCCCCCTACACACACACACACTACACTGAACCTCGGGGAGCGCCAGGGGCTGCCGCTTTCCCAGGCTCCAGGGCATCACCAGCGGCTGCCACTTTCATGGGCTCTGGGGAATCACCAGTGGCTGCTGCTTTCCCAGGCTCTGGGGGATCGCTGGCAGCTGATGCCTCCTTCCTGGCTCCCCTGGGCTTGGATGAGCTGCCTTTCTCCCTGTATACCCCTGTCCTGTATTTGGGACAGGGAGATATGGTGGCCCTAGGCCAGGCAGCCAGGAACAGCCTCCCTGAGGGTCCCAATTGACTGGTAGTGGCACCAGGACCTACCAGTGGATCGCAGCAAGTGGGTTGGTGACCGTTGATCTCTAGAGCATGCCTGACAGCTTTTGTCAAACCCGTTCTTAAAAATCTCCAGTGCTGGAGATGCCACACCCTCCCTAGGCAATTTATTCCAGTGCTCATCTGCCCCGACAGTTAAGAATCTTCTTCCTAATGTCCAACCTAAACCTTCCTTGATGCAATTTAAGCCCATTGCTCCTTGTCTGATCCTCAGAGGTTAAGAAGAACTATTTTTCTCCCTCTTCCTTGTAACCTTTTATGTACTTGAAGCTGTTATGTCCCTTCTCTTCTCCAGCTTAAAAACAAATCAAAAGTTTGGTTTTTTTTTTCAATCTACCCTCTTAGCTCATTTTTGTTCCTCTTCACTGCACTTGCTTCAATTTGTCCACATCCTTCCTGAAATGTGGCACCCACTGCTGGAGCCAACACTCCAGGGCTACATCTACACGTGCACGCTACATCGAAATAGCTTATTTCAATGTAGCGACATCGAAATAGTCTATTTCGATGAATAACGTCTACACGTCCTCCAGGGCTGGCAACGTCAACGTTCAACTTCAACGTTGGGCAGCACCACATCAAAATAGGTGCTGCGAGGGAACGTCTACACGCCAAAGTAGCACACATCGAAATAAGGGTGCCAGGCACAGCTGCAGACAGGGTCACAGGGCGGACTCAACAACAAGCCGCTCCCTTAGAGGAGCCCCTCCCAGACACAGTTGCACTAAACAACACAAGATCCACAGAGCCGACAACTGGTTGCAGACCCTGTGCCTGCAGCATGGATCCCCAGCTGCCGCAGCAGCAGCCAGAAGCCCTGGCTAAGGGCTGCTGCACACGGTGACCATAGAGCCCCGCAGGGGTTGGAGAGAAAGCGTCTCTCAACCCCTCAGCTGATGGCCGCCATGGCGGACCCCGCTATTTCGATGTTGTGGGACGCGGATCGTCTACACGTGCCCTACTTCGACGTTCAACTTCGAAGTAGGGCGCTATTCCCATCCCCTCATGGGATTAGCGACTTCAACATCTCGCCGCCTAACGTCGATTTCAACATTGAAATAGCGCCCAACACATGTAGCCGTGACGGGTGCTATTTTGAAGTTGGCACCGCTACTTCGAAGTAGCATGCATGTGTAGACGCGGCTCAGGGGTGGCTTAGCCAGTGCAAAGTAGAGCCAAAGAATGAGTTCTTAGACCCTGCTTACAAGACTTCTGCTAATACATCCCAGGGTGATGTTTGCCTTTTTTCCCAATGTTACACTCTTGATTCATACTGAGAATCAAGGCCCCCTTCTGCAGTACCCATTGCTACACAGTCATTTCCCATTTTGAGTAGGTTCGACTGATCGTACCTTCCTGAGTGGAGCACTTTGCCTTGGTCCTTGTTAAATTTCATCCTCTTTACCACAGACCATTTCTCCAGTTTGTCCAGATCATTCTGAATTATGACCCTACCCTCCACAGCAGTTGCAGCCCACCTGGCTTGGTATCATCCATCCACTTTATGCACGTACTGCCAATGCTGCTATGGCACAGAGTCAGACCGAGAGCTGATCACCTGGACCCACACCTGATACCCTCTTCTAGCACTACTGTGAACTACTGGTAACTACTCCCTGGGAGTGATTACCCAGCCAGTTATGCAACAACCTTAAGGTAGCTCTCCAGCTAGGCTGCATGTCCCTAGTTTGTTGATGAGGTCACACAAGACGGTAAGAAAAACCTCACTAAAGTCCAGGTACAGGAGACCCTCGCCATCCACAGTTTTACGTCTTTGTGAGTTCAGTCCTGGCCCCAAGGTCTGCCCTTCCTGCCACTACCCCATCCTCTCCTGCTTCACCATACCTCATTCCCCAAGGGACTCAGCCAGGGGGCTTACCAAGACGTGTTTGCTCTGGGGCGGCAACAGCAGTCGGGTCCCCCGGTCTCACTGCAGCGGCAGGAGCTATGGGGACATGGAGCACTTGGCAGGCTCGCCCGCTCGGCTTCTCCCACCCATGTTCTTGGATTTTACCGTTTGAGGTGGTCTTGGAAACGTACTCACAGCGAATGGCCATGGTCTCCTGTATACCACATCTACCACTTCCCTCCACCCACAAGGCCTGTCGCTTGTCAGAGAGAACTGTTCCATTGGTGTCACGTGATTTGGTCTGGCCAAATCCCGGCTGTTACTTATCAGCTTCTAGGTGCTTGCAAATTGATTATTCACCTGTTTGTGTCGTTATCTTTCTGGGTATTGGCATTAAGCTGACCAGATTATGATTTTCTGGGTTATCCTTACATCTAGATTGGCACTGTAATTGTCCTTTTCCAGTCCTTTGGCATCTCTCCTGTCTTCCCTGACTTTTCAAAGATAACTGCTAATGGCTCTGATGGTACAGACAAACAAAACCACAACCCCACACCTTCATGCATAACACAAAAGTCTCTCTCTCTCTCTCTCTCTCTCTCTCACACACACACACACACCCCCACACACACACACACAAATTTCCCTGTGCAAAATTCTAGGTCAGTAGCTTTTGTTCTTTCTGGTCTCAGTCCAGTAGGGCCTCTTCATTTCCATGCCAGCGCATCCTCCAGCTTTGCTCATTGCATGCCAGACCTCTGTGGGGAGACAGGGTGGGTAGGGGAATGGACTGCTCATTCCTGAACATTGCTTCTGCCACTAGGTTTGCTGCATTGGTAGAGACCAAGCAGGCATGCTCCAATGCCCTGCCTCCTGGGTGGGAACCATCACGAGGTAGCTGGAGGGCACGTAGCCTCGTTGTCCATTTACTTCCACCAGGCTCCATTCCTTGCTTCCCTTCTTATCATGAGCTTCCAGCACTGTCACTGGCTGCCCTGCCTGCAGACTGACCTCATGGGGGCTCCTGGCGGTGAACGCATAACCTGCAACCACCTGGAAAAGGCAAGGCAATAGGTGGAGAAAACACTCATTGGAGAGGAGATCCAAAGGGGAGCAAGACATGGGGGCTCAAGTGGAGATGAATGAAAGAGTCCCACTCACGTAGGCCTTGTCAGTTCAGAGAGGTGCGTGCTGCACACCGGGGCGTGGGTGTGGATGCTCCGCGGTGTGGACTTTCAGGAGCTCAGGCTGCCTGATTGCTTCTGAATTCAAGGAGTTAGTTGCTCTTGTGCCCTGGGCCCCACTCTCTGAGTGATGAGACAGGTGCAGTTTCATGCTGCACCCAGGGTTTACAAAGGGACCGAGAAAGATATCGAACCAGAAAGGCATCTCTACTCATAAGTGCCCAGGGCTAATCACTCCTCATATTGCTGAGCATCTCCTGATCACTGCAGGAGTCAGGAAGGGCTTTGCCTCTGGCCCCAGCACTGTACCAGTCAGTTACACAGGGGAGGAGTCCCTTTCCTCTGGCACAGACAGAAGCCACACTAGACAAGCCATGGATCCAGTTTGCACTGCCCATTCCCAGCTCCCTGGAAGTAGCTACCTGCCTGGCCAGGTGTGTTGTGTGAATGTGTCTGTATGTGCACCCTCCAGTCCTCTGTAGTATGTGTGCAGGTATCGGGTGTGGCCAGGCAGCTGTAGGGGTGCAGTGACTGAACAAAGGCAGGTCCTGCAGCCAGTGTTCCCTCTATTTTATTCCATCCATGTGTGGAATAATGGTTGTTACGCACGCCAAGGCTTGTGCAGATGTGCACCACCATAGAAACACAGGCTGCTGGCTGTGGGTGCTCTGCTAACCAGCTGGCAACACCTGAGTTTCTCCTGGGTGGCCACAAAAGTGCTCAGCTTACACGAAATCCTGCTCTGCACTCACCTGGAAAGCCGGAGGGGTGATGAGGACCTGTGGACTGGGCCTTTCGGGTAAGGTGTAAGAATGCCGTCTCTTCTCCACCCCAGCATCTGGGGCCAGCATCTCCACCCTGGGCTTTTGACTTTGGACCATGTGATACGGTTGGAGTTTCCCAGCCAGGACGTAGCCTCGGTGACCTAAAGGACACACAGGTTTGCTCAGGCTGGCAGCAGTTCTCTGCCACCAGTGGCATGTTCTCTGGCAGATGGATTTGCGCACAGGAAAGGAGGAAGGGATGTGACTCTGGTGTGAGACTGCACAGCCCTGCCAGTGAACTTCTTTGCTATTCGGCCACATGGCCCCACCATGAAGAATTGCAAAGGGACCCTGAGATCTTGCTGAGGGCATTTATACCACAAATGCTCCCTAGGGAACGAGAGGGCAAACCCTGAGCGCTTGGGGCAATGGGCTTTGAGTGCAGACATATTAGAACTGGTCCATAATGGGGGTGGGTCTGGCAGAACCAGGGAACGGTCACATCCACCTCCTGTTTCACCCAAGCCCAGGAAGTTCGGGCTGGTTGAGATAAATGGTTCTGCTTCAGGCCAGTCTCCAAAAGACACTCGGAACTGAATTCACAACCTTCTGCTCTCTCAGTACGGCCAGCTCTGCCTCCTGAGTTCCACCAGCAAAGCTCTGAGGTCATCCTTGCACAAGTGGGCAGTCTCTCTCTCTCCCCTCGCACGCACATGCACACACACACAGTGAGCAGTCCCTGCTTCCCCAGAAATTCCCAGATGGATGCCTCCCCTGGGACGTTTCACCAACACACTTTCTCAGACCATAGTTCTCCCACCTGTTTTTCATGGCAGCATGAAAGACCCTTAAGGTGCCCGTAGTCCTTATGAGTACCTCCAGCATCCACCAGCCATCTGTTACTGTTCCCCTTGGTGTCCATGCCCTGCAGGAGTGCCACAGTCTGACCCCTCTGCAGGGTCAGGTCCAGATCTCTGCTGCCACTGATGTTGCTTGTCACCTGGTAGAGCTTGTCTGGGCCATGTTTGCTGACAAGTGACAGGACCCTGCGCTCCTCAGCAGGACTCAGCGGCTAATGGGGAGTAAGACACAGGGAGAACTGAGCCAGGAAATGTTTCCACAGGAGATCTTTCCACCCGAGCATGTTTTCTTTCTGAGTGATGGGGGTTATGGCGTGAGTGGCAGCAGAGGCAGGAGCTCCTGCAGTTGCAGAAATATCTGATCAGCTTTGGGGCAAGAAGCTGGGCCTCCACAGCTAAGCAGCCCCATGCTGTTGTCGTCTGGGGTGGAGGATTCCCTGTCCCATCACAGTTACCAGCAAACCATTGTCAAGGTGTCAAAGCTGGTATCACAGCTGCAGCAAAATCCTTTGCCCGGCAACTAGCTGTTCCCAACCTCCCTTACTTCCCAAGGAGGTGTTCTCCTACCCACAGAGAACGGACAGGAGGAGGTACCTGCCTCCTCCCCACTCCTACCTGTACCACAGGGCTTGGCATGACCTTCTCAAAGTGCTGGCAGAAGGAGTTCAGCTGAGCACCAGACTGGCTTAACGTGTCCTTCACCATCTTCCAGAAAGTAGGCAGGGGCATGTAGCTATGCGGCAGCTGTGGAGAGAGAGGCTGATGAGAGAGAGCCTTGAGAGGGGCTCTGCAGAGACACTGCCCTGGGCAGGCTGTAAGGAAGAGCAGGACGAGGAGACGAAAGGGAAGCAGAAACCAGAAAAGGTGTAGCACGTGTACAGAGAACCGAGCAATCCGTCCGGTCCCCCTCACCAGTAAAGATGCTCCCCTCTGAGTCTGAATCCCAGCCTCTCCCCATGTGTGCGATGGTCAGAGCTGTCCCATCCACAGGAGGAGGTCGGGTGGTCCACGGACGGGATGGGGGAGGATTACCTGGGGCAGCAGCGGAGAGTCACCTCATCACTGGTGTGAGCGGCAGCCAGTTCCTCCCCGCCACGGCCCCCCGGCCTGCTGAGCCCCACTTCTCTGAGCAGCGGGAAGTGGCCTCCACTCCCAGCCGCCCGCGGAGAAGCAGGGCTCCGGGGGCTGGGAGGGCACAGGGTGGCGGAGAGGAGCAGGCTGCCACTCGCACCGCACGGTGAGTGCAGAAGGGGCTGAGGGGAGGTGACCCTCTGCTGCCACCACCGCAGGCTGACCCAGGTAATCCCCAGGCCCCATTGCCTGAGGGAAGGAGGAAAAGGCCAGGGTGTGGGCAGAGCAGGGGAGGGGCAGGGCCTGTGGCACATGGGGGGGTTGCCTGGAGCCCCACAAGCAGGGCACGGGGGCGGGTTGCCTTGGCCTGCCCCTCAGCATGGCCCTGGCAGCGGTGAGCAACCTGTGTCCCACGGCCCCCTGGCTGACCCCTTTTCCCATCCACCTCGGGTGTACCAGGGCACCGGAACCCCACACTTACCCGCTGCTCCCCGGCCCTCCCAGCGCTCTCAGAGGGGCTGTGAGCCACCAGATCCGTGCTCTGTCCCTGCCCCCTCCCCCAGAGCCGGAACGACACACATCAGCTGCTGGCAGCTTCCCAGCGCTGGGGCGGGGAGGGGAGGCAGGAGCAAGTGAATGTGGGGCTCCAGCGCACAAGAGGCACGCGGGGGAGGGGAGGCGCACAGGGGAGCTGTGGGCGTGCAGGTGGCACCCCAGTGGGCCATGGGCTGCTGCGCCCCCCACCCCCGGAGGTGAAGAAGGGCCACTCGTGTGCCCCGCCCACCATTCCAGGTTGCCCATCCCTGCCGCAGGGCTCCAAGGAGATGAGGAAACTTCTGGCTTGAGCAGACTATCTCCACAGGGCAGGAGTCATCCTCTTGCTCTGCATTGGTACAGAGCCTAGCGCAGAAGGGCCAGGTCTAGAATTGGGACTCTTGGCATTACCACAATAGTAACCCTCAGCAAGCCATGCGGCACTCCCCAAGGCCGGGCGAGGCCTCCCTAGCACTCTCGCAGAGGCAACTCCAGCCCACCCACAGGTGGAGGGGGACAGACACCGGCACGTAAATATGCGGCCAGAGCGGGTAGCTTAGTGCAGCTGCTTCTGGAGAGCCAGGGTGGGAAGAAAGACCCTGCTAGCAAACGATAAAACTCTCCTGGTGCCACTCCCCACCTCACGCCTGCAGGGCTGGGTGGTGTGGGCTGTCTGCAGAGACCAAGAACAAGAGCCTCTAACTCACGGGCTACCTCAGGATACACCCAGGGATCCCCTTTACCTGGGCCAGCTCAATCTCTGCCTCCTGGAGCACCAGCTTAGCCAAGTCCCTCTGAAGGGCCACAAACGAGCACAGTATCTGTCCCAGCCACTTCATGGCCACCTGGTTGAATGTGGGAAGCTCGGACAGCAGTAGGGTATTGATGGCGAAGTAGGTATTCACGATGGCCTCCTCGTCGTACGTCACATTGCCCGTCTCACTTTTCTTCTCCTCGATCTCTTCGTAGTCCAGCAGCTTGTCCAGGCGCTTCCTGATTAGCCGCTGGGGTCCCTTCAGAGTCTCTGACAAGCTGCAGAGTGGCTGGTAGACCAGCTGGCCCAGCCGCCTTACCTGTTGGAGGGAAACCAGAAGCACCCCTGTGAAATCCTGTTGTCCCCAGATCTGCCAGGCAAGCAGCACAGAGCCCCAGCCGGAAGCTCCGACATAGCATGGAGGATCTTTGCAATCCATGCTCTCCAGGCCTGTCACAGAGGGACATGTTGGTGCCCCAGTCTCCTGTGTGGCTGGTGGCCATGAGAAATGGGAATTCTCAAGCCAGCAGAGAGCAACTTCTACATGTAAGGGGAGCTTCCACTATGCTCACCAAGGAGACCATCTGCTACAGACCCCAGGCAGCTCCCTTTACGATCCCACTTGGCACCAGGTGCCACACATGGTTCGTATCTTCTCAGACGTCTTTGCACCCATAGGCAGAAGAAACAGGTGTCCTCTTGCGATTTATTAGGACACTAAGAGCCACCCACCCACTGCATTCTGAGCCAGGGAACCTGCAGCTGGGAGCAGAAAGGGGAAGACGCACCCAGAGCAGACTTCAGAGACCCTAGCAATACGCAGGCATCATGGGATGACACAGGCAGGGTGCGAGTGGGGTGGGGAAACATCTGTAAAGAGGTGCCCAAGTTCTGACTAGGGCGTTAGGGCCTCCCAGAGGTGGTGGGAGATCTGGAGCTGGAGCTGAAGCATGCGATGGACTTCCCTGTGGAACATGGTTCAGGAGGCACTCAAATGGCCTTTGTTATTGCCTCTCCCATAGGCTTCTCTTCCGATGCAGCCCTGCCCTCACTGCTAGCCGTAAGCTAACTAGAACAGCCCTGGGGTGGAGCACTGAAGGCTCCCTACCCACCCCGATGTAAGATCCTTGGCACTCACAAACTCTGGGAAGATGGTGCGATGGAGCGTTTCTGCCAGGCGGCGATAGTGCTGGGCAGCTCCCTCCTCCAGCTCCAACTCACGCTCATGTGGCTTGGAAAGGAGGAAAACCTGGAGAGGGTTAAAAAGGGGCTGAGAACACCAGAACTGCCCACACACGTTCAAACCCAGCAGATGCTGCGGGCTGTGCAGCCTTCTCTGGAAGCGGGTTCAGAATGTGACCTACCCTGTTCTGACAGTCATATGTAAACGCCAGACTTCCCACCCCTTCCACCCAAAATTCCCATCCTCTTTTCTTTGAGGGCAAAACCCGCAGCAGCTGTCCCCCATCCCACTGTGCCCAGCCAGTGCACTCAGGAGATGCATCTCGGCCTGGCATCTCCAAGTCACTCTAAAATACCAAAGCAGCCTTTGTAGATGAGAGCTCCAAGCAACTCTCTGGCAGCAAGGCAGTTTGGGTACGCAGTGCATAGGAGTGGCAGCCAGACTAGGAGAAGCCAGGTGCAAGAGCCGCTGTGCGCTATCAAGCAGATGCCTGCAGTCCAGAGATCACAAGACAACCTAACCTAGTCCTGGTCTGGGATCTGGTTGTCAGGTTTCCAGGGCTGCTGCACTCTTGATTCGGGCACTTTGGTACTCCCTGGCCTGCAGCGTCTGGAGCTCTGGCCACACGGCTACCAGGAACACTCATGCAACACAGAGGACTTAGCCAGCGCTTGCTGGGGAGGGCTTAGACTGGTGGGCTCATGCGAATGGAGGGGAACTGGTACACAACTGTCCCATACAGTGACAGCCTGAGCCTCTAGGGGCTTTAGGCTACGTCTACACGTGAAGCCAACATCGAAATAGCTTATTTCGATGTAGCAACATCGAAATAGGCTATTTCGATGAATAACTTCTACACGTCCTCCAGGGCTGGCAACGTCGATGTTCAACTTCGACGTTGCGTGGCACCACATCGAAATAGGCGCTGCGAGGGAACGTCTACACACCAAAGTAGCACACATTGAAATAAGGGTGCCAGGCACAGCTGCAGACAGAGTCACAGGGTGGACTCAACAGCAAGCCGCTCCCTTAAAGGGCCCCTCCCAGACACAGTTGCACTAAACAACACAAGATCCACAGAGCCGACAACTGGTTGCAGACCCTGTGCCTGCAGCATGGATCCCCAGCTGCCGCAGCAGCAGCCAGAAGCCCTGGGCTAAGGGCTGCTGCCCACGGTGACCATAGAGCCCCGCAGGGGCTGGAGAGAGAGCATCTCTCAACCCCCCAGCTGATGGCCGCCATGGAGGACCTGGCAATTTCGACGTTGCAGGACGCGGTTCGTCTACACGGTCCCTACTTCGACGTTGAACGTCGAAGTAGGGCGCTATTCCGATCCCCTCATGAGGTTAGCGACTTCGACGTCTCACCGCCTAACGTCGAAGTTAACTTCGAAATAGCGCCAGACGCGTGTAGCCGTGACGGGCGCTATTTCGAAGTTAGTGCCGCTACTTCAAAGTAGCGTGCACGTGTAGACACAGCTCTAGTTTGACATCTCCTCTCTGTCACAGGCAGCCGCCCTCCCAAAGCAGAGGACCACTGCTGCCCTTCAAAGGCACCATTCAGCCCTAAGCGGGGAACCCAACCCATAACACTCTGGTGTGGCCCAGCGAGGAGAGCAGCCCCAGCCCCAGCCACAAGGACCCCCGCCTGAGGGCAGCTGCTGAGCTAACTAGAGCTCTGGGCTCGCCACCTGGATGGGTCCCTTCCACTTCATAGACGTGCTCGCTAGGCCACAAAGTCTGTGAGCCATGTACCATTCCTAGCAGGGCTGCTGTGAAGTCCTGGCCAAGGGGGCTGCTGGGCTCAGACTGGGCTCCTCCTCTCCCCCACCCTCACCAGAGGAGGTTGGCAATAGGTGAAGTAGAAGTAGGCGGCACCCTGGGCTGCAGTGATCATGAGATGGTGGATTTCAGGAGCCTGCCAAAAGGAACAAAGATGAGCAGTAAAACATCCTGAGCTTCGGAAGAGCAGACTTTGACTCCCTCAGAGAGCTGATGGGCAGGATCCCCTGGGAAATTAATACGAAGGGGAAAGGAGTCCAGGAGAACTGGCAGTATTTTAAAGGAGCCTTCCTGAAGGCACAGCAACAAACTTCCCGATGCACAGTAAGAAAAGCAAATATAGTAGGCAACCAGCTTGGCTTACCAGGGAAATCCTTGGCGAGCTTAGACTCAAAAAGGACAGGTAAAAGAATTGGAAACGTGGAAGGACAACTAAGCAGGAGTATAAATATATTGTTCAAGAATGCAGAGGAGTCATCAGGAAGCCGAAAGCACAGCTGGAACTACAGCAAGCAAAGAATGTGAAGGGTACGAAGAAAGGTTTCTACGGGCCTGTTAACAACAAGAGGGTGATCAGGGAGGATGGGAGCCGTTACTGGATGAGGGAGACAAACTTGTGGCAGATGATGTGGGAAAAGCTGAAGTACTCAATGCTTTTTTTGCCTCTGTCTTCACGACAAGGTCAGCTCCCAGACCATCGCACCAGGCAGTTCACTATGGGAAGGAGGTGGGCAGCCCTTGGTGGGGAAAGAACAGGTTAAAGGCTACTGAGAAAAATTAGACATACACAAATCCATGGGTCCAGATTTATTGCATTCAAGGGTACTGAGAGAATTGGCAAATGTCATTGCAGAGCCTTTGGCCATTATCTCTGAAAACCCATGGAGCTCAGGAGAGGTCCCGGATGATTGGAAAAAGGCAAATATAGTGCCAGACTTTGAAAAAGGAAAGAGCTTTGCGACCGGGTGCTGGCAAACAGGGTGCGTGCTAACAGGAGGGAGTTTGGAGAGGCTCTCCTGGAGGAGGAGAAGGAAGGAGCAAACTAAAGCACCTTGGGGTAAGTGGCTGCTTATATTTGGAGGTTTTGGGCTTGTGTGTTTGTTTGGAGTTTGGAGTTTGTTTGTTTGGAGTGCTGAGCTGAGTGTGTGTTTGTTTGTTTGAAAGGCCGTGTGCTCAGGCAGGCAGGCAGGCAGGCAGCTGGAAGCTGATTAGGTTTGAATTGAAACACCGTGTGCTGATTGGCTGAGCTGTAGGCAGAGGGAGGAGCTATCAGGGAGGCCGAGCACTTAAACCCTGCTAGTAAGCGACCAGGGAGCTTTGCGACCGGGTGCTGGCAAACAGGGTGCGTGCTAACAGGAGGGAGTTTGGAGAGGGGAGTTGAGAGGGGGAGCTTGGAGGGAGCCAGTGACTTCTGTTGCCCTTAAACTAAATCCTTTATAACAACCTCTATCTGAAACATTTAATTAACCCTCATATATAACTAGAATAGGAAATGGAGGCAGAAGCCCAGCAGCAGAGTGGGGGCTATCCTGTTTATTGTGTCGAGTGCAGTATGTATGACTACCTACCCTGTGGGCGGGTGGCGTATGTGTGCGCTCGATGCAAGGAGCTCCTGGCCCTCAGAGACCGAGTGCGTGCTTTGGAGGCCAGGGTGGCTGAACTGGAGGAGCTAAGGAAGGCAGAGGTGTTTGTGGATGAGACTTTCCGGGACATAGTAGGGCTGTCCCACCTCCAATCTGACAGTCCTGAGGCTGTTACAGAGGATGAAAGGCTCAGGGAAGGAGAGCAGTCAAGGGGAGCAGAGGGAAACCATCCCGTAGTTGGGACCCTCCTTCCAGAGGGTGATGTTGTATCCTCTCGTGCCGAGGATACTTCTCCGGGGGAGGGAGCGCCAGCTGTTAGGAAGAAGCAGGTTTTAGTAGTGGGGGATTCGATCATTAGAAATATAGATAGTTGGGTTTGTGATGACCGGGAGAACCGTATGGTGACTTGCCTGCCTGGTGCGAAGGTTGCGGATCTCTCGAGGCATCTAGACAGACTTATGGGCAGTGCTGGGGAGGAGCCGGTCGTCGTGGTACATGTTGGTACCAATGACATAGGGAAGGGTAGAAGAGATGTTCTGGAGGCCAAATTTAGGTTACTAGGAAAGAGACTGAAATCCAGAACATCTTTGGTGGCATTCTCCGAAATGCTTCCAGTTCCACGCGCAGGGCCAGATAGACAGGCAGAACTTCAGAGTCTCAATGCGTGGATGAGACGATGGTGTAGGGAAGAGGGGTTTAGATTTATTAGGAACTGGGGACACTTTTGGGGTAGGGGGAGCCTATACAGGAAGGATGGGCTCCACCTAAATCAAGGTGGATCCAGACTGCTGGCATTAAACATTAAAAAGGACATAGAGCAGTTTTTAAACTAAGAGGTGGGGGAAAGCCGATTGGTGCGGGGGAGCACCTGGATCGGACGGAGACTTCTCTTACACGAGGCTCCATAGACAGGGATTCCCTAGAAGTTAGTCAGATAGGGAACGTGGGAAATAATATATGGGCAAGATCAGATGTGAAACAATCGTGCATAAAAAAATCCAACGCGTCTGTGAAAGGCGGACATATAAATAGTGGTAGTTTTCTAACATGCTTTTACACTAATGCTAGGAGTCTGTCTAATAAGATGGGTGAACTGGAGTACCTCATATCAAAGGAGGAAGTTGACATAATAGGCATCTCAGAAACATGGTGGAATGAGGACAATCAGTGGGACACTATCATACCGGGATATAAATTATATCGGAAAGACAGAACAGGTCGTGCGGGTGGCGGAGTGGTACTATATGTGAAGGATAATATAGAATCAAATGAAGTAAAAATCCTAAAGGAATCAAAATGTTCCATAGAATCATTATGGATAACAATTCATTCCTCTAATATGAATATGGCATTAGGAATATATTACCGACCACCTAACCAGGACAGTGATAGTGATGCTGAAATGATGAGGGAGATTAAAGAGGCTATCAAAATAAAAAACACAGTAATAATAGGAGATTTCAATTATCCCCATATTGATTGGGTGCATGTCACCTCAGGACGGGATTCAGAGATTAAATTTCTTGATGCCTTAAATGACTGCTTCTTGGAGCAGCTAGTACAGGAACCCACAAGGGGAGAGTCGATTCTCGATCTAGTCTTGACTGGAACGCAGGATCTGGTCCAAGAGGTAACTGTTACTGGACTGCTTGGAAATAGTGACCACAATATAATAACTTTTAATATTCCTGTGTTGGGAAGAACACCGCAGCGGTCAAACACTCTGGCATTTAATTTCAAAAAGGGGAATTACACTAAAATGAGGAAGCTAGTTAAACAGAATCTAAAAGGTAGAGTAATTAAACTAAAATCCCTGGAAGCTGCATGGAAACTGTTTAAAGACACCATACTAGAGGCCCAACTTAAATGTATACCCCAAATAAAAAAACACAGTAAGAGACCTAACAAAGAACCACCATGGCTAAACAGCCATGTTAAAAAGGCAGTGAGAGAGAAAAGGGCAGCTTTTAAAAAGTGGAAGTCAAATCCTAGTGAGGAAAATAGAAAGGAACATAAACACTCCCAAATTAACTGTCATAATGTAGTAAGAAAAGCCAAAAAAGAGTTTGAGGAACAGCTAGCCAAAAATTCAAAAAACAATAGTAAAATGTTTTTTAAATACATTAGAAGCAGGAAGCCTGCTAAAAAAGCAGTGGGGCCCTTGGATGATAAAGATATAAAAGGAGCGATCAAGGAAGACAGTGCCATTGCGGAGCGATTAAATGATTTCTTTGCTTCAGTCTTCACGGCTGAAGATGTTACAGAGGTTCCTAAATCTGAGCCAGCCTTTTTAGGCGACAAATCTGAGGAACTCACTCAGATTGAAGTGACATTAGAGGAGGTTTTGGAATTAATTGATAAGCTGAATAGTAACAAGTCTCCAGGACCAGATGGCATTCACCCAAGGGTTCTGAAAGAACTCAAATGTGAAATTGCGGAGTTATTAACAGTGGTTTGTAACCTATCCTTTAAATCCACTTTGGTACCAAATGACTGGAAGACGGCGAATATAACACCAATATTTAAAAAAGGCTCTAGAGGAGATCCTGGCAATTATAGGCCGATAAGTTTAACATCAGTACCAGGTAAATTAGTAGAAACACTAGTAAAGAGTAAAATTGCAAGGCACATAGAAGAGCACGAATTGTTGGGCAAAAGTCAGCATGGTTTCTGCAGAGGGAAGTCGTGTCTGTCTAATCTATTAGAATTCTTTGAAGGGGTTAATAAACATGTGGACAAAGGGCACCCAGTGGACATAATATACCTAGATTTCCAGAAAGCCTTTGACACGGTCCCACACCAAAGGCTTTTATGTAAATTAGGTGGTCATGGGATAGGAGGAAAGGTCCTTTCATGGATCGGGAATTGGTTAAAAGACAGAAAACAAAGGGTTGGAATAAATGGTAAATTTTCACAATGGAGGGGGGTAACTAGTGGTGTTCCCCAGGGCTCAGTCCTGGGACCGATCCTGTTCAACTTGTTCATCAATGATCTAGAAAATGAGGTAAGCAGTGAGGTGGCAAAGTTTGCAGATGACACCAAGTTGTTCAGGACAGTCAAAAGCAAAAGGGATTGTGAAGAACTACAAAAAGATCTCAGCAAACTGAGTGATTGGGCAGCAAAATGGCAAATGAAATTTAATGTGGGTAAGTGTAAGGTAATGCATGTTGGAAAAAATAACCCAAATTACACGTACTACATGATGGGGTCAAATTTAGCTACGACAGATCAGGAAAGGGATCTTGGAGTTATAGTGGATAGTTCTCTGAAGACATCCACGCAGTGTGCAGCGGCAGTTAGTAAGGCAAATAGGATGTTAGGAATTATTAAAAAAGGGATTGATAATAAGACAAAAGATATCATACTTCCCCTATATAAAACTATGGTACGCCCACATCTCGAGTACTGCGTGCAGATGTGGTCTCCTCACCTCAAAAAAGATATATTGGCATTAGAAAGGGTTCAGAAAAGGGCGACTAAGATGATTAGGGGCTTGGAAAGGGTCCCATATGGGGAGAGGCTAGAGAGACTGGGACTTTTCAGTTTGGAAAAGAGGCGATTGAGGGGCGATATGATAGAGGTATATAAAATCATGAATGGTGTGGAGAAGGTGAATATAGAAAAATTATTTACCTTTTCCCATAATACAAGAACTAGGGGACACCAAATGAAATTGATGGGTAGTAGGTTCAAAACTAATAAAAGGAAATTTTTCTTCACACAGCGCACAGTCAACCTGTGGAACTCCTTGCCCGAGGAGGCTGTGAAGGCCAGGACTCTATTAGGGTTTAAAAAAGAGCTTGATAAATTTTTGCAGGTCAGGTCCATAAATGGCTATTAGCCAGGGATAAAGTATGGTGCCCTAGCCTTCATAACAAGGGCAGGAGATGGATTGCAGGAGATAAATCACTTGTCTTCTGTTCTCCTTCTCTGGGGCACCTGGCATTGGCCACCGTCGGCAGATGGGATGCTGGGCTTGATGGACCTTTGGTCTGACCCAGTATGGCCATTCTTATGTTCTTATGTTCTTAAGAAGACAATCCAGGGAACCATAGACTGGTCAGCCTTACCTAAGTCCCTAGAAAAGTCATGGAGGGGATCCTCAAGGAATCTATTTTGGAGAACTTGGAAGAGAGGAAAGTGATCAGAAGTAGTCAACATGGATTCCCCAAGGGCAAGTCATGCCTGACAAATCTGATTAGCTTCTATGATGAGGTAACTGGTTCTGTGGACATGGGGAAGTCAGTGGATGTGATATACTTTAGCTTTAGCAAAGCTTTTGATACAGACTCTCACAATATTCTTGCCTGAAAGTTAAAAGTATAGATTGGATACATGGACTGAAAGGTGGATAGAAAACTTGCTAGAGGATTGAGTCCAATGAGTAGAGATCAATGGTTGTATGTCTGGTTGGCAGTTAGTTTCAAGTGGAGCGCCCCAAGGATCGGTTCTAGGACTGGTATTGTTCAACATCTTTATTAATGACGTGGATGAGGGACTGGATTGCACCCTCAGCACATTTGCGGATGACACTAAGCTAGGGCGACAGGTAGATGCATTGGAGGGTAAGGACAGGGTCTAGAGTGACTTAGATCAACTGGAGGAATGGGCCAAAAGAAATCTGATGAGGTTCAACAAGGACAAGTGCAGAGTCCTGCATTTAGGACGGAAAAATCCCAAGCACTGTTACAGGCTGGGGACGAAGTAGCTGTGCAGCAGAAAAGGACATGGGGATTACAGTGGCTGAGAGGCTGCATGTGAGTCAACAGTGGGCCCTTGTAGCCAAGGAGGCGAACAGCATATTGGGGTGCATTAGAAGAAGCATTTCCCGCAGATCTAGAGAAATTATTACTTCCCTCTATTAGGCATTGGTGAGGCCACATCTGGAGTACTACTTCCAGTTCTGGGCCCCCTCAGTACAGAAAGGATGTGGATGCATTGGAGAGGGTCCAGCGGAGGGCAACCAAAATGATTAGGGGGCTGGAGGACAGGCTGGGAGATTTGGGATTGTTTAGTTTGCAGAAGAGAAGACTGAGGGGTGATTTGATAGCAGCCTTCAACTTCCTGAAGAGGGGCTCTAAAGAGGATGGAGAGAGGCTGTACTGAGTAGTGATGGATGGCAGAACAAGGAGCAATGGCCTCAAATCACAGACGGGGAGGTGTAGGTTGGACATAAAGAAAGACTATTTCACCAGGAGGGTGGTGAAGCACTGGAATGCATTACCTAGAGAGGTGGTGGCATCTCCATCCCTTAAGGTTTTTAAGTCCCGGCTTGTCAAAGTCCTGGCTGAGATGATTTAGTTGGGGGTGATCCTGCTTTAGGCAGGGGGCTGGACTCGATGACCTGCTGATGTCCCTTCCAGCCCGAGCATGCAATGATTCTAGGTCACATCACATGCAGCTCCCCTTTCAGGCCCTCTTCGCTGTTGAAAAGGTAGAAGCCAGAAGCAGCAAAGATGACAGTACTGGGGAAGGATCTTTAGCTGTTGCCTCAGAGACCCCCTAGCTGCACCCGGGGCCTGTGGAGGCTCCTGTGGGGATGCCACAAGCTGGTTTTGGTTTGTACAGAAAACGACGGGCTCTCTGCTTGTGGCTGAGGGACGGGCACAATGTGCAGATGAATGAGGAGGATCTCACTGGAGGGATGAAGGAGCTGCCAACCTGCCAGATGGTGCATTAGGAGCCAGGTCATTTCCGTGCCAGAGATCTCATCATCGTCGGCTCTTATTCATCTTCACTGGAGGATCTCTCTGGGGTCCATACAGCACACTCCTCTCCCCAGAGACTTCTAAAGGCTGCTAGAAAGCTGAATCTGATCACAACCCTGCCCAGCCAGGCCTCTGAGTCTATTGTCCTGGCTGCTCTTCCCTGCCTCCTGGTGCCATGGTGTGAGGAGCACAGTGATGGCAAAGACCTCTCTGGGCTTCCAGCTTAGCCCCCTGGGGCCAATGCAGGATTTGTTCTTCAGGGCTTTTCCCATGCTAGTTTCCCAAGTACCCAGGAATGAGGTTCCACAGTACTCCTGGCAGACTATTCAGAAGATGCATCTCAATAGCACCCCACTTATGTTTCCTATCCTTAACGTCATCCCCTCCCTGGCAGTTCCACCCCGCTAGGAATTCCTGTCACTCATGAGGCTTTAGGCCCTTTCCATATTTAAAAAGGCTATTCAGCCCCTCCTCCTCCTCATCTCTTCGCTTAGCCTGTTAGTGCTTCTCATTGCTCTGGGTCCTTCCCTCCAGCCCCCTGGGCCTTTCAGATGCTCTTCTCTAAGCTCCTTGTAGTTTGTCAAAATCAATCCAGCAACTCCCTGTCTATAGATGAAGGCAGGCTGCAAGGTGTGGCTGCCATTACCAGGTCATCTTCTGGCCCTGTGGGCGGGCTGAGCTTCAAGCTAAGCAGGTCATCAAAGGGAGGAAGCCAGAGCAGTAGCTCACTATGTCCGTCTGTGCCTTAGTTCCCCATGTGTCAGCCTCAGCATTGGCAAAAGTCCTGTTCATGCTGTATGGGGATTTCACGGCATGGACAATCCTGTCTGGGACCTCTGAGATCACTGTGTGTCTTCCAAGCATGGTGCAGGAATTATTTTATTTAATCCTCACATGGGGCAAACTTCTCCCTGTGCAGAGACTTGGTACAAGGCCCACACATCGTTTCAATGTCAGCTCAGACCTAGCTTGGGGAACATAAGCAATCCACCACTCTTACCTGACCCATGGGAGTCCTCTGCACAGGGGACGGTTTTGCCCATCAGAAACAAGGCCCAAGCAAGGCAAGGCAAAGCCAGGTGCTGAGCATCTTCAGATCCCATTGGTTTCAGGCAGAGCTGAAGGTGCTGAGCCATCCACAGCAGTTTGCCTCTGTGGGTCTCTAACTCCCATGCCCCCCGCCCCCTCCAAGCACAATGGGATGGGTAGGCATTACCTGTAAATTGCTCAGGTAAGAGGCGACGTTCTCCTTCAGCTCAGTCACACAAGAGGCCAAGGCCTGAAACTTTTCCTCCAGTTGGTCAAACTCTTTGTCCTCAATCTGAAAGTCAATGGGGAGAATAAATGCCAAAGGCTAGTCTGAGCAGGCCCAGTGCTCCTCCTGTCCTGTCGGAGGGACCAGACTGCAGTACCAGGTGCAGTGGCTCAGGGCTGCTGAGCGGCGGGCGGGAGGGGGGAAGGTGCAGGGATGGCAACTGCCCTGGGGCCCAGCAATTCAGAGGAGCCTGGGGCTTCCAGCCACTGCCGTTGCTACTACAGCCATGGCAACGGCCAGAGCCCCAGGCCCTTTCAATCGCTGCCGAAGCGCCATTCCACATGCCCTGCACAGCCCTGAGGACTGGGAAGTGGAGGGCCTGTGCCACAGTCTGGGCAGCGCTGAAGGCTGGCTGCCTTCTGCCCGAGACCACGCCCCATCTGGGGGCATGGAGCTGGGGCTCCCCATACATTACCTGGGCGCCTGCAGAAGCTGTAGGCCTCACTGGGCAGGGCACAGAAAGTCCTTCACTGGTTTTGGGTGTACACGCCTGCCCCAGCCTGCGGCAAGGGGCCACTCCACTGGGTTTGTCTCTCTATCTTGGGATCCCTCTTTTGAGTCCCCCAGTCCTAGCCTTTAGGGGTGTGCAAATGGCCTCTACGATGCTCCATTACTTTGCTCACCAGGGGATCAAGAGAGTGAATCTGATATCTGAACTCAAACCACGAAGCCAGCTCTGAAATTTGGGACAAATGAACACAGCTGGATCACCTGAGGACTCCAGTGTCTCACGTGGTATTAGCATGAATTACATCAGCCTAACACTGATTACCACAGAACTTCAGTGTGATTTCTTTCACACGTCATATTTACAAGCCACAGAAATGCCACATGTGAAAACCAAGAGATGCTTTCGGTAAAGGGCACCTCTTCCCTGCTGCCCTCGCTTGAACTGTTTCCTTCCACATATGTCACCAACACACACACACACACGGTTTGCTTCCTGGGAGCCAGACTTGAGCAGGAACCTCACCTTGGGCACAATGCCAGCTTCATGCATGAAGAGCCGGCTCAGCCGTGTGGTCTTCTTGGCGATGGAGTGTTTGTTGAGCCGGCCAAGGAGTTCCCGCAGCGTCAGCTGCTCACCCTTGGTGTATTTGACTGCTGCCTCAAGATGGCAGGGGAGGAAGATAAACAGGCGAGGGATTGAGAAATATCTGAGCCCCAGATTCCTCATGGGGATCACATCTCATTCAGTTCTTTGGGGGCACAAATGCTCAGTACTGACCCCTCCTGATAACTAAAGATGTAAATCACCTACTTGCTTAATCCATTACCCACCTTCCTGGAGCTACCCCTAGACACTGTACCTGCCTCCTGGAGTTTGCCTCTCAAACTGACAATTTATATCTCATTTAAATTAGACTATAAATTCTGTGGCCCGGGCCTGTCTCTTGCTACTTGTTTGTGCAGTGCCTAACACCACAGGGCCTTGACTCCCCATTGTACTACTGTGATGGAAGTAATAAATAAGGAGGAAGAAAGGGATAGTCATTAGAAGAGTAAAACACAAAGAAAGGATTGTAGGAAATGTAGCAATACCCTATCAGGCTGATTAGCGGAAAGCAAGACACACCTCAAAGCACTAACAGAGTAGAATATTCAGTCACAACAAGCCAGTATTTTTAAAACTGCTGGTAGTTTCAGGTCTGCAAAGCACTAGGGGTCTGACTGAATTCTGGCAGTAATGACTAGCTGCAGGAGTCACCTGTGTGCTGCTAGGTAACACTGCAATGTGTCAAGGGGAATTGCTTAGTGGAATATAAATAATTTTAGAACAAGAAATCAGAAATCTTTAAAAGCTGGTTTTTATTTTATACCATGGAGGCAGGTTGTTCCCTCTTTCTCAGCTCTCAGACTGACAACAGATTAGTCAGTTTCACCTTCATGTCTAGTCAGTTTCACTTCAACCTTTCCCTTCACTGCAGGGTCTGTTTTGCAATTAGTAGTGTTAGTATGCTAATAATATTACCTGGTACCCTGACGCCATAACTGTAGGGTGACCATCCATCCCGGTTTCGGCGGCACAGTCCTGTATCTGGGACACCAGGATGGCATCCCGGTTTATTTTGTCAAGGGGCTAATGGCCCCGTATTTTCATGAGGCTGCCATCCACTTCTCCCAGCTCTCTCCGGCAGTGTGGCTGCCCCCCGACTTCCCCCAGCGGGGTGAGCTGGAACTGGACCTGCACAGCAGCGTGGCTGCTCCCCAGCTTCCCCTGGCTCCCCTGCCATGGCACAGCTGCCTCCCCCAACTTTCCCATGCTGGGAGAGCCAGAGCCAGACCCACGCTCTGTCTGCCCCGCAGCTTCCCTCAGCTGAGGGAGCTGTGAGCTGGAGCGGCAGCATGAAGCGGCAGCTTCTCTCAACTGGGGCAGCTGGTGGAAGCCAGGAGCTTCACTGGGAGAGTGACAGCCCCCACAGGGCAGCCACCTCCTGACTCCCACAGAAAGTGACCATCTGTCCCCTTTTGGCTGGGACAGCATCATTCCCCTTGTCCCATATTGGGTGGGGGAGATATGGTCACCCTACATAACTGAGACCAGGAACCTACTGTGCTAGAGGCTGTCCCTGTCCGGAAGAGTTTACAGACAAGGCAGACAGAGGCTGTTGTTCCACTGCAGGTTAAAGCCAAAACCTAAAAACCGGAATAACGAGTGGAGACATTTCTGACTGATCTTGCGTTCTACAAACTCTCTATCATCCCGACAAGGCCTTTAACTTGCTAGTTCCACCTCACCTACTTCCTTGCGCCTCTTGTACTCATTGATGTTGGTGTTGATCTCGAGCATGGCACTGGCTGCGCTCTGCAGGGCAAAGTAGGCCTTGTCACTGGCTGACGTGTTCTCCAGAATTTTCTGCAGCAGCAGCGGGTACTTGGTGACCCTCTGCACCGGCATCACCAGGAAGAAGCTCAGGTCTGAAGCTCCAGTGTGAGGCCTGCATGAGAGGTGAATGGGGAGGAGTATTAGAACCCTGAGCACAGCTGAACTTCCACAGGGTTTTCAGTGCTTCCTTCCTGTCCACAGCTGGGTGATAGACCCCTACAGAGTACCCAGTCATGAGGGAAGTGACTGGATAGGAAAAGAAACATCAGATGCCTGTGATGAAACATGGGTGATCACCATAAAAGAAACTCCACTTGAGAATAAGGTCCCGGGCTAATTGCATCTGCCCCTTAAATCCATGTGCCATGTAACAGCCCCCACCCCACTCCCCAGATACACCTAATGGCCCCACAATGCAGAGGTCAGGATCCTACACGCACATCATAGATGGGCAGTGCCACTGTTCTCATTTTCTCTTCTAATTCACCACTGGATCCCCAGCTGCCAACAATCGGTTTGTCTGTAACTCTCCCTACTGTGCTGGAGTTTTGCTGACTTACAGTAGCCTAACCACCTGCACTGGGGAGCTCATGAATGATCCCTATACAGTAGACTCCCGAGATATGCACAGCCTTGCTGCATGTGTCTCAGGTTAACGTGACTGCCGCCACTGACAGGAGTGGGGAAACTGCTCCTGCCAGTGGCAGCAGCTGAGAGTCAAGCGGTGAAATTGACAAGGGCACCAGCCGTGCTCAGTTTCCCAGCTCTGCAAGCGAGGTGGAGCAGCGAGCCAGGCCCCCGCCCGGTCCCCAGCCCCCCTCCACTTGCTGGAGCCAGAAAACTGATCAGAGCACTAGCCCCAGTCAGTTTCCTGGCTCCCTCGTGAGCTGTACAGGCAATTCGATTTATGTGGGGGTTGCGACGGTCTGCTGTGAGCTGAGCGCGTGGGCAGGAGCCCAGGAGAGATTCAGGCACTGCCCAGTTCATCAGCCCAGTGGGCAGCATGTGTTTCTAGTGGTGGTCGTGCATGTCTGCACATGCCTTGGTGCACACAACAAAATTTATTTTGCCCCAGGGTGGAAAACATGAGAGGGAACCCTGAGCTCACAGCCAGTGTTCTGGGATTTCCAGGCCATGCCCTGATCTCAGCCTTCCAATGGGAAGCTGGCAAAGCCCACAAGCTGTCCCCTCTCAGGGCCTTGCCAAGTCACTGCGACGGCTGTCTCTGCCAGCACAGGTCCCTGTCAGCCACGGGTGAGTTTCCTGTTTAGCGAACAGCCCCTGGGACTGACTCACGCCTTGGACAGAGGGAGGGACGGTGAGAGGGGAAGTGGACAGAGCTGCTCAGGGGCGACCTTCCAGGGTTTGATTTCATGCGTCTGGCAGGGCCGCACGAAACCGACCTCTCAGGGGTCACAGTCGACCCCAGTGCTACTCACGAGACACAAGGAGTGAGGGAGGTCAAGGGGACCTTCCCATCAACCTCGTTAGCAGGGACAGCCAAGCCAGCTGAGCACAGGCATGTCGATTCCAGCACTGGGATTGCCGCATTGTGTATCTACAGGTTACTTACTTTGTCTAGTGCAGACACAGGCAGAGACTAGCTGCCTCTGGCAGAGGGAATGCTGCCGCAGGCTGACCAGCCTCTCTCCCGACAGCCCGGCAAGTACTATTCACCCCTGACTGGTCATAGTGAGACCCAGACATGGCGCTATGGGCTGTCAGGCACCCAGCAGCTGCCTCCCCAGCCGTTCGTGGGCCTAGCGCCCCGCCTAATAGCACGCCAAGGAGGTGAGAGTGACAGCGGCAAGCCCCTGTCCGCTCTTAGCCCCGCTCATGCTGAGGGCATCTCCCAGTCCTCCGTCAGGCCCCTTCCTACCCTACTTCCTGTTTGCTGGGGGGAGAAGGGGAGCAGGCGAGCTGTGGGTGCTGCTCTGTTATCAGCCTCACCTATCCTCCACGCTGGGAAGGATAAGGCCAGAGTCTGAGACAGAGACCAAAGTCCAAGGCAAATGCAGCACGAAGCAAGAGCTAGTGTTTGTGATTCTTCCTTGCCAGCCCCCGCATGCCCTCCCAGGGGTATCAGGGACAGCAGCGGCATTCTCAACACGCTGCCAAGCACCTGTCCCATCCCCTCCTGCTCATCCCATGCTGACGTCCTGTCCAGTGCGGTCAGACGAGATGGGTCTCCCCTGAGAGCTTGTTGAGGCTGTTTCTCAGCGGGCCTAAGGGGGCAGTATCGAGGGAGGATGGAGCTGAGTATGTGGTCAGACAGGATCAAGGCACTGAGAATGCAGCCACCGAGCAAGGCAGTGCAGGGCCACCAGGCTGCCCCCTAAACCTCATTTTATTCCCTTCAGGGCCTGGGCATGTTCTCTGCTGACGCGGTGCCTGACCCTGCTTTTGTAGGGAAGGTGAATTATTGGGGCGTGAGGGCAGCTGCTCCCTGCCAGGACCCCAGATTGGAATGAGATTTCACCCTCCAAACTCGAACCCCACAGCGGAGCCGCCGGATACCTCCAAGGAGAAAGGACGATCCAGCCTTTGCCAAGGCTGGTTGTCCATCTCTGCAGGAGGCTCTGACCACTTGCCACAGAATGAGGGGGATGTGCTGGGTGCTGTCAGGTCAGCACTCCTCAGTCCTTGAGCAACGGCTTTCTGTGGAAGCATCAGGAGCTCCCTGGGGTGGCTGTAAGCCATGGCTCATCTCCTGCTGAAGCAGAATTACTCAGCCACATGTAAAGGAGTCTTCCCCAGACCTCAGGACTGGGAACATCCGTAACCAATAGGCCAGTCCTCACAGTGCTTCCTACAAGCCTCCATGGCAGATGGTTCAGAGGAGTCTGTGACTCAGGGTTGCTAGAGGACTGAAGAAGGTTGTGGTGTAAAGATAGTTCCCAAGTATTGTCAGAATACATAATCCAGGCAGCTGGCTGCAGACACACAGCTCCAGCAGCAGCTTCTCTGGGCCCATCTGCCAGGAGGACAGGAACATCCAGCTAGTCCAGCCAGCTGTGTAAACTGAATGTGTTTCCAAGTCCACCCTGGATAAAGAGTGCCAGCCAGGCCAAAGCAAATTAGCTTCACCAAGAGAGCTGGGGAACAGGTACTTACACTGTTGTATTCAGGGTCTCCACAATCTCCTGCTGCAACCTTGGGTCCTTCTTGTAACTCTCCAGCAGCAGAAGGGCTTGCTCATAGCTGGCACAGTACACCTTATAGATGCTCTCCATTTCCTCTTTGAACTCCTGGAACAAGGCACCTGGGTAGCAAAGTGACCAGAGAGAGTCACAGTGGGGAGCCAGCCCCATTTCCAGGGGAGGGGCTTCCTCACAGTGCCAGAACAGTCTGGGCAACAGGGTCACAAAGAGCCCAAGGACTGAACGAATATGGGAGTTGAGGCATCCTAGAGGGAGATACCTCCAAGCTGAGTCTGAGGAACACTGGCAGGGGACAGTGTGGAAGAAGCATTTGAAGGCCGAGGCTGAGACAGAGGTTTCCTCCCCACCAGACGAGCGGGAGAAGTTCAGAGTCACTGGAAGCGACTCTGCACCCTGCTGGAAACTGGGGAAGAGGAAATACGAGGAGATGGAGAGCAAACAAGTCCTAGCGGCCCCAGGCCCTGACCCAGTCAAATGCACCACAGCAACGATTCTCACTGCTTCTCAAGCACTCCATCCCATGCTGGCTGTAACATCCCTCACCACTTCCATAGTCTGGCCTGACCTTGAGCTTCTTGCAACATGCTCCTTACAGGGCTAGGCTGCCCGTGATTGCACAGCGCTAACAAACAATCTGTTTGATTAACACACGAGACCCAGCACTTCCTTCCCCGCAGGCTCCGGATTCCTCCGAGAAGCAGGACACAAGTGCAACTCAGGAGGGGTGTGATGGAGCCTGCTGCCCGGGATTGCTGTCCGTGCACAGAAGGCTAGCAGGGTGTGCCAGAGCTGCAGACAGCTTGCCAAGGGTGGTGGCTGTAAAAGTGAAGCAGGCGCTTTTCTGCTGGGGAATGGCAGTATCAGTTTAGTGTTAGCCTGGCACACAGTGACAGGGCCTCGCCGCCACCTTCACACTTACCGATCAGAAGCAGCTGCTCAGACTCCCGGTGCATGGTCGCTTCCAGCCCCATCAGGAAGTGTTTGGAGACATGGAGGATGTCATCTATGTTAGAGAAAAGCCCTTCCAAGTCTACGTCAGGCAGCTGAAGGAACCAGGAACCCACAATCAATCAAAATGAATTCAGTCCCACATGAAACATCTCTACCCCAGGGTCACTGGACACCCGCCTCTAGGCAGAAGTGTGCACATCCTTCAAGCCGCTCTAGGAAGCTGCCCAGGGCAGTGGCTGGATAATGATTCCATTTCACAAAACCTCTGGAGGTATGAAAATCTGCTAACGTTTCATCCACGGAGGTTCTGGGGATGGGCAGGCACAAACCTGCTCACATCTAAAATGCGGCTCCGCAGCCTAAGGAGAGGAGCCTCTGGACCCAGGCGTGGGGCAACCAATGAAAAAAGTTGTAAATATTCCAAGGGAGAATGTTAAGTAAGACTTCCAGAAGTTTAATAGAATGAGACACTCCGGTTCTGTATAGCCTGGCCTGATCTGAACCAGGCTGTTGAACCTGGGTCTGCCACATGTTAAACCAGGACGAATCCCCAGGCCCCTCTGCCTGCCCTCGCCCTGGCCCAATCCCCTGGCCCCTCCGCCCTGCTCTGCCTTCCTGCCCCACGATCCAATCCCCAGTCCCTCTCCTTCCCAGCCCACCCACCAAAACAAGATACAAGTGTCAATGAAATGGCATCTGTCAACATTGTGACCAGCTCCAGGAGGACACCCAGTGCTCCACACCAATTCCAAGCCTGGCGTTCAGACTGCACTGCCTGGATGCCCTCAGTTTGCTTGTCACATGCATATTGCTTGGCCCCCGCTGGGCATCTGGGTCTGTAACAGCAGACACAGGCATCTCGGTGGGCAAAAGTGCAGGTGCAAGGTCGAAGGCTATTTCTGCAGATTTGTTGCCTCATCTCACAGGTAGCTCAGGAGTAAAACTCCTGCAGGGCAGCTGTCACTCTCTGAGGCGCTGCTGGAGGGTTCTGCCTCCAGGAATTTCAGAGGCTTTATTCTTAGGCTTGGCCAGGGCTGTTGGCACAATGTGTACAATAGGGGAGCTGAGAGCCATTGTTAAGCCCTGTACACAATGCAAACCACTTTTACGCAAGTTGATGCTGCAACACCTCCAGTTCCAGCACCGATGGGCTTGGATGTCAATCTTCCAGGATGGGTTAGACACCTCCCCGCCTTCTCCTGTGGAGGAGAAGGTTAAAAGAGCCCTTCCACGTGGAGTGGAACAGGCGTGGCTTCCTGTGGAGTGGGGACACATTAGCTCCCTTTTCAATCTGACACCAGCAGAACATCCCCACGCGGTGACTGGCACCTGTATTGGGAGATTTGAGTCCAGCTCTCACCTGCTTGTGCCGGAGGTGGATCCGGATGTCAGACACACACAGCTCAATGGTGTGGACATAGCTGGCCTCTGTCGTGATCAGCTCTTCCACTGCCAGTTTTCGGTTCAGCTCCATTTTGTCAAGGCAGGTCATCTCTTTGTATATGGGGCACTCTGCTCCTGGGGGTTCCTTAGCAGGCAGCTCATCCGGGCTGGTGCTTGCCATGTCAGCAGCAGGCTCTGAGAGAGGCAAGGAACTCCGCTTAGAGAAATTCTGCAATTAAGTTATCGCAATATCGCAATTTCCGCAGGAATGGAATGACAGCAGATTCCTTGCTTCAGTTTTGTTGAGTCAATCAACTTTCACCACTAGGTTGCCACTTTGCATCCACCAAACCTGGCAGCCACCCAAAGTCATTATTATTCCATAGGTGTTTGGTGGCCCTTGTGGGGGCCCCCACATCTGGGGCTCTAAGTCCTGTACAGCCGCAGTCGCACAGACAGGTAGTGATGCTTGGCTCACCTCTCAGGCATTTGCATGGTATCAATAATCCATTGGAAATCAGGGAAATAAAGGAGGCCTAACAGTTACACCCTAGGGCAGGGTTGGTCAATAGGTGGACTGCAGGCTAAGTTCAGACTACCAGATGCTTTTGCATGAATCCTGAAAACTTTTTATGTACTTATTATTTTCAGCGCCACCATTAAAATCTTTTTTTATTATTTTCTCTAGAGTCTGGACCTTAGCAAGAAACCTGGACCTTTACAAAAATAGACTATCCCTGCTTTAGGGTTTGGCTTTGTGACAAAAAATGGAAGAAGAAGGAGAAAAGACTATTCCAATCCTACATAGTGAGTATGGGATGGAGGAATAAAAAAGGCCTGGAAATAAGTTGCCTGTGGCCATAATTTCACTGACCCCAAAGATTGGCTTTTCCGTTAACTTAGACACATTTATAAGCAGGTGTTTGCCCAATTTACCTGCCCCCTTACAGGGCTGCATGCATGGTTTGGGTGGATGAGCCTTCAAACAGATAATCAGCTGCATGTGCTGGCACTGTTATCACACTCGCCATGTGCAGTCGCAGCAGAAGTCTATGCAAAAGTTAGGTAGTCAGTTGCAAGTAAGCTGAAAACCTGGGCCCAGAAATCCAAAGTGCAGGGACCTGGAGCTATTCTATTCAGTGAGTGTTAGAGAATGGGGCTCCTTCTACTCTTTTCTTCTTATCCACATCTTTCTTTTCCATTCTGCTGTTTCTAACTTCACTTAAACTCTAACCCTTTGAATATCGCATGGCGCTCAAGAGCCTTATGACTAGTCTGTACTACTGGGGGAAAAAAAACAATTTAAATCATTTTTTACTGCTGTTCCCACAGCAGGAGGTCAAGTGGTAAAACTCTCCTGTCGACTTTCCTTACTTAGTTGCAAGCAGTACCAGGGCTGTCGGTGAAGCCCTGATGGTTTGATTTAACGCGGCCCCACTACGTGCACTAAATTGATCCCCAGAAATAAACCACCACCATGCAGATCTCCTGGTAAGTGTAGAGCACCCTTATTCAAAGCCCTTCAGAAGTGGGCAAATAACAGATTTGTTTGATTTGCTGACAGTTCTGAAAAATCAGGGAGAAATATAGAATCATAGAATACTAGGACTGGAAGGGACCTTGAGAGGTCATCAAGTCCAGCCCCCTGCCCTCATGGCAGGACCAAGTACTGTCTAAACCATCCGTCATTTATATGTATTGGTTTACATGAAAAACTAATTTTTAAAAAATGGTCAGAAATTCTGAAAGTTGCAGGAGGGGAGGGGAGTTTTGGATTGTTGCCTTTTCAAACTAAAATTAAAGAAATTTTCAAAGTCTTGTTGAATTAAAATAAAACAAGGCATCTCATTTAAACTTTTTAAAATTTTTTTAAATTGTTTGTTGAATTTTTATTCTGGTCAAAACAATTCAGGAAATTTGACATGTATAAGAGAGATATGTGAGTATCACAGGATCAGTATTTTTTTTCCAAGTTTTTTCAGTCAAAAATCGCTCCCAGACCTATGTCCATTGACAGTCATGGGCTTGGGATCAGGCTCTCAGACTTGCATAACCGTGCTAGGGTTAGTGAGTTTAAAAAAGCTAAATCTTTATTTGTTATCGGTATTGGAAGGAAAAGCATTGTTATCAGAAATTCTTTTGCCTTTCACATTAGAGTGTGCCTCTTTCATTCCCCCCCTGCCTGCAGGGAACAGGCACACAGGAATTAACTCACATAATTTCTTTCCTGGATTCTGTATGCTGCTCATTTTGAAGAAAAGGGAAAGATGCAGCCCTGGAACTGGCAAGGCAATGAGGTACACTCAAAATCACTCCATGGTAGGAAGCTTTGAATGGGACACACAGCCCCAATCTGCATCTGCTCCAGTCTATGGCTTGCTGTCGCTGACGTGCCTAAGGACTCTGGAACAATGAATGAAGTACCAGAGCTGTGCGCTAGGTGATGCAAAATAGGCGGGGGAAGTAAAAAATTCAGGCTGGACGCAGATGTGTTGGCAGGATAAGAGCGGTGCAATGGAAATGGAAATTGCTACTGCTGGCCTGGCACTTGCTCATGGGCTGTGCTCTCAGACCATCCAACCGCCAGTAGCGCCAAAGCTAAATTATTTAGCTGGTTTGTCTCCACCTGACCCTGAAGCCCAGTTCCTTTCACAGAACCCTGCCCCTGTGCAAAGCCTGCATCTGGAAGGGACCAGACCAAGAGCTAAACTTGAAACCTGCTGTCGTCCTGCCCTTTTGAAGCCGTTTTATCTTGTGGCTCAGCCAACCGGTTCCCAGGCAGGACCCCTAAGGCTTGGCGGCAGTTTGGTGCTTGAGCTTGTTTGTCTAACCAGGTTTCAACATCTCCTGCCACCCTCTCGCTCCCCGCAGCACGGCTGTCACAGTCTTAAAGGAACTCCACCAATGCCCTGGGCTCCCACTGGGACTCCAGAAAATTAACCTGCCTGATTCTATAAACTGTACCCCCGTTGAGGCTCCAAAGGAAAGTGAAACGAGCCCCTCCCCCACCCATGGTCTTCTGGCCAGGGGCTGAATTACCACTTCACCCTACAGATGATCCCTAAAACTTAACAGTCCAGGGGTGAGTATCCTGGTTTTGAGCACAATATACCTATGGTGTTTGGTCCCACGCTAGCCTCACTCAATAGCCGTTGCTTACTGCTGCTGCTTTTTGATCTGTCTGCCCTGCCTTCAAACCCAGATTATAATTTTACCTCCTGATCTTGTTTTGTTCCTGCTTCTGCCACTGACTCACTGTGCAACCTCAGGGGAGTCACTCTGCCACACTGTGACTCAGTTTCCCCATCTATGAAATGAAGATAGTGCTAGTAATCCCCCTTTATAAAGACACTTGAGATTTTGGGGGTGCAAATAGCACTCACCTCTCAATTATTAATAGCCCTTTGCAGACTACAAACACAGACTTCTGTACATCCTGCTGGAAGGCAGCCTGGGAAATACTGGTGGTTGAAGGGTTAAGCCAACAGCACAGAGCTTTCTCCATCCACGGCTTGGAGACAGCAGTTCTACCTCGCAGACTCCCCCAGGAAAATCCAGGTCTCAGTAAAGCCCTCTGGTGTGTGCGCTCTGACAAAAGAGATACATGTAATTGTCCACTCCTGCTGCAGGCTGGTTTCTCTCTCTCTCCAGAGTCCACAAGTCGGCAGTGACAGTAAAATCTTTGCTCTTCTTGCCTGAACGGACAGACCCAAAGGGAGGTTCAACAGACACCAGACAAGAATTCTGAGCTGTCCTACACCCTACCGAAGTCAGGGTGGGATCTGGTCCACACCCCTGGGATTGCCTTGCCTCACTCTCTGGTAGGATATTTCCACAACCCACACGAGTGGCAGAGTTTCAGTAGTGCACAGCTCATCTTTACGTGTCTAGTGTATGTGATGCTTTGGGAGAAGTAGCCACCTCATGCTTAATGGACACGGCCAGTTTTGCAGCACTGTACTTCTGGGGTTTTCTTTCCTGACGAATAGGAGCCCTTACACATGTTCTCATTCACACCAGTGTCCAGTCACAGAAGCATCTGCCAGACTCAGTGCAAGGCAAGCTGTCGGGATGACACTGGCAGGGCCCAACCACATTCACAGTCCATTTTGGTCAATTTCACAGTCTTGGGATTTTAAAAATCCTACGTGTCATTATTCCAGCTCTTCAAAATCTGACACTTCACGGTGTTGAAATTGTATTGGTCCTGACCCAAAAAGGAGCTGGGGTGGGGTCACAAGGTTCTTGGGGGCGGAGATATAGCACTGCACCCTTACTCCTGCACTGTTGCTGGTGGTGGTGCTGCCTTCAGAGCTGAGAGCTGGAGAGTGGGGGTTGCCGGCTCGGAGCCCGGCTCTGGCGACAGACCACTGCCAGCAGCAGCACTGAAGTAGGGATGCCACAGTATGGTGTTGCCACCCTTAATTCTGTGCCACTTCCTGCAAAGCTGGGCCTTCCGTCAGCAGCTGCCCTTCCCTGATGGCCCAGCTCCCAAGCCACCAACACAGAAGGATGGCATAGTGTGGTATTGCCATTCGTACATTTATGCTGCTCCTGGCGGGTGCTGCTTTCAGAGCTGGGTGTCTGGCCAGCAGCCACCACTTTCCAGCTGCCCAGCGCCAAAGGCAGTGAAGAACTGAGGGTGGCAGTTTTGTGACGCCCCAAAAAATAATCTTGCAAACAGTTCTCTTTAGAGTCAGGTCCAGCCCCTTCTGAGAAACGCTGGTCCCCCCCGCCCCCCCCCCCCGAGATCTGTTCCGAACAGGGTAAAAGCACACAAGAGACCAGATTTCATGGCGGGAACCAGACTTCATGATCTGTGACACGTTTCTCGTGGCCATGAATCTGGAAGGCAGTAACCTTGACATATCACACATGGGTTGGTACCTCTGGAATACTAGTTGCCTGTGGCGGGAGGGACATTGTGACGTTAAACCCCATGGCCAAAGTTCCCACTAAGCTGCACAGCGATGTGTTCATGCTGCTTTACGCCCTGCACAGGGGATTGGGGCTACAGCAGGCAGATGTCTCTTCTCAAACCCTGAAGACACTGTGACTAGCAGGGGGCACCCTTCCCCACCGGCCCCAGCACAGAACTGCCACTGGAAGGGGAGAGGGGCTCCTCCTCCACACCCCCAAGAGAGGAGCTGCCCCAGCTGGCACAGCATTGTGCTGCAGCCAGCAGGGAAGAGTCAGTGCAGCAGGTCTGGCTCCTAGGCAGGGAACCACAGGGCTCCGTGTGCACATGTGGCGCACCACAGAACCTCATGCCCCACCCCCAGGATACCTGCTGGCCACTTCTGGGGTACAGGTCAGTACCCCACGACTGGCAGGCAGTAGTCAGCCTGCTTTTGCGCTGCTGCCTAGCTCAGCCCGAGCCCAACCCCTGATCCACCAGGAGTCCCCCCAGTTCAGAGCTATTTCCTTCACCCCAAAACCTCATCCCAGCCCCCATGAGCCTGACCCCCCAGCCAGAGCACTCAGACTCCTGCACCCCAACTCTCTGCTCCAGGCCTGAGCTCCTCCCACACGCAGAGCCCCTGGGCCCCACCCCTGCCATGTGAATGCTGGGACGTGCACCAGTAGGAAGTCGATGTGTTGCCCAACACCTCTGTGTCACGCCTCCCCTCCACCGCGGTGCACATACGAGAATTCATTTGGCTCCGGGGTGGGAACACTAGAAGGGCACTGCCGATGGCCAGGCCCCGGAGCGATTTCTTGCTGCTCTGTTCTGGGGCTGACCATCACCTCAGTCCCTGTGCACTGTGCCAGGTGGTAACATTATCTGGCCTCCCAACTCCCTGCCCCTCTAGCACTCTGCAAGCTGGGAGCTGTCTCCGTCTGCCCAGACAATACTGCCTCCGTCTTCTTCCTGCCCTCCTTAATCACGTCTCCCAGCCCTGACTCTGAGATCCCTGCACCACCTCAGGCTGCTCCCGGTGCCTCAGACATGTCCGAACTGGGGCTCACTGGGAGCTGCCTTCAGCAGAGACTGAAGCTGCTTGAATGTCGGGTAAGCACTTAGCACGGCCGCCCAGAACGGTACCACAGCACCTCCCCCCAGTCTATGCCCCTGTTACCTGCCACACCTCTTCAGGGCCTTCACCAGTGCCCTCTTACCTGCGCCAAGCGATGGCAAACCCGCTCATTGCAAGCAGGGGATCCCAGCAACTGCATCGTCACTGCTCAGCAACGCACACTAATCCCAACAGTAACCACATCGTCAGCACCTGCGTTAAACCGACTCAGCGCCTCCCTGGCGTCATTTGAAAGAGACTGGAAAGCCCTAAAGAATAGTCCACAGGGATTGGTCCTGCCAGCCACAGCTCCTCTCCTCTGGACAGGTTTCCTACCCAGAGGTCCCACCCAAGGACCAGACCGGCTGCCTTAGGGAGTCCCATGTAGTGCTGGGCCTTCATACAGCCTGCGGGAGGGATCCCTTTGCTCACCCTTCCTGGGGCTTCTTCCAAGTGTGTGAAAACGCCCCTCCCCCCATTCTCCCCCACCCACCCCTCCCCACACACTTGAATGTGAGAACTTGCTGCCAGGGTCCCCACCAAAACTGAGGGGGAGTTGTGAAATTGTGGCCAGAACACAGTACCATGCAATGTCCTAATCTCTGAAGGGGGCAGAATGAAGGGACCGGGGAAACAGAACTATTTCTACCTAGGCTACAAAAGCCTGACTGACAGCCGCCAATCAACGCTGAGTCAGTGTGCTTTTAAAAATTGCAGCTTTGTCTTGGGAATAAATCAGAGCATGTGCCTCCTGCCTCTCACCACAGCCTGCCCTTGTTCAGTCTCATAGGCAGCCAGCCCATCTAATGACTAAAGCAGGAGGCAGAATCAGGAGACATCCCCAGTTCCATCCCAGACCACCTATTCAACTTCAGGCAAGGCACTTTGCTGCTCTGGGCCTCAGTGTGCCTGTCCCTAAAGTGGGGCTAACAGATTGACCCACCAGCTGCTATAGAAGCACACAGTCTCATGGCTGCTGGTATGACTCAGCAGTGATAACACAGATGGGCTGGTCCTAAACCTGAGACTCCAGCCCTCCTCCCAGCGCTGCAGGGATCTACAGCTGGCACGCCCCTCTCTCCAACAGGCACCTAGGCTTGTCCTCTAAGGAGGCAGGCCTGGGAAAGTACATGATCTCCAGCTTGCTTACGCAAAGCTCTGGCACAGGAGACGGTAGCTGCTGAGCAAAGACCAGACCATCTGCACTCCATTTTCAGGGCCCCGCGACCTGTCTGCAGGCAACCCTGGTGGCAGCAAAGCAATTGTCAGGTCAAGTTTGACATTCTTACCTGCCAGTGAATCAGGGACTGGCCTCTGGGAGCTTCCCCTGGTGCAGGCAGGCGGTGGTTGCTGCTGTTCAGGCTGCCTCTGTGGGAGTTAATGATAAACTAGCTGTGTGCTGCAGTGGCACAGATGGCCCAGCCCACTCAGCTGTGTGTGCGCCTTTCTGAGCAGGGCTCAGCTCCTCTGGGGCATTGTCATGCTCTCCCCTATTGCTGGCAGCTGCAGGCGTTGGATAGTGTCAGATCAGCCGTGCCAGCTATGCTCTCTCCCCTGGCACAGGCAGACACAGCCAGGACAGAGAATGCTCTGGCACCTGGCCAGCTGGGGAGATTGCTGGAGGAAAGAACGTTGTTTCCTGCCTGGGAAGCCAACCTAACCTGATTGAGAGGTGGGGAGTGGAGAGAGCTCAGGCCGAAGTGGCCGGTCAGGGAACGCAATGCTCAGGACAAAATATCAGGGGGCGCAAAAATGAGCTGATCCCAGAGGCAAGTGGCAAACTTCACCTGCCAGTTCTCAGCCTCAGGCTCTCTGCCTCTCCGGCTGTCTCATGCTGTGTCCAACACTGTGGTATCCTTACAGCTCACAACACAGCCGACCATTTGGTTCCCCCAGCGTCAGCCTGAGCCCTTTGATGTGCGCGCACAGAAGGAATACAGCCCCAGGTGAAAGAAAAACATGATCCACACCTGAGGGAAAAGCTTATCTGGTGTCTCAGTACGGCCCTGTCCCCCACCTCTCATACAGGTCAGCCCTTTAACTCCAGTCAGTAGCCTGGGGCCCTGTTTCAATAAGCCATCTCTAGAGATGCTTTTTTCCAGCCACAAACATACACCTGTTCCCCACTCTTTTTCCCCTGCCTGCACCAGCTACTGCACTTGTTTTTCACTAACAAGCAGAGAGTCCTGGCCGATGGCCTCACACCAAACAGGTTTCTCTCCAGAATGCCCCAGGCACAGACACTGGATCCTGGTTCACGCTGCCAAGCACAGGGTAAGGAAAAGGGTTTCTTACCATAATGACCCTGTCTGGAAACAGATGATAAAACCACCTGAGGAAACAGTAGTTACCCAAATCATCCACCCGATGGTTTCTCAGTGCTCACTTTTGGCTTATGAGGCTCTCCCCATTTTATAATCAAGATGTAGAAAATCATCCTCAGAGCAGCAGCTGATTTACAAGCCCTCCCTTAGTTCTACCCTCAGGGAAATGACTCGGGTACTTGAACTCAGCTCGTGTGTGAGGCCAAGCCTCTGTGCCCCCAAGGGGACACGGGATGAGAGACACACAGCTTATGGCCACAAATGACACTTCAGATGTGGACTGAGGGCCAAACCTCTCCACAGCACAGAAGTATTCAGCTCTGTGGCTCTTACACCATGTGGCTGTAACAGAAGGTGATGCTGCAGACCAGAGCTGAAGTGCCTCAGCAAAGAGGGGTGAGGGACCCCAAGATTAGAACCTCTGGGAATGCTGTGGGCCAGGAGTGAGGAGCCTTGTCAGAAACGGGAAGTGGAATAGCTAGTAGGGTCTGTGTGGCAGGATGGATTCCCAGTGATTCTTTGCCTCGCTGTGTGGGCAGAACAAAATTCTGCTTCAGAATCTGAAGAAGTGGGTCTCTCCCACAAAAGCTCATTACCTAATACATAACATTGTTAGTCTTCAAGGTGCTACAGGACTGCTTGCTTTGCTTTGCGACTAACACGGCTGCCCCTCTGAGACTCTGTGAGCAGAATTCGAGTAAACCGTAACCAGAAACATTAATGTGGTATCTGAGCGTCACTCCGCTGTCTGCAGGTTCTTCTATTGGAGAGCTCTTACGGGCCCTGCAAATACAAGATTAGGTGAACCTAACAGACCTTTTCTACGGCTGTCTCTTTGCTCCACCATATCCTGTGCAAGAACCACCTGTTTGCACTTTTCCAGAGAAACCCTATGCTGTGCGGGCAGCATCCTGAAAGCTGGATAATAAGTGAGGGGACTCCATGTCTCTAAACTTACACTAGCTCTCTCTTCTGAGAACTCTTCACAGAGATACTGCAGCTGAGGCCCTGGTGCAAACAGACTGACTTCCAGATGCCTTCTCCAAATCTTCCACCATGCAATAATCAGTGCTCCTCCATGCTACAGGTGAGGCCCCTTGTGGAGTAGTAGGGTTGCCCTCTCACGAGTGTCCCCTATAGGATGAAGTAGCGTCATGATGCCGTGGCACTCATAGTCTCACTTTGCCTTGTTGGAAGGGCTCCAGAAGCTCTCCTGGGCCTCCAGTGAGATTAGCCAGATGCAGAACCAACCTCACAAAACCAAGACAATCCCACAGAATGCTCAGGGGAAAAAAGAGCACAATAAATATAATCTTTACTCCAGTCCTAAGAGATAAATATGCAAAACTAACCCCAGCCCAATTGCTGGTGACAGGAGGAAATGTCTGTCATGCCGCAATCTCCCTCACTTGTACTTTGTGCTGCCTTTGCTGAGGTACCTGAGCTGTTTCCTGCCAGCCTTTGTTTCTTTTGGCAGCTGTTTTCACCTCTCCCCTCTTTTGGCCTGTGCTGCAATGTGGGATAGTGATTTCCTATTTGTGCTGGGTTGCTCACTTCGCTGTAGCTCTTTGTCACCATCTCCACTTCTGTCAACATCTTGTGGCACCTTATAGACTAACAGATATTTTGGAGCATGCGCTTTCGCAGGGAAAGACCTGCTTCATCGGATGCATCTGATGAAGTGGGTCTTTGCCCACAAAAGCTTATGCTCCAAAATATCTGTTAGTTATAAGGTGCCACTGGACTTCTTGTTGTTTTTGCAGATCCAGACTAACAGGGCTACCCCTCTGATACTTGTCAAAATCTTGTATCTCTTGTAAGAGCGAGAGCACTTCATGCAGGATTGGAGAACAGACCCAGGCCTTTCCTCACTCAGTCCTTCTCCCACCACTGAGTGGAATAATGGAGCCATAGAAGCTAGAGTCAGAAAGGCACGCTACTCACCCACGCTGCCTGCTTCGAGTCAATCCACCATTATGTCCTTTCACACAGAGTCTAATGTTTTGTCCAGTCCAGTTTAAAAAAAAATCCCAAGTAACATGGCTTCTGCTGTTTCCTTGGGAGCTGCTTCTGTGCCTGATACCACTCCCTGGCAATACTTCCTGATATTGCACTGAAAGTTTATCATCCCTTTGTATTGAAGAGGCGGTTCTCAAAGAGAACGTTGAACAGTTGCTGCTGTGAGTTTGCAAGGGCTTGCTCTCAAAACTAAAGCCGGCTCTCCATGCACATGGACTGATACACACAAAATATGACAATTAGAGCTCTACCCAACAATTGCAATGGGGATATTTCACATCAGGGCATTGTGCACACATGGGCCAGGGTAGGGTTGTTTTAATATCTATTTGATTATTTCTCTGTGTCCCACAAGGACTGACTTTCCGTTTGCTGACATCATTAATTTCATGGTCTCCTGGCCAGCCAGAAAGCACAGTCTAGGAATGTACTCACTTGCTAGGTGTAATTTCAGACTTCTCAAACACCGTGGAAATGACAATGCAGCTCTGACTCATATACTATCCTGGTCACGTTCTGCTTAAGACAGAAATAAGTGGGAAGAAAGTAGAAGGGAAGAAAAACATCCAGTGAAGTATGACAGATCAGATCTTCACCTGGTGATGGTTTGGCTGGGTCCTTTGATATCATTTTTGCTACCTTAATAAAGCATAGGACACCCACATGTCACTATCCATGGAAAAAGCTGTTTCCTCAGTGTGCAAAAGGGTAGCAGAATCAGACACTTGAATAGCACAAAAGTCCAGAATAAAAAGATGCTCTTGCTCTGCTCATCCCCCCTGGACAGAGGAATTTTAAGAGTATCAGTTTTGGAGAGCAATTTGTCCAAAAAGCACAGCTGGCACCTTGAGTGACCAGATCACAAGTAGGAACATGGGGGTGGCGGTTAATACTCTTGGTGTGTGGAGGGCAATGAGGGAAGCTCCAAATGTTAGCGAATCTACAGAATAGATTGTGAGGTTTGCAAAATGTGAACTCTCTTACAAACCTGTTAAGTGTATTGTCAATTCCAGGGGAAAAGGTGCCAGCTCTGAGAAATGGGCTGAAGCTACGCAGTAAAGAATAGATGCAAATGATCTCGGTTTATTGGTTCTGCTAGAGCTCGGGCTAGATTTGTGTATTCTCCTTCAGATCTTACCATATATGCCAACCATACATTTCTGTGATGACAATGTTAAGATTGCCATGGTAATTCAAAGAGTTTCATCATTACCCGCCCCCCAGACTCATCTGTGCTTGTGTTTACCCCTCCCCTGTGTGTGTGTACAGATCACCTGCAGTAACTGCACCCACAAAGTAGGCACACACATTTGTGTACAGTACTGAAATTGTTTGAAAACATGGCTCTGAATTGTGAATCATGCCTGTAACTTAGGGCCCAATGTCCCTCTGTCAGAATGAGAACCCCCTGTACCTCAGTTTGAAGTGAATGAAGCTGAAGATCTGTTCCTTACTTCCCATTGACACACAATGTCAGTAGCCAGATAGGAAAGGAAGCAGAAAGCAAACATAAGTGGAGGGGGTTCGATCCAAGTAGAACACGTTCAGTGTCGTCTTTTACTGCCAAAAGCTGTATTTATGAGCTGGCATTTGTGCTCCTATTCAGCCCAGCTGCTGTGATATATTCCAAAGAGACTTTTTTCTTTATAAAAAGCTCTTTTCTGAGATGAGAGTCTTACTCACTGGAACATTATCTTTTACTATTCTAGCTGTTCCTACTTCCGTTCTCCCTTCTCATCTGACTACAGCCTACTCAGTTCGAACCCACTCAGCATGGGCTCTTCCCCGCCACCCCCTGAACCTGGACTGTGAAAAGGAATGTAAGCCTCAATCAAAATCTTGATTACTCATTCCCAGTGCAGAAACAGTTGCAATTAACCTTCTCCCAGCTGCATCCTTTGGGTTAAGTGAGTAGATTGAGGACTGGCAGCTCCCCCTTGCTTAAATCAGGAAGCTTCATTGTCATCCGTCCAGCATGAATCATAGAATCACAGAGCTAGAAGGGACCTCAGGAGGTCATCAAGTCCAGCCCCCTGCCTCAAGCAAGATCAACCCCAACTAAGTCATCCCAGCCGTGACTACGTCAAGCCAGGACTTAAAAACCTCTAGGGATGGAGAATCCACCACCTCTCTAGGCAACATGTTCCAGTGCTTCACCGTCCTCCTGGTGAAGTAGTTTTTCCTAATATCCCACCTACTCCTCTCCTTCTGTAACTTCAGACCGTTGCTCCTTGTTCTGCTGTCTGTCACCACTGAGAACAGTTTCTCACCATCCTCTTTCGAGCAGCCCTTCAGGAAGTTGAAGGTTGCTATTACATCACCCCTCAGTCTTCTCTTCTGCAGGCAGATCTTTTCTCTTTCCCACTGAAGCCCTTCTTGTCACCTCCTTCTCCTGTCTCAGTTTTATCACAGTTTTATGGATCTCCTCTCTCCCCATTTTATCCTGCAGGGACCTGGAGTGTTTCCTTCTCCAGGCCTGTACCAAAGACACGTTGGCATGGTGTTCTGTTCCCAGAGATGTGCATCTCTGCATCCAACCACTCTAAACTCTCTCTCGGGGCTGCCAAATCTGGACTAAGACAGTGATACCAACTGAGCCAGTTCCATTTCCTGAGACCAGCTTCTGGACACCAAAGCCAGATGCTGATTTCAGAGTGAGGATCCCAGGTGGATGGGCGTCCAACACTCTGCTCTTTGCTCTGTGTCGGGGTGGGGAACCCCCGGCTGCAGCCTGGATCTGGACTGGGAGGCTTGGTATTCCCCTCCATGTCACCGGCCCACAGTGGGTGGAGGCTGCAGAGCCTCAAGCCTCCCAGCCCAGATCAGGCAAGCCGCAAGCCAGATCCAAACCACAGGCTCTGCCACAGGGCGGAGGGGGCAGGAAGTGGCTACAGGCTCTTCTGCCAGTCACCGCCGTTCCCCCAGCTGGAGGAATGGAAGAGGGAGCTGCAGCTGCCTGGGCAGCCTGCCACAAGGCGTCCTACAGCTGCTCTGATTGGCTGGAATTCTGGCCAATCAGAGCAGAAGAGGGTGGTGCTTGGGAGCAGGGGGTGCAGAGCCATGTGTGTCTGGGGGTGCTGCAAAGTTAAAGCTGCACCCCATCACCCAGACCCCACGTCCCCAGACAGCTCCTGTACCCCTCCCATCCAGACCCCCCACTCTCACCCGCTTCCTGCACCCTCGCTCCGAGTCCCCTCCCTCCCACCCTGACCCTTCCCTCCCAGATCCCACTCCCCAAACCCTCCACCCTCTCCCACTCAGACCTCACACCCCCTCCTGCACCCCCACCCTCCCAGACCCCTCACTCCCACCCTAACCCCTTCAAGGCCCCTCACCCCAAACACTTCTGCAACCTTCCTTGCACCTAGACTCACACCCCCGGCCTGCTCCTGCATTCCTTGCTACCCTGACCCCCACCCCTCCCCTAACCCCCCTGCCCAGATCCCCACCCCCAGCCAGCTCCTGCCCTGTCCTGTCCTTTCTGCCCAGTTCCCCCAATTCCCAGCCTGCTGCTGCACCCCCCCTCCTGCCCAGACCACATAACCTTGGTCCCCATACAATCAGGGACCAGATCAGTGAGGGGTTTTTACCCCTCACTTCCATGGCTCCCAACTTTGGGATTGATCCTGCTTTAGGCAGGGGGCTGGACTAGATGACCTCCTGAGGTCCCTCCCAGCCCTGGAATTCTATGATTCTATGATTCTGTGACTGATTTGTTTGCAGATCTGTGGCCCCTGACTCAAAAAAGGCTCCCCACCCCTGTGAGTTGAGAGCTTTGCTCTTTTTCTATGTGCAGACCAAGCATTCTGGGCTCCTGAAACTTCTACTGATGTCTCAGTATCATTTTCATCACTTTTTTCAAGAAAATAAATAATGCTGACATTTCTTCATCTTCCTTCCTCTTACTAGAGCAAAGCATGCAGGTGGCTGCCTTCGTTAAGAGGGCTCGTTCTAATCAGCAATTGGATTTTTCCATAAATTCCTGAGCAAGACAGGGGCTGGCTGGCTGAAAGATACCTGGAGATCTCAGAATGTTAATGGTAACCAGGCATCCTAGGGCAGTGTTTCTCAACAAGGGGCACCTGTACCCTTGTGGGTACACCAATATTTGCCTAGTTTTATAACAGGGTCCATGAAAACACTAGTAAAGTCAGTAAGTCTAAAAGTTCATTCAGAAAACAACCTGTTTCTACTGACTCATATTCATTACGGTGAAATGCAGGTGCAATATTACTCTTCAGTTTATTCGTTTGATAATAAGATGGTAGAAACCAAGTTTTTAGTGGTAGTCTTCTGTGATATTTTTGCAAGTAGTTTTGAGTGAGGTGTAACTTGATGGTATGCAGAACAAACCTGACTCCTGAAAAGCAGTACAGTCATCTGAATAGGTTGAATGGCGCTTGTTTCAAGACCTCTGTTCACCTTATGACCAAGTTTCTGAACTCCCTTAGGGTACACGAGAGAAGCCTGGGGGGACTTATAATTTTTTTAAAAGGGGTATTTTATGAGAAAAGCTTGGGAAACACTGTCTTAGGGAACTGGCAGAAAGCATGGAGTCTTTCATCTCTGGGTCACCGTTCCAAATCCAGCCTGAGCTGGATTGTGGACATCATCATCAGATAGCTACAAGAAATAAGTGGGTGGATCTTAGTCCAATTCCTAGTGTGAGCTGTAGGTACATCACACCAAACACTGCCACATTTGTCCCTGTTTTTGGCAACGTAGGAGGAAAGGCCATAGACTGACTGGGCCACGGCGACTGTCAGGAATAAGTACATAAGTTTGCAGGAGAGCCGGAAGAGCTGTTTTGTAAGCTGGATATTACACAACATGCACAAGAATGATTTGCCCATCTTTCCCAATAAGGTCTCTGCCCAAGAAGCCCTTGGCTCCTCACACAGCTGGCAGGAAGCTTACTTTTGCCACATCCACGGTATCCTGCTACTTTGCGTGCAGAGCTGGCAGGCGATTCCTGCTTGGGGACCCAGAAGCTGAGGTCAGGCTGTGCAGGTTTCTGGAAATGTAGCGCTGCACAAAGGACTCTGAGAGGAGGGAGTGGAAGAGAAGACAGATGTGATGATAAGGGCATGTGTGCCTCCCACTCACATTCCATACAAACAAACCTGCCTGCGCTGCACTGCAGAGAGAAGGAAGGTGTTCAGTTGACGCAACACAATTGTACAACAATTTCAGGCTCTGGTCACCAACTCCCCCTTCAGATAGTTTCTGATCTTCATAAGGGAAGCATTCCGGTCCTCAGCAGCCAGGAAACTGCTCCCAGTTCAACTCAGAAAGTGCAAACGCTTGACCCCACCTGTAACCTCCCTTTCAGGGAGGAGGTAACATAGGATCATAAATGGACAATGTGTGGACTACCTGGGGTGCCTTGCTATGCAGATCACTGACACAAAAGGCTGAAATGGCCTTGTATCTACACTTGTGTGCTCCAACATTCCTTGAAAGGTTTGGAGTGAAGTAGACTGACCGTAAATGAGGTAACTTGGTAAAAATAATTCCTTCAAGGGAAGTCTATTTGCAGTGTATTGTCTTTAAAATAAATTCTTAAAAATGATATGTAGATTAAATCAGCTCCTCTGATCCTACAGAGATATGAGTAAGTTTCAGATGGGGAAAGGCTCTGGAGAAAGACCCAACCATCCCCACCTGACAGGCCTATTTTCCTCTCTCTGTCTGAGTTTATGTGGATTCTGCAGTTGTGTGTCCATTGTTGCCTATATCTGCCATACAGAGCTGGACCTATGCCCTTCTGCACACTACTGCCTCACAGTTCCAAAGATTCTGGGTTAAATAACACCTCTAACCTGCAGCAGAATGCCCCTACATCCTGCCACTGGCACCCCATGCACCACATCACTAACGAAGCTGCACACTTCTCTGCTGCTATATTCCACACCATCAGCACACCAGGGAGCAGAGACTTTGCTGAAACATAAGCTGAGATGCCTACCTGAGGTGAGCTCTTCCTTTCTGGTGTACGTCCTCCAAGGAATCGCATTAATGCTGACAGCTCATCCACGTCTTAGTAATTTGTGTTTCTGCACCAAACTGATTAGGAGCCCAGTTTTAATGGTCCATTGTTGTTCTGAAGATGCAGTGAGATGCTGGTTTCCTGGCCATTGCTTCAGGATCTGAACTCTGTTCTCCCTGCTTGGATTGAAAGTTAAAGATAGAAGGAATGTGACAGCACCACTGAAAAGAATAAAGCTGCCAAGCCAGTTGGGGCACAAACTCTTCAGTCAATATTTCCATTGGTGCTGATGCAACTTGGAATGTATTTGCCTTCTGACAGTGACCACAAATTTGTCAATTACAGCCAGATGACACAAGAACTTTCTGGCTTAAAACGGGTCAGCACTGACTCTTTTTGTTGATAAAGAGCTAAACCAGCTCCATGATTTCTAGCAGATATTCCAGGTACTTCCAGCAGAGACAGGGAAGTGTTAGTACCATTATTGTACCATTATCCAGGGCACAAGTGAGACCCCATTTACCATGGTGGGTGCAATTCTGGTCTCCCACGTTTAAGAATGAGAAGGGCTGCTAGGATGACCCAAAGAATGGAAAACCTGGCTTGTGAAAGGACACTCAGACAGCTTGCCTTGTTTAGCCCTGCCAAAAGAAGGCTGCAGAGATATCCTTCTGATCTATTTATAGAGATCAGTCAGAAATACCAGGAAGGCAATACCAATTCATTGTAGGCACAAGAACATGGCTATAAACTAGCCACTGACATATTTAGGATTGAAGTTAGGCAAACGTTTCTACCCATCAGTGGAGTTAAGTTCTGGAACAGCCTTCCAAGGGAATCAATCAGTGGGGGCAAAACAATTCACTGGCCTCAGCACTGAACTCAATACGTTTATGGAGGGGGGCGTGTGATGGGACTGCCTACAATGGCCTGGAGCTGATCGATGACCCCTCATAGCAAATATCTTCAACAGCAAGGAATGGGACACTAGATAGAGAGGAATCTGCATCACAACAGAGAATTCTTTCCCAGGTGTCCAGGCCGGGGGTGCCAAGGGCAGCACACAAGCTGATTTCCATCAGCACATAAGCTGGGAGCTCAGCCCCATTCCTCCTCCCCCATGGAGCTGGGAGCTTGCTCGAAGCCATGCCACCTGTGAATTAACAAAAGACCAGCTGACTCTACCAACCACCACCTACACAGTAAAGCTCTGCATTTTAATTGGTTAATGAAGCTGTTGTAAGTAGGACTATTATTGCCTTTGAAAACTATCACTGGCACTCGGGACGGTATTTAGAAGTCAGCAGGTGAAATGCTGGCACTCTGCCTCGGAAAGGTTGGTCTAGGTGGTGGTTCTCACATTTGGGAAGGAATTTGCCCCTGGGTTAATGGTTAGCAGAGACATTGGGTTGGGGTGTCACATTCCTCTGCAGCACTGGGCAAGAGCTACTTCCAGGTTTAAACTATCTTAAATGGTGACTTCTCTGTAACTTGAAGTCTTTTTTTAAACCATGCTTTGAGGACTTCAGTAACTCAGCAAGAGATTAGTGGTCATTCTGATGACCCAGACATTTGCTGCCTAGCAACTAACAGCCTTGCACAGCCAACCATCTGCAGGAAACCAACCAGTTTAACCAGCCGGAGAGCAAGGGAGCTCAGCTGGAAAGCAGGTGACAAAGGTTTCCTGGAAACCAGGACAAAGGACTGGAGAGTAGCCAGAGGTGGGGGTGAAGATGAGGCAGTGGAAGTAGTGTCGGGGGGTGGTGAACTGGGGACTTGGGAGTTCAGAACAAGCTTGCTGGGCTCTGGATCTGACCAGGCTGGACTGGTTGTAATGTCCTGCTGGCTGTGCTATCAAAGAACTTTCTATGCTGTGCCCTAGACAACTAATAAATCCTTTTAGTTTTACAACTCTGGGTGAGAGTCATTTCTGATTGAGGACTGTGGAAGGCAGTGTGTGTTTTGGGGGCCAGGGGGTGCTTTTCTCTCCTTTGGGAGTCTGTGTGGAAGGGTTTTTCAGGTGGCCTCTCTGCAGGGAGTTCACGGCATGAAGCAGAGGTGCTAAAGGCTCCATGGTTAATCCAGGAGGCACAGAAGTAGGGTTACCTTAATCGTGTGCCCTGAGGAGGTTATCACCCTGTCCAGGCTCCTGCCTGCCAGGGATTGATTCACAGCTGTTCAAGAACCCCCAACTCTGTTGATTCACCATCATGGATCCACTTAGAGTTTCTGGAAATAGCTTGATACTTTGGCTTTATAGAGAAGCAAACCTTGTGTTTTCACAGCATCTCCCAGGTTTTGTGACCCATCTTCTTGATCGGTGTGAGATGTAAAATGTCCACAAAGAACATTTAACACTGATTTTCTTTCCTAAACTGCTGCTGTGAGGTGAACATCAGCCACAGTGTTGTGGCCCAGGGAGCAGAACAACAACACAGGGCAGATTTTGTTGATAAATACTGCAGGTGATGCTTCAGCTTGTGGAGTGTGCTGCAGGGAAACCATTTAACTACATAATTAGTCAGTTAAACCATTTCTCACAATTCTGCTTGCACTGCAAGCCTGTAGTAAAGGGCCGACGGATTTCGGTGGCACCAGGCTGTGCTGCTCACTGACTTGTCCTGTGTTCCAGTCCACCATTGTTTTAATACCCAGTTGCTTATTTTCCTTGAAATAAGCTTCACTGCTAACCAGAAGAGAGTTTCTCTCTGTGCTGTTTCCTGTTGCCTTTCAAAGCATAGACACTGTGAACTAACAAAGACAAGTATCTTACAGGCCCTTGAATGTTGACACTAATGTCCTTATGGCCTGGGAAAGCAAGGCCTGCTGCTTGGAAAAACAGCACCTAACCTAGAGTAAAATAATAGGGAGGTTAAGTTCTCGTTAGGATTTGTCCCATATTTTTATGTTACAGCTCCAGCTATTTTCCCCCCGAGCCAGCACCTCAGGGGTTTGTCTCAATGGCACAGTGCTATATGCCCACTTGAGTCAGTTTGCATCTGAAAAGCCACAGGCCAATAATGCCAAAGTTTTGATTTTCTTCATTGTTATTAGTGACAGAGAAAGCCGTGTTAGTCTGTATTCTATCAAAACAAAAAGCAGTCAAGTAGCACTTTAAAGACTAGCAAAATAATGTATTAGGTGATGAGCTTTCATAGGACAGACCCACTTCTTCAGATCAGCAGAAAGCTCATCACCTAATAAATTATTTTGCTAGTCTTTAAAGTGCTACTTGACTGCTTTTTTGTTTTCATTGATATTAGTTTGACTGAAGATCTAAATTCACATTCTCCTCTTTAGTTACCATACTGGGGCCATAGTGAATGCAATGAGAGGTGAGTTTTTTCACACTGTGAGAAAACCTGGTATGAAGTCCTGCTGTGGTCCCTAATGAAGGGGCAATTCGTACTGACTATCCCAAAACAAAAAGCAGTCAAGTAGCACTTTAAAGACTAGCAAAATAATTTATTAGGTGAGCTTTCATGGGACAGACCCCTATACCAAAGGCTTGCAGTATTTGCCTTTGGTTTCATGGTGCAGGCCAGATACTTGAATGGTGAAAGCTTCATTGGCTCCTTTGAAAGGGTGATTTACCCTATAGCAGGATCTGGCCACAGCTGACTTTACCCTGTTATAGTCTCAGGGAGGTAGCCAGGTTAGTCCGTATCTTCACAAAACAAAACAAAAGCAGTCTTGCAGCACGTTAAAGACTAACAATAACTAACTAATAAATAATATTTCTAGTCTTTAAGGTGCTACAGAAAGGCTTTTTTTTCTTTTATCCTGTTAGGTGAGAGATGCACAAGGGAGACTTGCAAAGGAAAAAAATGAGAAAATTGGTATTTTAAAACAGTTTTCAGAATTATTTGCAACTTTTAAGAAATGTGCTAATAACACTTACAGAAACATAAGTTCAAAGCATTGACCAAACCTACCAGTTTCTCTCCCTGAATTATTTAATGCTAGTGAAGTTTCTTCTATGACCTATATGCATTTCTGTCACTGTAATTGTCTTCTATGGCCTCTGTGTTCTGTCACTGTAATTGTCATACATAGATCTGAATGCTTACTGCAAATATAGGAAAAAAAAGAGCATTTATGTCACATGATCCAACCTTCCACCTCCAATCATATAGGCATAGTTCCAATCATATTGGTCAAATGGCAGATCAGGAAAGATATTACTATAATCCTGCTTGGTGGGTACACCAAGCTCAGAAGAAGTGACCCCAGAAATTAGGTTTCTGTTATGATGTCCTTAGGCCACATTCTCTTACCTTCCAAGAAAGCACTAGCTCTGCATTCGCAGGCTCTATCCTTGAACATTTTCCAAGATATGCACAATCCAAGCAGCTCCAACATTTTGGCCCCTTCTCCTATAGGGCAAAAGGACCCCTGAGGAGTCCAAGACAGTGTAAAGAACTGATTTCAGGTGTCTCCTTGTGTACTGATGAATTCTGAACATTGGTTTCTTCTGCCTCGAATCCTGAGCTTTTTCCTTTTCTGCCTCCTTGTCAGCCAAACACCCTGCACTTGTGAGAAGTGTGATGAAGATTTAGAATTATTTAAAATCACTTGTTTCAACAGAAAAGTAGTTCAATGCTCTGTTCTTTCATTACCACACAGCATGCAGGTAGGCAACTCTGTCAGGTGACTAATGAGTAATTGGATTTTCCCTATAGGCGTAGAGATTTGGGAAGGAAATCAGAATCCATCTGTGACCTAGGGGTGATCTGGTCACTGTCAGGCTTTGGACCTGGCCCTGAATACCTGTAATCATAGTGACCTGATAGAAAATCTATTGAACAAATTTGTCAGGGATCAATGCCCATGGGATCTAAACCCAGTGCAGAGAATCAGACAAGTACTATAATGCCAGAGAAGGAACTCAGAAAAGGGAACTCTGCAGTTGGTGGGGCAGACAGCTGTAAAAACAGTCTCGCTTTGTACATGGTTAAGAAATTCACTGAAAAAAAATTGTTGGGCTTAGTGCTAAAACTAACAGAAAAGTGTCCCCTGCACAAGATTGCCACCACAGCTGGCAGAGATTGGCTGTAGTGTCCTTTCACCACAAGTGCTCGTGCCTCCTGGTCGGTGGTCAGGCACGTCCAAGGTGAGGTTGCTCTGACACTGTTTGCTCAGCGACCAGGAGGAGGGTTTGTCAAAATGGGCTAAGCTCTCCAGCCTGCGTTTAGGAACTTCCATAAGCGGCCTGCTATTGAGCAGCTGGCAGCTTCCACTGAAGCCAAGTGGTAGCTGCAGAGGTGCTGAGCACCCAGAATAGCAGACCACTTTGTTAGGTGTCTAAAAACAGATTTAGAAGTCCAAACTACTTTTGAAAGTCTCCAGAGCTGATGCATGACACTGTTCGCAAGCACTGACATTCATATAAAGCCCCACTCTGAAGGAACCTTTCAAGCTTGGTCTGAGAAGTGCTAGAGCATTGTAGCTTACAGCCTTTCAGTCTGTCACTCTGACCCTGGAGCTGCACCGGGGAACCATGCATTGCAAACACTGCTCATAGAAAGACACAGAACATGGCTCTGTGCATCAAGGGGGAAATCAATGTGATGGTGATATTCACCTAACTGTGGCAACAATAAAAATGAGAATAACTTTCTTTGTTTGAATAGTAACAGAGAGGTAGCTGTGTTAGTCTGAACTTCAACAAAACAAAGCAGCAGAAATGTAGCACTTTAAAGACTAACAACATGATTTATTCGGTGATGAGCTTCCACAGGACATACCCACTTCTTCAGAAGTCTGTCCCACGAAAGCTCATCACCAAATAAATCATTATGTTCGTCTTTAAAGTGCTACAGTTCTGCTGCTTTTCTTTAGCTAGCCCTTCCCAGTCACAGCTCTTCAAATGCTAATGAAGGGAGGCTCACAACAGCCTCTTGAGAAGTGGGAGGAAAAATCCTAACAGCATCTCCCAGGCCAGGGTTTTTAGATATCTGTAAGCATCAGCTCTCAACTGGCAAGAAAAGTGTCTCCGCTCAGTTGAGAGGAGCAGACCCCAAGCCGTAAGTGCATTGATGGCTATAACTGAAAAGGCTCAGTCAAATTGGATCTAGCTGCAAAAGACACATTTTCAAAGTGACATGAACTGCAACTTTGCCTCTTCAATTATTTGTCTGGAATTTGCTGTTCCAGTCTGGGGCCATCTTGGGGTCAAAGTCCCCAACTCCTTACCCCAGAAAAGCACCCACATGCATAACACTTCTCAAGAGTTCAGCCAGAGCAAGGACAGGATTAGCACAAAGTGTAGTGCATTGCACATGTGAGGTCTCCTGAGAACTTCTCATGTCTCAGAGCAGTGTTCCTGAGCACTGATCTTCAGGGAATGTGGGTAGGGATGAAAGGCACTTAACTTAGTCCTTGTCCTAAAGCTAGACACTACATCACGAGTCTGCACGGCTCTAAGGTGGGTGCAGTTTTTGCAATCACCACTTTTCATGAAGTCCTCAGTCTATAATCCTCAGGGGACTACCAAACATCCAGTCTGGCTGCTTTAGTTTTTTCTCTATGGTGGCAAAGACATTTACAGAAAAAGGCCTGAGAGTTCTTTGCTTCTTCTTAAGTGCCCTGAGTACAGAAATATATTTCTCCTTGTAATGGCAGCTTCCTGTTTGGAGACAGAGATATGCTGGGTAAGTAGAAAGTCAGAGCAATTCAGTGATGTAATAGAAGAACCCACAGAGACTCTTCACAGCCCCAGAAATTCACGGACAGCAGGGAGTGAGAGACAAGCTGATGCACCTGAACTCACATTCTCAACTGATTATAAACAAGCTGTCCTGTAGCACCTTAAAGACTACCTAATAAATAAATGTGTCAGTCTTTAAGTTGCTACAGGATGGCTTGCTGTTTGTGAAGCTACAGGTTAACACTCTGAATTGATTATAAACCATTCAACACAATCAAATGAATTGAATTGGGCTTGTTTAGGTTAGACAGGAGAAGAATGAGAGGGAACGTGATAGCAGTTTTCACATGCCCATAAGAGTGTTACAAGGAGGAAGCAGAAAAATTGTTCTCCTTGGCCTCTGAGGATAGGACAAGGAGCACTGGGCTTAAACCGCAGCAAGGGAGGTTTAGGTTGGACATTAGGAAAAACTTCCCAACTGTCAGGGTGGCTAAACACTGGAATAAATTGCCTAGGGAGGTTGTGGAATCTCCATCACTGAGCAGATTAAACACCTATCAGAGATGGTCTAGGCACTCTAGATGGTTCTCGGTCCTGCCGTGAGGGCAGAGGATTGGACTTAATGACTTCTCAAGGTCCCTTCCAGTTCTAGTGTTATATGAATCTATGAAAATACAATAGGCCAGATTCTTACCTTTTATAAAGGGATGAAACTCCACGGAGTCAATGAAGCAGTGCCCATTTACACCAACAGTGAATATGGCCCAACATCTTGACCCCACCACTTTTATCTAGTCTGTTGCCAGAGAAATAGAGACCTGATGGCAAGATGAGCATCAATTAGATTACATACACGTGGCACAGGACATGAGCATGGGCTCCATTCTGCATTGTGTGTGGACACATTGGCCGCATCTACACGTGCACGCTACTTCGAAGTAGCGGTGCCAACTTCGAAATAGCGCCCGTCACGGCTACACGTGTTGGGCGCTATTTCGAAGTTGAAATCGATGTTAGGTGGCGAGACGTCGAAGTCGCTAACCTCATGAGGGGATGGGAATAGCGCCCTACTTCGAAGTTGAACGTCAAAGTAGGGCACGTGTAGACGATCTGCATCCTGCAACATCGAAATAGCGGGGTCCGCCATGGCGGCCATCAGCTGAGGGGTTGAGAGACGCTCTCTCTCCAGCCGCTGCGGGGCTCTATGGTCATCATGTGCAGCAGCCCTTAGCCCAGGGCTTCTGGCTGCTGCTGCTGCAGCTGGGGATCCATGCTGCATGCACAGGGTCTGCAACCAGTTGTCGGCTCTGTGGATCTTGTGTTGTTTAGTGCAACTGTGTCTGGGAGGGGCCCTTTAAGGGAGCGGCTTGCTGTTGAGTCCGCCCTGTGACCCTGTCTGCAGCTGTTCCTGGCACCCTTATTTCGATGTGTGCTACTTTGGCGTGTAGACGTTCCCTCGCAGTGCCTATTTCGATGTGGTGCTGCCCAACGTCGAAGTTGAACGTTGACGTTGCCAGCCCTGGAGGACGTGTAGACGTTAAATAAGCTATTTCGATGTAGCGTGCACATGTAGACGTAGCCACTGTCAGGAGCAGGCCAGCTCATTATTGGGCATCACTACCATAGTCCATCATCCAGCTAGTGGAAGGGTCCATAATCATTAAAGTAGGAACCAGAAGAGGGTGGCAGCAACCTGGGTGCAGGCACAGGAGGGAAAGCTGGCTAGCACTTAGCCTGGGTGTGGGAAAGTTCAAATACGGTAACCCTATAAAACTAACTTCATCCTCTGTATAAGTGAAAAAAATCTCATTTACTCAAAAATAAAAAACACTCCCAGCTTTCTGTCTGCTATCTGGAAAGACAATCATTGAAGTCTGTCTTTCAAAGGAAGCTACAGAATGCATAAACTCACATGTACAACCTCCCAATTATCTTCCATGGCTGAGACAAAAACAAACCAGAGAAGCAAATAGGCCTATTAATAGACCAACTTTTCACCCATGGTCTCATTCTTGCAGGTGCAGCATTTCCACAGTTATCTGCACTCCCAGTTCAGGATGCTAAGATTTCTGCAGGTATGTCCTCTGATTTACAGGTGCAACTGGGCTCTTAAACATCTGAGTGACAGTATTGCAAAATAAAGGCCTGGTAAAAAATCTGAATGAAAATCACAGCCCTTTTCTGCACATTGTGCACATGCGGTAGTGTTTTATGCAGGCCCTAACAGGTGTTCTCAGCCCCACTGCACCTTTCTTTGAAAATTTGTCCCTTCATTTTTAATGCTTCGGTAGGATGAGACTTTAGGCAACTCCAGCTCTTCTGAAAACAGAGACCTCAATATTTGTTAATAGTGATATGCAACTTGAGAGTTTTCTCTTCCTCATTTGGAGACTTTTCCTGATTACACAAGAGCACTATTTTCATTTTCCTGTCTCTCCTAACTCAAGTGACTCTTCTTGGTGTTGAACCAAAGACGTGCTCATGAGTTAGAAAGATGTTTTCCCTGCAGCTTTTCTCTGCCTTGATTTTCTTCAGCCAGTCCCAAGGAGTGGTCCCTTACTCACTGCAGAACTGTGTGATCCATAAGAACTGGAGCAAAAGCATGAAGGTGCTGTGCTATCACCAGAACTTGTTTGGAGTCCCAGATCATCTTCCATGGAATGTAAGCAACTTAGATCTGTCTGAGAATCAGATTGCAACCCTGAGGCAGAGCGACTTCAGGAAACTGAGTCTGTTGCAAGTCTTGAATGTTTCTCAGAACCAAATTCATCTAATTGAAGATGGCACTTTTACTCACACAAGCAGCCTAGAGCTCTTGAACCTCACTTCAAACCAGCTGAGAGTTCTTTCCAGCAAAATGTTTGAAGGGCTGGGGAACCTTACAGTCTTGCTACTTGGGGAAAATAATATTGACAGGATCGAGCCAGCTGCCTTCACCCATCTGATGAAGTTAAAGGTAATTGATTTAACATCAAACAAGTTACAGTCTCTGAAAGCTTTGGATGTTGTATTTAGGGTTAAATCTTTGGAAGAGCTGCATGTAAAAGAGAACCAAATATCAAATTTCACAACCAAAGATATTGTTGATGTGCCCAAGGGGTTTCATAAACTGGATATGTCCCATAATCCAGTTTCTTCCATTGACATTGCAACTCATGCTTTGTATAGACTTCTTTCACTGAATTTATCTTTCTCTGGCATCCATTATCGCATTACATGGATTATGCAAGACCCTTGTTTCCTGAAAGGGTTAAAGAGATTATATTTAGGAGGAATAGTAATGACACCACTACAGATATCAGCTGTGGTCCAAAAACTGAATTGCTCTTTGCTAGAGGAGATCCACCTAAATGAATTGAACTTGACCAGTTCTGACAATCTCATAGAAAAAGTATGCCTTTGGCACCGAAATGTCAAGACTCTTAATTTACAAGGCAACAAATTTGAAAGCATTAAAGGAATTGTCCTTGAAAACTGCACTCATCTACAGCATTTGAACCTGGCACACAACAGATTAAAAGTGGTACCATATATATCTTTTCAGGCCCTGCAATCTTTACAGCATCTTTCCTTGGCAAACAATAAGTTCTCTGCCGTACCAAATGCAACTTCGAACATGATGTCACTGAAAAGTCTGGATCTCAGCTTTAACCAAATTAGGGAAATTGTCCCAAATGACTTTGCCAATCTGCTGAACCTGGAGCACCTCACACTAACTGGAAACAGAATCACTTGGATCAGCTCAGATTTGTTTACAGATTTACACAATTTGTTGGAATTAAACTTGGGAATGAACCTGCTCTTGGAAATCTCACAACCTTTTCCAGGTAGTTTACGGAAGCTAAGAAAAATGGGACTAAATAGAAACAAGATGAGCTCCATCAAGAAAGGAACTTTTAAGAATCTGATTTCTCTGCGGTTTCTCAACCTGGTGGATAACCAAATCAGCATAATAGAACCTGGAGCCTTTAAAGGCCTGACCCACCTGCAGGCACTATTTCTTAGCACAAATAAGATCACCAAGGAGACTTTCCAGAAAGACACTTTCCATGGACTAAGTTCATTGGTGGACCTTCAGCTTTTTGAAAACTACATCTCCTATGAGACGTCTGGAAAACTTGACAACCCTCCCTTCATTTTCCTGAAGACCCTAAAATACCTCTCTCTGAACAGCCAGCGTCAGGCAGGGCTTCAGCATTTCCCATCTAACTTCTTGCAAGGGCTGGAGTCAATAGTGAAAATCCATGCAGGCAATCTGGGCATAACTAACTTGGACCCAGCCACCTTTAGTTACACCCCTACCCTCAAAGAACTGGATCTGAGCAGCAATCCCCTCAACCCCATTAGCCCAGCTCTGTTCCAGCCTGTACCAAAGCTTACGCAGTTACATCTCAGTAAAATAGGGCTGCAGTCCCTTGATTTTGTTCTCCACATAAACTTTTCTGAGCTGCTCCTACTCAGGGCATTTGGAAACCAACTCAATGTAATCAATGCTAAGCACATAAGAGCTTTACCTTCCCTCACTTTCTTGGATCTCAGAGATAATCCTTTCACTTGTTCTTGTGATAACCAAAACTTCCTCCGTTGGTCTCTTCATGACTTAAAAACTCAAGTGCTCTATTTCTACCAGTACACTTGTGCTTTCCCACTTGCCAGCAAAGGAGTGAAACTGTGGGCCTTCAACACCTGCTCCTGCACAGTTGACTATGGGTTTATCCTGTTTATCACCAATACAACCACAGTTATTTCGCTGATGGTAATCTGCATCTGTTTTCGCTGGAGGTGGCAGGGGATTTATGCTTACCACCTGCTACTTGCCTATATTCATGACAAGAGGTACAAAAGGATGGAGCAACATAAAAAATATGAGTATGACGCATTTGTCTCCTACAACATGCATGACAAGGAGTGGGTGGTCAACGCGCTGCTTCCCACACTGGAAGACAAGTACCGCTGGAGGTTGTGCCTGCACCACCGTGACTTTGAACCAGGGAAGTGCATTCTGAAGAACATTGTGGACAACATCTATGCCAGCAGAAAGATCATTTGTGTCATAACGCACCACTACCTGGAAAGTGAGTGGTGCTCTAAGGAGATCCAGTTAGCCAGCTTTCGCCTTTTTGATGAACACAAAGATGTCCTGGTCCTGATTTTCTTGGAACATATTCCCAATCAAAGTCTATCACCTTATCACAGAATGAGAAGGCTGGTGAAGAAGAAAACATACCTCATATGGCCCCAGAAGGAGGAGGCGATTCCCCTGTTTTGGCATAAACTCAACATGGCCTTGAAGACAGGTGATGGGAAAGAGGATGAAGATCCTATTTTGTCTGGGCTCATTCCAGATGAAGATCAGTAGAGACAGTGGCCTCTGGTGAATCTCTGTCTGCCCGTGACATTTCTGGTGGGTCCATCTCTGCAATTTCTAGGTATCAGCATGGACATTAAAGACATTAATGTCCAATATTTGAAAATATTTGGCTTCTCCTGATTGCAGGGGAGTGTGACAGTGGCACTTTCATTACAAAGAGATCAGTACTAAAACCACATGAACATTACACCATTTGTCATCTTTGACAACAGGCACAACAGAGAAGCCAAAAATGGAATGCGCCTTGGAGGTTGAATTCCCCTCACCCCTCCAAGCCAAAGGAGGCTAGTAGGTGGAGCTAATGACCACACGTGTGAAGCTTGCATTGATACTATGCATTCAGTACTTGTCCTGTGGCTAAACAAAAGCCTTGAGTCTGCAGGGCCATCAAGCTTAATTTGCTGGCATTTGTTAATTGGGGTTTAATGCATTTTAAAATGGAAAGAAAGAAAGAAGGAAAGAAAGAAAGAAAGAAAGAGAACCTAGTAGCTTTAGGTAAATTTCTATTTTTTATTTACTTTAACCTTTATGACAAGAGATTGATCCAGTGTCAATCAGGACAGGGAGAAAATGTTCACATTACATCCTACTCTAGATTGACTGGTTTGTAATTTTTAATGAAATAATTATACTGGTAGAACCCCTAGAGTGGATGCAGTTAAAACAGTATAAACATGCTTGTACAATCATTAAACAAATTGCTACGAATAAATTACTAAAAATCACTGGGAGAGGGGGTATGCCGATAAGACCAAGGTCCCCAAAAGGGGTACATGTTTAAGTGTGTGTGTGTTTGTGTGTGATTGGTGTCATTAAAATGGTACAGCTTTTGTGCGTACATATGGTTTAAATTCAGTAAAGTAAAGTAAATGCACATGCTTAATGTTCAGCAATTGTTCAGAGACTATGGTGATGAGCGAGATGTGAGAACCATACAGACTAGAAAAGAAGCATGTGACTAGCCCCACTGAGCTAGGGTGAGATTTTTCAACAAAGCTGTTTCACTGGAAAATGCCAATGTGTTGTACCTGAAATGTTTTGTGAAAACAGAAACCACACACAGGCAGGGCTCGACCTGAAACCCCTCTGGGCAGGGGCCGGCAGGAGGACTGACAGACCTGCCAGGCCCTGGAGGAAGGTGTGCGGGGGGGCACTCCATGCTCCCAGAAGGGACAGGACCTTGACTGGAAGGTGTAGGGCTGGGGCAGCCAGCCCTCAGTGCTGCCTGGATTGTGCCGTGGCATTCTCCCCTCTGCCTCGGGACATAAAATCCTGTTTGATCGGTTAATTGGTTTAACCAGTGGAGTGGGGAGTCAGCTGGGCTGGAGCGCTCCCACTGGCAGTGCCACCGTGGATGGGGGATGCTCCAGCCTGGCTGGAGCAACCCCTGTCTGTGGCAGGAAGGCCGCTCCGGGCTGTACCAGTTAGCGTAACTAATAAGCCTGAACTGGTTGAACTTTAACATCCTTTACCCCCTCTCCTCTAACAGGGTTCTGGAGGTGATTTAAGGGGCCTGGGACACTGGACACTGCTGCTGCTGCAGTGGCAGCAGTGGCAGCAGGGAACACCAGGCCCTTTTTAATTGCTGCAGCCTGAAGCAGTTACCCCTTCCGCCCCCCGTTGGCGGTCACCCACAGAGGCGGCTGGTGCAGGGATTCGGGCTGGGGGAGACACTGGTCATGTGCCCCTGCCTTGCCCCCTCCCTGCCCCTGCTCCACCATGTCCCACTCCTTACCTGCCCATACCCCTTCCTCATGCTGCTCTCAGGCAGCACTGCTCTGGGAGAGGCCCCCACACTCATTGAAAGCAGCACAGCACTGATTGTGAGTGGGGCAGGGAGGGGAGTGGCTCCCTGTGCATTCCCCATGGATTGCTTATGAGTCCCACCTTGCTAGGGCTTCAAGACCTCTGTTCTGGACTCAAGAGTCTGAAAGGCTTTAGAGGCTCTCAAGGCCTCCAGACTCCCAGCCACAAACTGAAAGACTGAAGGCCCAGCTCCTAAGCAGCCTGAAGGGGAGTCAGCAGTCTAGAAGTTCTGGGAAACCCAATTGAGCTGGAAGCTTAGGGTAGACTTCCAATTTATTCCAATTATTTCAAACTTAATTTTGTTTTCAGATTTCCCCTTTTGTCAGAGATTTTGAAATTCTATTTGCATTTATGAACAGATTTTTTTTTTAAATTTTGGAATTTCCCACAGAATGAAAATGCCAACTTTTAACCAGTTCTCGTCTTCATGATTTTGCTAGATTGGGTCCCTGCTTCCTACTCTGATGGAAACAAATGGATTGTGAGGGATTCTGTGTTATTACAAAAAGTCATCTAGCCAGCCTGTGTGAGTTCATTGGATGGTTTTGACAGTCTAATTTGGTTATGTACAGAACAAGCAAGCAGTATTGTAGCACTTGAAAGACTAACAAAATGATTTATTAGTCTTTTTTTGTTTTGTGAAAATACAGACTAACATGGCTACCTTTCATTGGTGATATACAGTGGAGTGCTGATATCCTCACAACTGCTCAGCATTTAAATGTCACTACAGTGGACATAACAGCTTTCAAGTACCTAAAAGGTTGTTACAAGATGAGGAAGTAAAATTATTCTCCTCACTTTGGCAGCTACAGAAGCAGATATATACATATCTCATAGAGCTGGAAGGGACCTCAACACATGATTAAGTTCAGTCCCCTGCATTCTCAGCAGAAGCAAGCACCATCCCCAATAGCTGCTTTTTTTTAAAAAATCTATTTGCTCCAGATACTGAAATGGCCTCCTCAGGGAGTGAGCTCTCAATCCTGGGTTTAAAGGGCCAATACTCAAACCACTGAGCTATCCCTCTTTAACTACAGACTGGATAGTTGCAGAATGGCAGTAGAATGTGCCTTTGGCCATTTAAAAGCCAGGTTCAGGTGCCTTCAGACCTACTTAAAATCAATGAAGAAAAAGCTACCTTTGTTATTGGGGTCTGCTGTATTCTTCATAACATTTGTAAGTCTAGTGGGGAAAGTTTCATGCCTGTGTTGGGGGCTGAGGCATAGATCCCAGCAAGAAATTATCACCAGCCGACCGCAAGAGAAAATGGAAAAGCCCTGAAAAAGGCACTGAAAATCAGGGATGCCTTGAAAACCAAGTTTGTGAATGAGCCTGAAGAGAGTTAACTGGCATCCTCCCCATCCCATCCATGTTGTTTCCTTTCCATTTGTGAAGCCCTGCTCCAACGGCAAGACAGCCATCCCCTCCCACCCAACCACATAGCATGTTAACCGATAAACAAAACTCTTTTTCCAAAATATGTTTTTATTTAAGAGGCACTCATGGAAGACTGGGTTGTATAGGGGGGAAAAAAAGGATAATAAGGTCATGGTTAGTTGTCAAACCTTAGTCTTCTGGTGGATGTTGATTTTTGTGGGGCTGTGAAGCAGGCCTTCTCCCTGTCATTCTGTGTCCCTGACAAGAGGAAGGGACCAAATGTGCAGAGGAAGGAGGTATGGAAGTAGGGAGTCATTGATTGGATGGTGGATGCAGAGCCAGGAGCAAGGAAGTGAACTGAGTGGGTTGAGGGAGGTCTCAAGTGATGTTGCCTGGGGTGGCTGAGGGATGCAGTGCCCCATCCAGGGGAGCAGAATGAATGGAGCATGGGTGGCATGCATTGGTGGTGTCTGTAGTGACCTGGAAATGCTGTGCCTCTAAAAGGGTAAGGTAAAGTGATAGGGGGCATGTAATGGGGCACATGTTGGGGGCGGTGCATGGTTCGCTGACTTTTTCTCAAGCACAGCTTAATTAAGGCAGAGGTCATGGATTGTGATTTCTCAATCAGAAACTCAATCAGTTTTGTCTGTCTGTTCATAAAGGACATGAATGAGGCATGCATTTGCACTTGACGGTCCATCATGTTTTTTCACCAGTCACTGAGCTCTGCTTTTTCCTTTGTCACTACATCAAAATAATTTTCCAGCATTCCGTTCTGAGTCTTCTTTCTCCACATGTGGAGCAACCTCTTTTTGGCTGGACTGGGCCCCTCTTTCTCTTTTACCAACGTTATTTCCCGATAAAATAAATTTAAAAATATTAATATCATTGGCTATAGCAACATTTTTATCTTTGCTCGGAACAATGACTATAATGACAGAAAGAATGGCTGTCCATCTCTATGGAAGAACATATTGCAACTGCAAGGTCAATTTGGTGACTCCTAAGACTGATTCCAAGCAGAATGATTTCAGCTGTTCTTCAGCTAAGGTTTACCTTCAACACTATGGTAAACTATCCTCGGTTCACAGAAGATAATTTTTCTTAAGACAACACTGATGGGAGGAGGAGTGCCACATGTCCCAGGGACACCAGCCCAGTGGGGAGTGGATGGCTGTATCATGGCATTCTTAAAGTCCACCAGCCTGGGAGGCAATATGGGTTGCCTGGAGCATGTGCTCATTAAATCACTGCCTGGATTTTAAAGCTGCTGTTCCAGGAGTTAAAAAATCATAAAAAGTCACAGCAGGTGCACATGTGAATCAGGAGAGGGTCCAATCTCCTGCTGGTCCGGGAGGAGAGCTGGGAGGCCACTGCACATCCAATCAGCCACCAGCCCAGGAGGGAATGGGGGTTGCCTGGAGCATGTGCTGCTTAAACCAGTGTCTTGATTTTGAAGCAGCTGCTCCAGGAGTTAAAAAATTATGAAAAGTCACTGTGGGTGTGCACTTGAACTAGGGGAAGGTCCAATCGCCCATCAGCCCAGTTGCGGGGGGGTGGCTGTCATGTGTCTGATCACCTGCCAGAGCATAGGAGAGGGGCACCTGGATTTTAAACTGCTCCAGGAGATGCATGAGTTTTGCTCTGCACTGGCTAGGTCACGGGCAAAAAATAAGTTGTGACTCGCAAAACTTCCCACATGTTCTAGATTGCCAAATGAGACATCAGCCTCATCAGAGCCAGAGAAAAGGATAAGGGAAGATTTCTTGTTCTGTCCAGGTACCATGTTGGAAAACTTGCAAGAACGCTCTGTGGGGCCATGCTTCCAGATCACTCACTGGTGGCTGGACATGGGAAGGTCTTACCATGGAAGCAGGAACAAGTCAAGATCAGCACTCCATCCCCATAAATATTAGCAAGCTGTTCCAAGGGAAAGGGGCACAGACCCTCCACCCAACCATTGCAACATACTATTATCAGTAGAAAAAAAGCATACGTACCAGAAGCACCTTCTGTAGGATCTGGGTTTGCTGCTGTAGCCACCTCCTGAGCTGATGGGACTGGCTCCACGGGCTGCAGCTTGACAAATAACTCCTGGCTTTCAGGATCTACTTCTATGCTCAACTGGACCCCCTGTCACCTTCCCCTTCCACATCAGGCTGTGCTTCATCATTGCCCCAAAGAACACTCTGCACAGAGGTGTCTAGTCATCTTCTGGAGCTGTGTCTGCCCCCAGAACAGCATGAAACTCATCATAGTATCAGCATTTCTGGGGAGATGCCCAGAGTGCTTGCTTGCATTTCTGGTAGCTCTGCCACAGCTCCTTGATGTTCACATAGCATTGCCGAGCATTCCTTTTGTAACCTTTCTCAATCGTGCCTTGCAATATTTTACCATAAATATCAGCATGCCTTTTGCTGGCTTTGAGCTGGAGGAAAAGAGCTTCTTCCCCCTACACTGAAACGAGGTCCAAGGTCTCCTGATGGCTCCATGCTGGTGCCATTTTGTGATCCTGGGAACTCATGGCTACAAGCTGTGCTAGGTGAGCTGCAGAGATGTGATCCCCACGTCTGCTCATCATGCTGGCCAGAAAGGTAAGGAAATCTAATCAAAATTCCCAGGCTGATATCCATGGCGTCCTGTCACCTACTTCTGACTCATCTGGAGAGCAGTAGATGTGGAGTAATGACCAGAAAGGACAACTTGAGGGGCATTGTGGGACAGTTTTGAAGGCCAATAAAAGTGATCTTAATAATGCTGCCATCTCCACTTGTATAGTTTGACATTGCAAATTTGACTTCTCAAGTTACTTCCAGGGGAAGCCAGGAGTACAAAAGTCAGCTTTAGAGCCCCTTAAAATTGATCTATTGAGTGCTGGGGTGTAGACAGATAGATTATAAAATCAACTTTAGCCCCTTAAATTCAACTTAATGTCCTAGTGTAGACCAGGCCTAAGATGTTAGCTGTGTTACTGTTCTTGTTTTAACAACCCGTCCTCACTGCATCAGCTGGGGATAACACCCAAGACTGGGCATATACTATTGATGGGCCCTGCATTTGTTCATACGTCTCTATAATCTGATACCTAAATCACATTTTACGGATTGGGAGTCAGTGTTGTTTAATAACTATACCAAGGTATTTGAAGTAAGGAGATCAGATTTATTCCCAACTTTGCAACAATAACTTCCTGTGTGATCTTGGGAAAATCGCTTAGGGCACTTCTACAGTAGCAAATTCTTTTGGAAAAATCAGGCCCATTTTCGAAAGCATGCATGAAGTGTCCACACACAAAATGCGCTCTTTCGATCTGAAATAGAAAGTGTGTGGCTCTTCTTCCAGGAGCCCTCTTCTGCTCCCAGATCAGGAAGAATACCTCCTTTGGAAAGCTTCTTTCGGAAAAAAAAAAAAAAGTGTGTGTAGATGCTCCATGGGCCGTGTTTTCAAAAGAGTAGTCCTCATGGCACTGGATTTTTCAATGCCTGGCCCATTCTTTCAAAAGAGCAGGGTCTGTGTGGATGCTCCCTATCGAAAGAGTGGATCAATCTTTCAATCTGCCCGTCTGTGTGTGGATGCACACTTTTCGAAAGAACGCTGTAGTGTAGACGCAGCCTTACACTTAGACTTCTCTGTGCATTTGGCAGTCTTGACCTTCAGATTCAGTGGCCCTCAGGTTCTGTAAATGAGCTATTGCTACTTGTCTTCTTCCGTGGGTTGTTGTGGTGCTAAATTCATGAAAAGATATATAGTAAACTCTTTCATATCTGGCAGCCCTGGAACTGGGAGGTTGCTGGATAGTCAAATATTCTGGATAATAGAGAGGTATATGTAGCAATTCATAACACTAAAGAAAAACAAGATCAGTTATTAAGAAACAAACAGAAATGCAGGTGGAGTACTTTATTTACCAACAGCAGTAGCACTGTACACTGAAAACTTATACTGTATTTGCTGTGGTTATGTGAATTTACTTTCACTATACTGTACTGATAGAAAACATAACTAAATTTACTTATAGTTAAATGCCGATTATTTGAGAGTTCGGGATGAAAGAACGCAGGATATGAAAGAGTTTACTGTTCTGTGGTTGGAGAGCCTCATATGACAGGAGCACCAGAAGGACAAAAAGACATCCTGACCTCACTCATATATCAGTGTAAACAAGTAACTCACTCGACTTGCCCAAGGTTGACATACCTGAGATCAGATTTCGTCCCAAAGTCTTTGTAAGTGTTACACTGCTAGTAAGATGCTCCAGCCTAGCTCTGACCTTAAAACAGTAGCCAGCAAAACTGAATCTGGGTTCTCCTACCTGGCACTCCCAGGCCCCCATTGCCAACAGCAGCAAGCAGGGTGAATAATAATTATTTTAATTAAACACCCAATTGTCAGCACTCACAAGCCATCCATGCAGAGAGACACTAGATACTCTGACCTTTTGGCTCACTACATGAGTAGCTTGTCATGCAAAAGACTTCCTCCAAATGTTGCTTGGCAAGAGCTGGGGATATCCCTGCTGCCCAGAAGGATGATCTGAGTTCATAGTAACAGATTCTCTGGCACTATTGCAAGTATGCCGCTTGATCTCTGCTGTATAGAACAGCTGTTTCATTATAGAGCGCGAGCGCACAGCCCCCTTTCTATCCTAGGATCAAATAAAAAGCTTTAGAGGACAGTCAGCTGCATATCAGAATGACTGAAGCATGAGCTGGGATCAAGGTAATATTGAGCTAATTATATCTGAAGGTTCTCAACAAAGCAGGAAGTTAAGTATATCTGCTTAACGAAGAGAGAAGAAAGGGGATTGATTCCTTTTGCTATATCTGGAGATACATCTCTTCCTTTGTTTATTGCCTTCACAAAACAATTAAATACACAAGATTCATAGAAAGTCTCAGAGCCATAGACAGTGATGGTATTGAAGGGCCAAGGCTAAAAAATGTTGTATTTTGGAAGGTATGTTAAAATTATAGTGTATCATTTTAAATTCTCAGTGGCTTATCTTACAACTCCAGCTTGCTGGCAAGTGGACTCTGTAGGGAAGCATGCAGTAGTAGTTAGTCTGCACAGAGCCAATCTAGAGCAAGTGCAGTGACTTGCAGAAGGCGGGATGCCTGATTAAAGTGCAGAAAGGGAGCTTTGGGTTGGCCATTAGGAACAGCTATAAAGCACGGGAATAAATTGCCTAGAGGTTGTACAATCTCCACCGTTGGAGGTTTTTAAGCTCAGAGGAGGGGACAGGACTAGAAGACCTTTCAAGGGGTCCACCCTTTTCCACACTTACATGAGTCCATTAGATTGATCTGTCTCTGGCCATTTGTTTTACTGTATTTTGTTGGTTGTGGCGTACAGGCTCATTGTTCTAAATTTTGTTTAAATTAAGCAACTGCTTTTTTTCTCTCACTTGTCTGCAAAACCATCTTTTAAGCTGGGAATGCACTTTTTTTTTTTTTGCTGATCCAATCTGTCCATCCACATCGAATGCACCTGACAAATCCCCTTGCAACTCACCTTCATAGGGCCGCTAATGATCCCTGCCCTGTGGTTTACATCTTTGAATAAAGAAACCCTGCATCAGAAGTTTCAAGGGATTAAATCTGCTTCTGATACTGGCAGGCTGCGCAAATGGTGTTACTGTTTGTGTTTCCTAACTTGTCAGTATTTTTCCAAAATCTCAGAGTGAGACTGCGGGACTGTGACTGCAGTGGCTATTGGACTGTCCATATCTTTCACAGCTCTGCAAACTAAAGACCGAACTTCACAGTGTCAGCCAGTGTTTCCTCTAATCATAGAATCATAGAATACAAGAACTGGAAGGGACCTCGAGAGGCCATTGAATCCAGCCCCCTGCCCCAATGGCAGGACCAAGTACTGTCTAAACCATCCCTGATAGACATCTATCTAACCTGTTCTTAAATATCTCCAGCGATGGGGATTCCACAACCTCCCTTGGCAACTTATTCCACTGTTTGACCACCCTGACAGTTGGGAACTTTTTCCTAATGTCCAACCTAAACCTCCCTTGCTGCAGTTTAAGCCCATTGCCTCTTGTTCTATCCTCAGATTATAAGTATATGGCCAAGGCATAGACAAGGCCAAGGCACTCAGCTAGCTAGCTAGCTCAGCTCATACTGTACCACACCACACCCTTCCCCTATCTGTGGACAGAATAAATTTTGTTATCTGCACCGAGGCATGTGAACATAGGCATCACCTGGTAGAAACATGCTGCTGGCTCTGTGTGTTGTGAGTGCTCTGCTCATCATCTGCACAGCATTTGTATCTCTCCTGAGTGGCCGTGGAAGCATTCCGCTTCTAGCAGTAGTTCTCAAAGCATGGTCCACAGACCACTAGTGTTCTGCAACCACCTTGCAGGTAGGCTGTGGGCTGGAGACTCCCACACAAGCAGAGGGGAGCCCGCCCTGGTTCTGCAGTCCTGCATCCGCATTCCTTATGTTACAGCTGTGTATCTACGTTTTTATGCTCCAGTAGACTAATGTGAACAATTTAATATTTAAGGTATTTCGGGATAAGCAAATGCATTCTGTCCTCATGGGTGGTTGGCTGGTGATCTACAGAAAGGTTTGGATTGGACAGAGTGGGCCTTGCACCAAAGAGTTAGAGAACCGCTGGCTTATAGAGAATCCTGGAGTAGGTTATGTTTATCCATGTGAAAGCTGGAAACAGATGATTTCTCCTATAGGGCATGACAGCTGAAAAGATACATTATGAAGGGTGTTCATCTTCCTTGGAGCTATCAGATCTCCGGCACTGGAGGCAGGATTCCAGAGTAGATGGAGCTATGGGTCTAACCCAGGGTGGACATTGGTAGGTAGCATTCTACAATGGATGTACCAGTGGATCTGATCTTATGTGGCAAAAGGCAGAACACCAGCTTAGGCCTTTGAGTATGATGCATTGTGCCAGAGCTGAATACAGAACTGAATGGACCCAGGACAGCCAACAGAGGCAAGTAAAGAGGGAAGTTGCCCCCAGCCCCAATGATTCTAATGGGCCTGGGACTCCCAGTTGCCACCACTCTGGCAATGCCAGTGGCTGGAACCCTGGGCCTTTTAGAGTTGCCACCAGAGTGCTGGGCTGTGCACTCCAGAGCATCCTTCTGCACTCTGGCTGACTCTGAGGAACAGTTTCAGGGAGAGGGGCACCACATGGTTTGAGGGGCACCGCACAGTCAGGGCAGTGCGGAGGGCTGGTTGCCAGAGCCCTGCCCCTTCTGCCCAAAGCCTGGCCCCCTCCAGGAGCATGGAGCTGTCCTCCTCCCCCCATTTCCTGGGAGTCCAGCAATCCTGTCACTTCCCCACATGTACCTATCAGGAGAGCTGTTATTGGCAAACTATGAGATACCTGTGTGGAGGGCTCCATCATTTTCATTCACATTCTATGTTCTTAATAATGCCAGTCACTACGTGCATTGAACTCCTTTCCATCTAGAACTTAATTTCTCTTTCTTGTACTTGAGAGAAATATTACCTTCTTGCTACTGTAGAAAGACATGTACAGAAGTTCAGCTCATAAATGGCCAAGACCCAAACCTGAAAACTGGCCCTTAGAATGTGGACAGAACAATAGTAGCAACAGGAAACTAGACAAGATTATTGCAGTGTTATATATCTAGACTTGGAAGAACTAGTTTTTTAAATAACATTCATAGCTAATACTGATTTTAAGGGTTATTTTCGATTTGAATCAGTTTAAATCTTCAGCTGTGCAAAATTATGGGATTTAAGCACTTTTATTGTTACCAGTTTACATTTTCAAAGTCAGGGAATCTGAGAATTATTTTTTTACAACCACCGCCAATGAGGTTTAAAAGGTTAAAGCTTTATAACTGGTAAAAACCAACTGTCAACATCACATGTCAAAATATACTATGTAAATGTTCTTAAATCAAATTCTAATATGTTCTCAAGCCACATTTTGACTATTTGTTAATTTCAGTTACTATCTACAGAGATATTTTTCTGCAGTCTGTGCCTGTGCAGTGAAATTGACATTCACTGATAAATGTGAGTCCTTCCAAGCCTACCTGCATTCTACTACTTTCTTTGAATGTCATGCACATGAATTACATGGTGAAATTATTCCTGTCATCTTACATGCCCATGTGCAAGAAAAGTCTATGTCTGTGCCTAGGTATGTTGAAATAGCGGGCAATGCACATTTTTGCATGTACGCATGCACATGTACACATGTGTGCTTAGGAATTGGAAGATGAGAGGTGATAGCAGTTTTCAAGTACCTTAAAAAGGGTTACAAGGAGGAAGGAAAAAATTGTTCTCCTTGGTCTCTGAGGACAGAACAAGGAGCAATGGGCTTAAATGCAGCAAGGGAGGTGGATTAGGTTGAACATTAGGAAAAACTTCCTAACTGTCAAGGTGGTTAAACACTGGAATAAATTGCCTAGGGAGGTTGTGGAATCTCCATCACCGGAGATTTTTAAGAGCAGGTTAGATAGGTACCTATCAGGGATGGTCTAGATGATGCTTGGTTCTGCCGTGAGGGCAGGTAATGGGACTCGATGACCTCTCGAGGTCCCTGCCAGTTCTAGTTTTCTATGGGTCTATGATTGTATCAATGCTGAGGCATTTACTAATTAGAAGCACAGATAAATCATTAGACCTCTTTTCCTTGTTTGGAACGCCAAAACTGTCATCCAGCTTTCATCACCTCCCATCATCACTATAATGGCTGGCCTCCCTAACACTCATAATCGTCATAGATAGAGCAGCTGTGTCATTGTGTCTGGTCCAAGTCTCTTTAAAACCCCTCACTGGCTGCCTTAGTCTCATGGCATCAAGTTTAACTTTTTTGTCCTTACGGCCAAGGCCTTTCAGACCTCTGTAAATATATCGTCTTCTATCTCTTCTTTTATTATTCTCTGTCCATTCCAGTATGTTTGTCAGCTTCTCACACACAGCTCTGTACCTTCTTCCAAGCTGTCTTCTATGGCCAGAACATCCTTCTGGAATCGGTCCTCTTTCAAATCTATCAAAACCCACTTCTGCTGGGATGCCTCTAAGAAGTTAGCTAATTCACGGCTTGAGGGACAGACTGGCATTTACCTGGTATGTTTAAAATTATCAAAAAAAAAAACCCCTAAGAAATGTCTATAGGTACATTACAAAGTGTGTCTATTTGATCCTATACCCCTTTCTATTGTATTTGTCTTTGTATAATGCAAACTCTTCAGGGCAGAAACAGCATTTTCATGAGATTCCAACCATGACTGGAGTCTCTGGGTGCCACTGTAATACAAATATTCATGAACAATGGGTATAGTGAGGGTGTGGAGAGCCATTGAACCAAACTGTAAACCTTGTATATAACAGAAACCACTATGAGCCGGGGGCAGTGTTCCCTCTAGTTTTTCCACTCATGGGTGGAATAAATTTTGTTATTTGCACTCAGATGTGTGGGTGTGCACCACCAATAGAAAGACATACTGCTCATTGTGGGTGGTTGTGGGTGCTCTGCTAATCAGCTGGGTGGTGCCCGAATCTCACCTGAGCAGCTTGCAAGGAACGCTGGCCAGGGCTCCCCAGCACCCCTAGTCCAGCAACTAAATAAATATTAGCTTTTAACAGTAATAATAGCAGTAGCTTTTCAGCCATCAGATGGCAGCAGTGCACCATTTTGCAAATCTAGAGCAGTGAAATCACTAGCACTCAGATAGACCCATATAGGGTCTATTTATGGGACAACCTGTTTTTCCAGCTCCTCCAAATAAATGTGATTCATGCCAAACGGCTTCCCAAGGGCTCAAATCCCTTCAAGAGCAGCTATTAAAAATCCTGCAGTGCCTTAAATGCTTCTCAGCCCTCCCGAGCTGTTTGCACATCACGATCAACAGTAACACAAGGGCAACTGGGGGCACAAAGCTCCTTATTTAGAAACAAGTTGAGGGAGACGTTCCCTCTGGCTCCTGTGACGTGCATCCATACTCTGTGGTATAAGATCAGCAGCTACTTTCAGCGAGAGACCAGTGCAAATATTCTTACTCATGCAAACCAGTTTTAGAGGGGAGCCAAGTTAGTCTGTTTCAGCAAAACCAACCAGGCGTCCTTTGGCACTTCCAGGACCATGCTGATGGGGTGGGGGAGGGCAGAGCTGGGCCTGGGGCAACCCCTCCACCCCATGTCCCAGGCATGGGGTCCAGGGCAACTCCCCTCTGCAGCAGCTCCCACCTCTGACCCCTTTCCCCAAGCCCTTCCTGTACTATGCCTCTTTGCTCCCTACCCCAAGCAATGCAGCTTGGGTCATCACAGGGGCCAGGCGTGGTGGTAGCAGGGCTTGCATCTTCCCTACTCACCATGCGGGTGGCAGGAGGCAGAGTGGCCCAGCAGGCTGCTACGCCCTGCTGTGCTGCCCGCCAGATTCACATCACCTCGCTAGTCTGCAACGGTGGGAAGTGGAGTGCCCTTGGGTCAGAACACTCTACTTCTCCCCACTGCGGAGAAGCCACATGCAGTAGGCCAGGAGAGCACAGTACAGTGGGATGGTGCAGGCTGCCAGGCTCTTCCAGTTCTCACTGCCCATGCGGTGAGTGTGGCTGGACGGTGACCCCTGCTGCAGCTGTAATCCCTTGGGTGTCTCCCATATGTAGAAGGGTTGGGGTGGCTGCCAGAGCACCCCCCTAAAGCACAGGGCCGGGAGCAATTGCCCCAATTTATCCTCTGGGCCCCTTAAAGACCACAATTTTTTTAGGCATAAGCTTTCGTGGCTTGGAACCCACTTTGATAGATCTGATTAAATGAATTCCAGCCCAGAAAAACTTATGCAGCTCCCCAAAATGTGTTAATCTTTAAGTTGCCATCGGACTCTTTGTTGCTTTTACTTATGCAAGGAATGAATAACAGAATTTACACAGATATGGGTTGGGGCTGACTCTAATGTCAGGAGTCCTTATTGGTTCTAGAATATGTGGATTAGTCCAGAATGTGATAAGTATTGGTAAAACTCAGGTATATTTTCCCTGATGGGACCAAAGCAAAATTTCAAACCCGAATACCCTGAAACATAAAGGAGTTTGGATGTGAACTTTGCAGTCCAGAATCATTGCTAACTATGATCTTTATTCCTTGCTTTATTACTTTATTCCTTACTTCTTTGTGCCTCTTGGTTTTCTGCTTTGCAGTCACCTTTTCAGTAACAAATGAAGACTAAATGCTTTTAGGCAAGCATCAGAGTTCCCTCACCACATGGCTACAGCCAAGACTTAAGGCTTGTTGACCAAGAGTTCTTCTATCCCTATAACTAAAAGCCATTTAGAAATGAATGGAGTTAAAACTGTACAACCACATCGTAAGGTTGCACATATATAGGGAGACTAGGCCATGCCACTATAAGCACCTTTATAATAGGGTGACCATCTGATCCATTTTCACCTGAACAGTCCCATACTTTAGGCAGGCATCCCGCCTTATTGTAACAAAAAATGCTAATCGTCCCGTACATTTGCTCCCCTGCTGATCTGCCCTTTCCCCAAGTCAGCGCAGCTGCAAGTGAAATCAGCCAGGAGCTGACCAAACAGCCCATGCACGCACTATCCTCCCAGTACAGGCGCTGGCAGGAGAGGGAGCTTGAGGCCCTGCCATAGAGGGGTAAGGGGGTAGACGAGTGTGTTTTGTCCCTACTCTAAGATTTTAAGGGGGACCTGGTGCTGCAGCAGTGCTGGGCAGTCCCTCTGTGGGGCAGTTTCTCCTGCAGCTGGGGAGACCACGGAGGGGAAGTAGCCCAATCCCCGCTGCAGGACAGCCTCCTGCGTAGCAGCATCCCCACTCTCCCCACAGTGCAGCAGCACCGTTGCTGGCACCACAAGACATGGGGCAGTCACAGAGCTCTCCTGTGTGGGGCAGCTGGGAGGTCCCTGGAGGGGCGGCAGCCCCACTGCCAGCACCCGCAGTTGTAGGGCAGCCAGAGAGGTCCCTGGCAGGGTGGTAGCCCCTTTCCCGGAGCCCAGAGGCATGGGGCAGCCCAGAGCTGCAGCTGCCTCCCTGCAGCCAGGGAGCTCCCCACTCCCACAGGGCAGCCACCGCTGGGGCCAGGGAGCATCCCTGCAGCATTTCTCGAGCCCAGCGGTGTGGGGCAGCCAGCAAACACCTCCCCATGCTTCCACCCTGCAACCAAGGAGTTCCCCATGGGGCGGCAGCCCTGTTCCTGTGCCCTGTGACAGGGGGCATCCAGGGAGGTACACTTGCTTGGCAGCTGTTGCTGGGGAGCTGCCTCTCACCCCCGTCCCATATTTGGCATAGGGAAATATGGTCATACATGATATAATTGTAATCACAGGATTGTACCACTTTAACCATATCAGTATAAAGTCACACACCTAACTAAGGTAGTTACATCAGTAACTGGATATAGACCAGGCCAAAAATCAGACTCCTCATCATTTGTCAGCATGTGGTTAGCAAATCATTTGTAACCATGTGGTTAGCTGAGCTGAAAGGGAGCTTCTGTGGCTGACCCAGTTAGCAAGAGACATGCCAAGCTGGCATCTGAAGGATACAAGCTCTCATAATTTTGGCTGCATTTCTCTAGATACTTTCTCAACAGGGCTGGAGGCCTAAATCTGCTCCAAAATTTAGTCTTGCATGGTGGAACCCATCCTGACAGTGAGCAATAATGAGTCATAAGGAAGTCTCAGTTTCATGCTCTTGCAAAAGAACAATGCAGAGAATGGATCAAGATGACAAAGAATGAGAGAACATTTAAAAAGGCAGAAAGATACAGCCGCTCTAGAATCAATCTGGCTGAAACAAAGCAGCTGCTTAAAGAACCCCCATCAGAAATTTGCAAGGCACCTCCAGGAATTAGAGCTATGCACTTTATAATCTATAACCACTGGTATCTGAACCAAGATTAGGAGGTAAACCAAATCATGTCAGATCTACCAAAACTGCTGTTCTGTAGGCACAAAAGCACTGAACAGCTCCAGTAGTTTTTTAAATTCATTTCTCTTTGCTTCTGGGTATGAGGTACTGCATGGGTCTCAGAACAGCAGGGAGACCTTCAGTGCCCCGTGTTACTCTGAATGTTTTTTATATACAAATGAACTCAAGCACTTTGAATTTGATTTAGGATCTGATAAGTTGTGAGTAGAGCTTGGATACAGTTTGCTTTGGACCATACTCAGAGCTGATATAAAAGGTGATTTGAATTGCAGGTCAGATATATACTAGTCAAGAACATGAAATACATGGGTGTAATTGATACATCGAAGATCAAGAAGCAGGAGGGATACATCCTGAAAAGTGACAAGGAGGACAGGTACAAGAATCAGATCTATGAATTCTGCATTTAAGTACAATGTAACAGTACTATTCTTTCCTTCAGTGTGACCCCAAAAATTTATTATTTATAAAGCACCTAAGTCACACACTGAACCAAAGAGACAAGATCCATCCACTTATAAAAAGGGCCAAATGTAAGCTGTTGAGACTTCTTTGACTTCAGTGGGAGTGGGTTGACTTACACATGGCCTGACTTTTAGGCCCTTTATATTTTCAAATTATTCTTCATCCAGTGTCTCCTCAGCCATTTTACGAAGAGCCTGCCAGACAACAAATACTTAGCAGATTGGACTGTGGGATAGAGAAAAAGTAGCTAAGAGCGTGCAACCAAATTTTCAGATGAGGCCTCTGACAGATCATACCCCTGGTTTTGGGTTTCCTTACAGTGCTGCCAGATCTTACAACAGTTGGTTATTCTAAAACACCAGCACCCTGAGTCACATGATAGAGGATCTCAGTTTTCACTTAAAAAACTATCTCTGTCCTCCAACACTGCAAAGAAAAGCTTGAACATATTAACCTTAAAGGCTTAAGAAACAGATGCCAAATAATAAAGAACTCCAAAGTCAGACTTTTTGTGTTAAAGTCTCTTAATTTTTAACCCAACCTCATGATTATTCTGGGGTTTGACTCCAGATTTTTGAATGCTTCAGCATGAGCAATGCTGCCAGCTACAGCAGTGGTTCCCAACCTTTTCAGTAATACAGCACACTTCAACGACACAGGCAATTCCACAGCACACCTACTTTTTTCAGCAGAACTGATTGCTCATAAACGTTGCCCTGCCAGCCTCCCACACTCCCTCCTGCCCTTGCCACAGCAGGGAGTAGGCAGCCTTGCTGCTTGAGCCCCAGCTGGCATGGGGTTGTCAATTTGCCCCCGTGGTGGCTCTGAAAAGAGCTGCAGTGAGGGGAAACTGAGGAAATGTCATGGCCCACTTGGACAGCTCAGTGGGTCGCAGCACATTGGTTGAAAACAACTGAGCTAGAGACATCATAGGTCTGATTTTCCAGTACTGAGGACCAACTGAGTGGCTCCCACTAATTGAATTGAATGCTGCAGAAGGGGTCTGAAAATCAGACGTGGGGGCTGTCACAAGCTGGCCACCAAATATTAAACCATCCACAAGCAGAGATCCCCCTGTGAAGCAACTGATTTCTCCTGTTACTCAGCCAGGACCCCGGTTCAGCTTGACCCAAAGCAAGGTTGTTTGCCTGCCAGCCACAGACTGAGGGCTCTGGGAGGGCTGAGTCATGTGGGGGGGGGGTGTGCACACGCATGGGATGGGGTCAGCTGCCTGGAACAGGGCCCAGCCACCTGAGTGCTCTGGTGCTGAAAAGTTCACCTGACCTTGATCCCCTTCCCACCTCAGCCCAACCAGGTTGGCCATGCCCAGTGACTTCGGAAGGCCTCTGGTTAGTTTGAGCGTCCTCTGGCCCTTTAAGGAGGCGGGAGGGGGAGGAGGCGAGGGAGGAGGACGGGCAGGTGCCCTTCCGCCGGGATTCCGGATAGGAGCGTGCGCATGTGCAGTTGCGGAAGCAGCCGAATGTGTAGCGGGTGGCCACGGGAAGAGCCGAGCTAGTCATCGACTTTGATTGGCTCCTACGCACGCGCGCTGATTCAACGTCCTCGCCTGCCCCCTTAGCTTGCACACGCGCGTTCTGTGTTCTGTCGAACATGCGCAGTAGCTGCCCCGCCCCGTTCCCAGAGTGCCCTGCGCGGTGAAGAAACGACGGCTGCAGAGTGGAGGCATTTTGTGGCCGTGTTAGCAGCAGCGCGATAGACAAGATGGCGGCAGCGGTTGCTGAGTGAAGTGCCAGCGGCGGCGGCCGGGATCCGGCGGTGTCCGCTGCGCTTGGACCCCCATAGCTTCCCGGGGCCGCTTCCGCGTCTGTGGAGCGGGCAGAGAGGGTAGTGGCGCCCGGCTGGGGAGTGGGGCAGAGCCGCGGAGGAGGACGCCCGCCGCAGGGGCCGACCTAAGCCAAGCGGCGGGGAACCCCATTCCTCCTCCGCTGCGCTTCCTCCGCCTCCCTCCGGGCGGCGCAGAGAGCCCCCCCCCCCCCCCCACCGGCCCTGCTTTCCCCCTGCGCCGGGAGGGCCGCGAGCCGCCCCTCACCATGGCGAGCAGCAGCGGCTCCAAGGCCGAGTTCATCGTCGGGGGTAAATACAAGCTGGTGCGGAAGATCGGGTCGGGCTCGTTCGGGGACATCTATCTGGCAATCAACATCACCAACGGGGAGGTAAGAGCGCCACGTAGCCCCTTCACGGAGTTCCCGCACCGGGGCACCTACCAGTGACTTCCCGTCTCCGGAGGGCAGAGCGAGCCCAGACCCCGCGGTGCGCTTCTGCTCACCCGCCGGGCAGCTGAGCCCGCTGCCGGGCAGAGGCAGTCCCTTCTCGGGAGAAACTGAGCTGGAAACAGTCCATCGAGCCGGGAAGCTCTGCTTCCCTGGGGGTTGGGTGGAATGGGTGGACTCCCCCCCCCCCCCACTCCCAAACAAGGGACCTGTCCCTTATTCTCAGTAGCCCAGGGGTCGACCTTGCCGTCCTCCAGTCTTTCATCCCTTTCCGCTTTTAGGGGGCACACGCTTGGCTCTCAGGGGTGAGAGAAACGGAAGATCTCCCTCAACTTTTCGGTTCTCTCTTTTTTTCCTATTTCCAACCCGCATTTTTCCTAGCCACGAAGAAGCAGCTCCTGTCTATGTTAGTGATGTGGATCTGAAGACTAAACATCTCTAGTAGTCCTGTTTCCCTTCCAGGATGGATATTTATGCACAAATCGGCACCGTGTGGATTTTATTTGCAGAGCCTGCTACTCCGTAGAATGGATATTGAGCTCGTTTTGCCAGCTCTAGAAAATTTTCTCATTTCCAAATTTTACTGCTGCACAGCTCTGAGGTGACTGGAGTGCTCTGTCCTCCTAAGGCCCTGTGTTTGGGGGATGCTCTGATCCCTGTTCCCTCTTACTGCAGGAAGTGGCCGTTAAGTTGGAGTCTCAGAAGGCCAGACATCCTCAGCTGCTGTACGAGAGCAAACTCTACAAGATTCTACAAGGTGGAGTTGGCATCCCACACATAAGGTAAGAATCAAACAGGCTGTGGGGCACTTGCCCAAAAGCATCAGTTTGTGATGGGCCTCCCTGCTTAGAGAGTGGGTGAGTGTTTAAACTTGCTCAGAAACAATTTAGGAGATGGAATCATATGTAGCTAATAGAACTGGCAGGATCTCTCCAACTCAGCTTTCCCCAGTTTTCTCTCATAATCCTGTAGGTTTTGGTGTTTTTGTGCAGCAGTCCCTGAGGGGAAATTCCCTGAGGACTTGTGATTGGGAACGTAGGCTAGCTTCTGGGGGGACGGCATTGGAAATGGCTGCTTTCTTTTGTTGTGTTTTTGTTCCAACATGTCTTCCTTCTCTGCTCAGAAAATGGCGGATGGACGTGACTAACCCTTCCCCCATCGTCTGTTGGGATATGCTCTGGCATGTACCTTTCTTTCTTTTAGCACGTTTGTGTGTCACAAGGCTCAGGTCTACAGAGATCCTCTTGGGACAGTGAAATGGTGGCCTCCCTTTTCCGTTGTCCACAACAGATGTCATTGAGCCCTGTAAAGATACAATGCCAAGAGTATTTCTCCTCGTCCCATTTGCTTGTTATGCAACTTCCTTGTTTCATTCTGATTATGAAAACTTGTTTTAATACCTTAGAAGAGATTTAGCCAAAACTATATTTTGTAGTGAAGCATACTTAAGAATTGGATTATTTCACTAATGCTGGTGGGTTCTACTTCAATATATAGGGATGAACTGAAATGAAACTAGCTTTATACACAAGCTGTCCCTTTTCAGGAGCCTTCATTAGAAGTTTATTGCTTTTAAAAGTTTGTGGATTGTTCTTAATATCTGTAGGAAGGTGAGTGTGAAGAAAAAACAACTTTATTGGTTTCAATGGTTAGATAAACTTAATTTAGTAGGTTGGAATGGTTAGATTGTGGGCATATATTGCTAAATATGAGTTTCGTGGTGTACACACAAACCAATGAAAATATTTTAAATCAATAACTTTATAAATGGACAAAATAAGAAATTCTTGAGAGCTTCATCTAAGGATATTTTGTATATTTTGACAAAACATTTACAGTTTGTGCTTTAATGATTTTGAAGATTGAGTTTTTGAATAGCAATATCAGATGTCATTTGTCTGATTTTCCCAAAATTTCCTCCATTAATGTTTAAATACATAATTTAATGTGACAGTATGGAAACTATTTCAAAATAACATTAGCCATCAATTTTGTTTCTTCTATCTATTTAATATGAAGTTTAAAAAAAAAAAACAACAAAAAGACTGCCAAGCATAGTGATAGTACATGCTTTGTTTCTCTGGCTTTGCCTGGTTTTATTTCTGTGTTTGTGTAATATCAGATTTTTGTATGACATTGTGGATTAGCTCTATTTTTATAGGATATGTCTTCTAAATCTTACTGAATATTGATTTGCTGTAATGCTTTCCATCACTTAAAATGAGGACTTTTTTTTTTTTTTGCCCCAATTATAAGTAGAAATATCCATTGCCCGTATACCTTAACTATATAAACTGAGAAGTGGTTGTCCTACAAATGGTCTTACAAACCATTTTCAAAATCAATATGACTTTTTAATGTATGAAGTAAAAAAACTAAGTGTGAAGCCACAGCTGTACGGTCTTTTACAGACTTTGCAATTGCAGCATCTTCACAGTTGTAAAAATAAAAGCCTTCCATTGAAGAAATAATGGAAATTGTCTATTGACTGGAGTAGTTGCACATTAAAACAATGCAGACTTGGAAAAACTACCGAGCCAAACAGGTAGTTACTTTCACAGGTTCATAGTGAAATGTTAAAGGTTTTTATAGGCAAATATAAATTGCTATTCTTTGTATGAAAATCATTCCTCTTATGCTACCAGCAAGTCCTTGGCTTGGTATCCTTTGCATATAGCAAAAGTGAATCAGTGAATTCAAAGTGACCAGGCTGGATCAGTAATAAGCTGTTTGTTACTGGGTTTTTTCCAAGCTGAGGTGTTAAAAGTCAAATTAAATACATGTTATCTAAAACTTACCTAATGTTGGAAAATAACAAGATTGATATAAATGGGGAAAACTTTTTTCATATTGCCTTTTTATTTGTACATTGACAGTATTTTATACATCCCATTTCACTTTGTGTGTAATCAACAACGTCCCTTTTATATAATTTTCTTTTTTCCCCCCCACATGGCTAAGGAATGAACAGCTATTCTAAAGGACAGGAAATGATGGGTAATACCACAAAACTGTTTGGGAGATGTAGCAGCTGACAAGAGTATCTGAAACTACTCAACTCATTTTTAAAAATCGACTAGAGTTCAGGTTGAGTAAGCCCTTAGATAATGTGAATGACAGTCTGGTCAGTTTCACTTTCAGGTTCTCACAGTTGCTAGTCCATGCAGTGTTCAGCAAAATGTTGCCTTTGAGGACATCTGCCCTAATTAGAAATCCTTCCACAATACTTCTGTGGGGAACTCTTTAACATCAGAGTGGCAGTAGTGTGTACAGTAAACATATTGTCCGCAACCATTAAGCACAATGGTATTTGATTCAGTTGAAATACTTGTGTTGCTTTGAAGATGAATAATTTGACTTGCATCATGGAGCGTGTCATTAGAACACCAGTCATTGTTCAGAGAATTAATCTGTGACATATTGTGCTAGTGAGTCAGACATATTGGAAAACTATGATCTGGTGCTCTTTACATGCACTTTTGTCTGCAGAATGTTTGACTTTTATATTTAGTTTGCAATTATACGTTCTGACAATACACCACGTCAGTACTGTGTGTATAATCTGAGCAGTTAGAATTGAATTGAATTGTGTTCTGCTGGAGGAAAATATTAAGACTTTTTTTCTTAAGTTGAGAGAGCTTTAAAATGGTTATGAAGCCTTAAGTTCTGGTGTATTAAAATTATAATAGCAAGAGGCAGTGTGGTCCAGTGGATAGTGCTTCACAGGGAATTGAAAGCTCACCCCTGGCTTTGCCTGTTACGAAATCTTGAAAAAAATCATGTTTTCTGTCTGTACTTCAATTTCCCTTCTGTCAAACAGGTTAATGCTTTACAAAAGATTGCAGTTGGACAAACTGGGAAAAGTCCAGAGGGTAGCAACAGAAACTGTTTAAGGTTTAGAGAATGGGACCTAGGAGAGAACATGGTGTCACACATGCAGGGGGTGGGGTGGGGCCAGTCTGAAGAGAAGATAGTGAAGGACATATGTCTTCAAGTATGTGGAATGCTATCAGACAGGTAATAAATAGCTTGTTACTCACTGAGGACTAGGCAAAAGTACAGTTACAGAGAGGTAGCCATGTTAGTCTGTATCTTCACAAAACAAAACAAAACAACCAATTATGTAGCACTTTAAAGACTATCAGAATAACTTACTAGGTGATGAGCTTTCATGGGGCAGACCCACTTTTTCTATACATTATTTTGTTAATCTTTAAAGTGCTACATTACTGCTCTTTTGTTTTGGACAAAACTGTTGGGCTTAAATCTCTGTTGCTGAAACTTAGGTTAGACCTTAGGAAACACTTCCTAACTTAATGGCCATGTCTGCATTTGCCCCCTTTTTTGAGGGGGCATGGTAATCAGGGTGATGGGAGATTATTAACGAAGTGCCGTGATGCATATGCAGCACTTCATTAGGCAAATTCTCACCTGGGGCAACTCCGAAATGTCAAACTTTGAAGTGCAGGCATGCTGTGTAGGCTCGTGCATTTCGAAGTACCTTTACTCCACAAAATTTTGGGGGAGTTAAGGGTAGTTAAGCACCAAAAGAAATCTTGTAGGGAGGATGTGAAATCTCTGGCAGTTGGAGCCTTCTAGGAACAGGTCAGTCAAACATGTCAGTGGAGGTCAGGACAATGCTTGGTCCTGCCTCAGTGCAAGGGGCTGAAGTAAATGACCTATATCAGGGCCCCTTTTCCTGAGTTTCTGTGGTTGTGCGGAGGCTTGTGTATAAAAAGAACTAACAAAGCCTTTGTTATGCTACATCTATACAAGACATAAAATGTTAACCCTGATTTACTAATGTAAGTATTACGCAGAGTAGTTTCAGAAAAACATATTGAGCCTTCTTAGGGTTGGACTACAGTATAATGTAGGTCTGTTTCTTTGTCAGTTAAAGGGTACGGGGGAAATCCACACCCTGGAGCAGTATTAATCTGCCGTAAATCCTCATACATAATTCTGGGTTAATGGAAAAGTTCTCGTGATCTAGTTACCCCTTGGAGAGACAGACTATGTTAATAGGCGAACACCTCTTATTGCTCTTAGTAATTCCGACAGAAGTGCTACAGCAGCTCAGCTGTGATATTTTAAGTGTAGACATATCAAAGCAATAAATGCAGAAGTACTGTTACTAATACTTTTGCAGTAGGAGGAAGTCTGAACATTCAACTCACTTGACCTTAGGTGAAAGCACAAATATGCTTAAATAATCCATTAAAACCAAGGTGATGAGACTTGATTGTCTAGATAAATTAGCCCCAAAGAAAGAGGGGGAGGGTCCAAAACCTTACATGTGTTTATGAAGTATAAAGAAGTAAAAGGGCAAAACCCAATTTAAAAATACATTTTTGAATGTGATATCAAAGAGCTGAGAAAAGCTGACGACAGATGAATCTGCAGCCTCTTCTAAAAACAGGGCAGGTTGGAGACTTGTCCTCCTTTCTGACTAATGTTTACCTTAAACATACTTGGTCATGGAAAGTTTTGCTTTATCTTGTAAAATAGATCTGGGGAGCGGGGGACGGCAGAACTATTCTTCCTTACCTGCATTCTGCAAATGGCTGAGACGGAAAGTTCTGAGTACAAGAAACTACATAAATGCACTGCTAGTTATTAAAGAGTATAATGGATTATTTATTTGGTATGTGCATTGTGCAGTCTGAATTCCATTTTCAGTTGACAGATGGGGCTTGAATCAAGATTTCATTTCTTTAACTGATGGTGTTGTCCTAAGGCAGCTCTTATGTACAGATGGTGGTGAGGAAGCAGCCAGTGCAGCATGGCCATATGTTGGGGTGGGGGACCATGGGGCCCCATGTGCTTCCTCCACCCTGTGAGCACAAGAGTGATGTGTTTGTGCGGTGTGAAGCCTTATGCCCAACCCCCAGGAGCTTGACTGATTGGCTGCTTCTGCTGTGCAGCCTGGTGCCCCAGGTAATCAGCAGGTGCCTTGTCCCACCCCACCTGGACTAACCTCCTGCACTCCAAACCCCTCATCTTCTGCCCCACCCCAAAATCTACACACCAGTCCCTGGGCCCATGCCCTCTCCTGCGCCGCATGTCCTGGGCCTTGAACCTCTGTGCAGTCCTGGAGCCCTCTCTTCTATCCCAACCCCCTCACCTTCTTCCACAGCCCTCTCCTGTGTTCTGAATCCCTTAGCCCCACTCAGCCCTCACACGGCCAGAGCCTTTTCCCACATGGTGGACCCTTCTGCCTCACTCTCATCATGTGAATTTTGTTATGTTCACCAGTGAGAAGATTATGTGCACCAATGTGAAAGTGACGTGACACACACCATGTTCATTGTGTTTGGGCATGAGGAAAGTTAGAGGGAACACTGATCAGCAGTCACCTCACCTCATGTGCCCTTGCTTTTACATGCCTTGCCTATCACTGTAGTAATAGCGGTAAGAAAAATAAAACTGCAAACCAACAGAATGTGGCCACCCTGCTCGTGTGCAATGGTAAACATAATGTTTCGTTGGCCACACACAGACCCTCGATGGGCTGCAGGTCACCCACCACTATACCATGACATTGTCATTTTCCTCCTTATACTGACATTGCATTTCATCTCTGACTTCTAAAAGACTTATGATGAACCATTTTATTGTTAGGATAAGGCCTGCAAGATTTCGAGTAGTGTGCCCATGTTCTGACTGTAGGAATTTTAATACACCACTAAGCATATGAAGCTGACTGAAGAGTCATTTGAATTTTATCATAAGTAGAATCACGCTGTTGTTCGGAGCAATTCAGATTTAACATTTGTCCTTCCTAACTCTCAAAATGAGTTAAACCTATTCTATCATTCATTCTTAAGAATGCAGTGTGTAGTTAGATGAATAGTGATGTAAAGGACACTTTAAATTTAAAATTCAAGTTTATAACAACTTATGATAAAGCCCCCTTCCAATGTACCAAAACATCTTAAAAGTGCCTTGAGAAATGTTCAGTGATCTTTTTGTCTTTACTACTCACTAGTACCTTCCTTAATAATGAACTGTCCAGAGAAATGTTAAGCTGTCTTACATAAAGTGCTGTCAAAAGCACAAAGTTGACTGAAAATTTAGGTACTTATTAGTATCTTAGGGGTTTAATAATAGGATTAGCATCAGTAATGGGATCATTGGGATTTTGTTGGTGGTAATAGATAATTTTCAGACTTTTGGGGGAGGTGCACGTCCCTTCAAGGAGTATATGATACAAGTTAAATATGTTAATTGGTGAGGATGCAGTCTCAGCTTGGAACTGCTTATTTGAGATCATAAGGCAATTGCTCGAAAAACAGATCTGCTAGCCAGATACTAATGAGACATGGAGAGGGCACAACTGTAGCTTCCATTGGCAAAACTCTTACAAGTCCCATTTTTGTGAGCTGTTTTAATGAGGAGCCACTGGCTTTTACTTAACAACTGATGCCTTTCTTCAGCAGAGCCTTTTGGCTGACAGGGAGGATAGCCTCTCCTGCTGAATCGGGATAGTCTGTCTCTTCCAGATCTTCTCTTTTGTTGATTCTGCTTACAGCTTTACCTAGCAGAATCAGCTAGTCAGAGAGCCATCCAGTCTCCTCAGTTTCAAAGCATATTGTATCCTTTGTATGTAGTAATGAAACAGACTTTTGCCAGCTGTGCAGCACTGAGTAGGGAAAGTGGCATTTGAGATGAAAGAACTCCATAGGTGGTTTCTTCATAACAGAACCCAAAAGGCAGGAAGGATAAATTCCTATAGAAATATCTGTAGAAGCATTTTACCAGATGTAGATTTTTAATTCCTTAAGCAATTAGTGAAATAGCAAGTCAATCACTTAGTGCGTATGCTGCATAGTGTCCTAGTAATTGAAATGCCCAGTTTGCATGTCATTTATGGGAGTGAGTTGCACTAGGATGCTTCATAGATTAGCTTGAAGCAATCTTTCTCTTAGCTGTACAAAAGTCAAAATATTTTAAAGTAACTCTAACTTTCTCATGTGAAGTGTTTTAGTTGCCATTTCTTAATTTAGAAATTGAGTGGCCCATCTTATACCTAATGTTGGTTGCTACAGTGAGTGACACTTGTTAAATACTTCATTTGACTGTACCAGTTATGCCATCTTATGTTAATTGCATTTGTATTCTCTACTTTTAGTTGTGTAACAATTGTTCTTCCGGCTTTATGGAAGGGAACATGCAAATCAATATAGAGAGGCTAACATTTGTAAATTGTACAATACTTAAGCAGTTCAGACTCAGACTGTGTCCCTATGAGCTGTTTTTCTTGTGTATTTTTGTACTACATTATCTCTGGAGGATGAATCACCAAGTGTAAAGAATTCAGAGAAAGAAGCTTGGTGCATAGGCATACTTGTTATGAAGGAGTATTTCATCTTTAATAGTTGACTGGTATAATGAAATTATATTTGAAACAAAGATAAGGAACCAATTGCTTAGTTACCAGTCAGACATAGAGAACTGACGAACACAGGGAACTAGGAAAAAATAAATTTTTGCTGTCCGAAGTAGAGGTATGAAATCCATAGGCTTCAGTTGTGCTGCATGTCAGTAAATTATCACTGATGTTTTCAGGTGGTTTATTTACACGCACACAGTCTGAGATAAAACATTTCTCTTTGGCTATGTCTACACTACAAAAATAACTTCTACACACACCCTACTTCGAAGTTTGGCACTACTCCATTCCCAGGAATGGAGTAAGAACATCGAAGTTGGGCTCCCTACTTCAAAGTAAGAGAAAATATGTGTGTACTCTCTGACTAATTCAAAGTAGTGTCTAATTTCAAAATTAAACTGCCAAGTTAGTGCATAGTGTAGCTGTGCCCTTTGGGTATGGAAGACTTAAGGCTGTAGTGGTACATGTAAACTTTAGTTGGTTTAATATTTGCAACTTAAAACAACTTTGTTTACACTTCCTCAAACACAAATGCACAGGTATGTTGGTTTCATAATGTGGCAACTTCAGTTTTATACTATCTAATAACATGATATGCTTTGTAGCTGTCACTATGGTACCTTATATTGCTTGGTGATTATTCCTTTGTCAATGTTGAATCTTAAGTTTGTGCCCCAATTAAGGTCAGGTCTGTATGTTTGGTATTTATCTGAAGAAGTAATGGCTTTTCTTCTTCTTGAAGTTATGAGTGCTGTTTATACTTTCCTTAATGTATTAGCTCCTGATTAAGAATAAGCTTAGCTGCTGTTTCGTGGAACAACAAAAGTGGTACAGCATGCTCTGAAATCAGGCCCAGAATCTCACTGGCAGTTGGGCTAGCATAGAAACATACAAGGTTGAATGTACTGTCTGTTTTATTTTGTAAGTAATGTTTGACTATGAAGTTCCTGTTTTGATGATTGAACAAAATTGGTCTTAATAATTAAATTTGCTAAACTGGTCCTCAAGCTGTTGTAAGTATTGTCAGTGATCATAGTCTTTCAGCAGACATTCAATGGCATCTAGTTCTCAAAATTGGAAAGTTCCAAAGTGTATTATATCCTACTTAAAAGCTGTACCAGTTTAGAGGGCTGTATCTTGATGGAACTAAGTATAGTAATTGTGCATTTAGCACTGTGGTATCAACTGTTCCATTTGCTTTCCTCAAGGTTAGTCGTTAAAGCAGTGTTTCTCAAACTTAAAACATTCCCGTACTCACTCCTGGACTTTAGCTGTATTGGCTTACTTCCTCTCCCAATTCTGTCCTAGTGCTTATCTCGCAGCATACCCAATCTCCTAGTGCCTGTCTCCTGATTTTTAGCCATTTATTTTCTTCTGTGCACTCCTTGAAATCCCTTCAAGGGCCACCAGTGGTATATGTACCATGCTTTGGGAAACAATACATTAAAGGAATAAAAACCATGGGTTGCTGAGTAAACATTCAAGTGAATCATGTGACTTGGCCTGCTTGCGCAAATAGGCTCTCCAATCCACGTAGTTTCTCACACCACAGTACACTAAACTTTCATATCCAGCAGCCCCGGGTCAGAAGACTGCTGGTTATGCAAATATTCTGGATAATAGAGGTATCTCTAGCAATGCATAACACAAAAGAAAAAGAAGATTAGGCATTAACAAGTGTATGCTGAGTACTTTATTTACCAAAAATAGTTGTATTGTACACTGTAAGCTTATACTGTATGTATTTACTTTCACTATACTGTACTTACAGAAAACATAACTAAAATTCACATATGGTTAAAATGCTATTTATTTGAGCATTGCAGAGGATAGAATGCCAGGCATGAAAAAGTTCATGGTGTTGCATGATTTAATTCTCCGGCATAGTAACACGGATGTTGAAACACAGGAAGTTACAAAGAAGTTTTACAAATCTGCTTATGTAACCTTGCTTTGCTGTAGTAAAAATTTCCTACTATACATATGACTAGGTTTATGTGTGTTTGCAAATCTTGTACTTTGAAATTAAAACTTATGGACACTGTAATTATTTTAATGAATGCCCTTTTAATAGTTCCTTTTTGGTGAATTTGAAGTTTTCAGCCCATTATAAAGCATGCTGTGTAGTTCTAAATCTACCTGCACCGTAATTGCTACCCAAACTCTATCTGTAGGCCTACAACTCACAAGACTACTTCAGTTTCAGATCTCCCAGTTTTCTCACGGATAGAGTGAGTTCTAACTGGGGTGTGGCCTAGATATGTTCAACAGAATTGTTTTCTTTTGATTGTAATACCAATACTTTAAGTATATTAGATTTTATCAGTTTAAATTTTCAGTTGTGAAAAACCAGGGGACCCGGTAGTTGAATGACAATAATATGGGCTTAATTTCTCTAGTCCGGAGTTCTCTTGTTTGGCAATATCCTTGGTGTGGCATGATTTTATTTTCCACGTGTTCACTTCCTTTGGAGGTGGCCAAGTTTCCTGTAGTCTCTCAATTTACAACCACCAGTCATTTCTGTTCTGTTACTTAGCTCTGTTTTTACCCCTAAATGTCTGTAAGAGCCCAGTAAGCACTGGAAGTATTGATAATGCTGCTAGATAATATTGACCTCACATGGTTCAGCAAATTCTCTTGTTCAGAACCAGTCAGATCCCAAGGATGCTGGCTTGAGAGGTTCAAGTGTATGTTGATTCATAAAGTTAAAGCTTTGTAACTGTTAAATGGCAAAGTGTCGTCATCATCATATCAAAATATACAAGGTAAAAATATCACAGTTCTCAAGGCACATTTTTCTTTGCTTGTCTGTAAATTTTGGTTATTGTTAAAAATAGGATTCGTGTGTATGGTGAAGTCACACTTATTGACACTTACCGATTTAAAAATGTGGTCCTTCCAACACGACTTGTAAATCCTTAGCCCAGGACCTGAAGTAAGATGACTGTTTAACTCACAATGCAAGTTACTTACAATCAATAAACCTCAAGTGAATTCTGAATTTCTTGCACAGTAGTGTAGTTGCTATTAATTTTGTAACCTCTTGCGGTCTGACAAACATCCTAGTGTATTAATGAGCGAGGATGAATGAACATCTGCTGTGCCAAAAAACATGCACAATTTTTTTAAGCTCTTGGGGGTGGGGGGAATCATTTGAGTGTCTGCGTAATCTCTGAGGTTATAATATGAATTTTACAGGCTTTAAGTATACAGAAGTCCCACATATATAGCTTGAGTTGGGAGGACTCACTATCTTAAAACAATGTGTTTTATCTTCTTGGCTTTGTTCACTTTAAATTTTTTGCTTTGTTAACTTCCAACACATCCAAAATGTTTTGATGCTTCTTCATAGTAAACTTCAATTTGAGACCTGAGTAAAAGCAACTTATTTTCCTGCATTTCCAGATCTGAGGCAAGATCATCAGTTAGTCTACAGATTCACAGTGTTTGTAATTTTAAGATGCCTGAACAGCATTTGATACCTATCTAGATCTTGACATAGTTGTATTTTTATGTTTTGGGGAGAATTAGTAGAGTATTATTGAATTCTACCAACTGTTATGGAGGTGAGCCTTTGAGAGAAATGATGTATGCAGAACAAGGAAGAGTTTGTGGCCTACTGCATTAGAAAAGGATCTGCTGTCTTTCAGGAAAAATTTGGTTTTCTATAAACAGCAGTACTGATTTTAAGCATGTGTGTAATATCCTCCTATATGCCAGCCAACATTGATTAAATGAATGTGAAAATGTAAAATAAACTAGACTACTTGTATCTTTTTACTTTATATTTTACAAGAGTTTCCTCTGACAACCAAGATTCTGTGTTTCTTAACATTCATTTCCAATGTAACAGCTACCAAACAAATATGGAATGGGCAAGACGTAACGGCCATTTCTTAATCCTGTTCTTCACGGTAACATTATAGGAAAACGAACTGCAGTAGGTTCTCACGATTGGCAAACTTAATTCAATTATTTGTGAGCGGCTGCTTCCCCTGAGGCCCTGAGCAGGAGCGCTGTCAGCCAGGCTCCATATTAGCAAAATTCAACATTCATGAGGGTTCTCAACACGGAACTCTCACGAATGTTGAGATCTTACTGTAGTTCTACAGCCTTTAGCAATGACAAACGCTGTTTCAGTGCTGCTTTGCAAAACTTTTCAAATAACTGAACAAGTTAAGTGAATACACAGGCAGTATTTTCAGTATGTAACAGTGGAAGGCTACATCTACGCTACAAACAGGATCAGCGCATCAGTGGTTGGTTTAGCAGATGTAGTGAAGATCTACCAGATTAACCGCAGATAACTCTCCAATTGATCCTTGAACTCTATCCCCTCAATGAGAAAAGTGAGCTAAGTCAACAGGAGAGTTTCTCGTAGAAACTGCTGTAACTCAACCTAAGGTACATTGACTCTAGATATGTTGTTCACATAGCTGGAGTTCCAGAGCTTAGGGTTGACTTTCTGCTGTAGTGTAGATCTACCTTAAGAAACTAAAGTGGGGGTGGAATGAATAATACAGCCTTTTCCAATATAAGTGCCTTTTTGTTAAGCTGTTGCAGAACTAGCTTTTCTTTAGGCCATGGACATGATATATTACAATCCTGTTAAGAATTCTTGAAGTCCTAAAATCTTTTTATTTTAGAATTGGATATAGTGCCATGGTTTAGTTCATAGAAGCTTTGAAACAAGTTAAGTGCATGCTTTCTACCCCGAATTTAAAAATCCCTAAACAAAATCTACCTCATGTATTCTAGAATGACCCATAATAAACCTAAAACATAGCTTATTTTGGTGGAAGGAAGAACAAGGATGTTAGCAAAAAAAATCTAAAACTATGCTGTTTCTTGTCTGGGTGAATAATGTTCCTAGTCTGCTCCTTGATCTATTTAAATACAAATCAAAAAAAAAAAAAACCTCTTGCCTTGTTAGAAAAAGAATCCTCCCTCTTCCAACAATTCAGGGATCTCACTGAGATACACCTGCAAATTATGGTTATGGTCAGTTATCCTGTTTTAACAGCAGAAATCAAGTGGATTGCTTTTTTGCTTTGTATAATCAGTGTATTTAATTTGTAATAAAACAGTCTGAAATTAGTGTTTTGTTTCTGTACTTTAGTGAAACCAAAACCCTTAGTGGAACATATTTGGGCAGAGGTGAGATGGAGCAGTCGTAGTGAATTGGCTGTTGATTAGAATGTAGAAGGGTTGAATGGAGCAATTGAAATGCCTTTCAGAGAAGGTAGAAAACAAGTTCTCCGGAAGATATGCCCAAATGTTTGATCCTGCTAAATATATACCCCTTGTTTCTTGAGCAATTAAGCTGTTTTTAGTTCTAGACTAGTTCATCAGCTCTGTCAATGCACTCATTTCCTGATTTTAAATGAGAGAAATTTGGGGCTTGTAAAGAATCTTGAGGTCATCTTAGTATTTTTCCTGGGCTCCTCTCACCTCACACCCTAAAATTGTTTTTGAATGAATGACACTACGTGGTAGTGCTCTGCCCTGTACTCCTTAAATTTATCAAAGTTACTGAATTGTTAGGGGTGTCGTGTGTCCTAAAGTTGGACTGCCTAATCAGGTGATCTGTTCTAGACAGTCTTGGATACATGTGTCTAATCTGTGCTTTGAAACCCCCAGTGATGTGTGTTTTTAAAAACACTTGGATTATGGGATGCATGTATTTTCAGTATGCCCTACTGCTATTAGACGTCAAAGGAATATGGACTCTGAAATTCTGGGTTATACTCCAGGTTCTGAAGGGAGTATTCTTGAGTGACTTCTGACATACTCAGCCTGTCTGGGTCTAGTCTCTCTCTTCTCTTCCATTCCCTCCTTCCTCTCCCCAGCTTCCTCACCATCCCTCCACAGTCTAGTCACATTGTTGCTCCTCCTGCCCAGCTGCCGGCAGGGAGAGAATGTGAAATTCAGTTCCCAGTGCATGTTGCAACAGTGGCTCTTACCAGATGGAATGAGCAATAGCAGGCAAGTCTGAGCTTTGGAAAGTCTCAGCACCTACAGCTCATAACTTGGTCAAATTTCAGTTTCTTATAATTTTACTAAAGTTAAACTGTTTGTTCACTCCTAAATTGGTGGTCAAATTTGCAAATAAATTGTAGCTCTGCAGGTTCTTTTGAAGTCTGTTTTTGTTGCAGGATGATGACTTTTAGGTCTGCTATTTAGGCTGTGTCTACACTTGCATTCCTCTTGCAAAAGAGATGTAAATGAGGTACATATTTGCATGTGGTACATTTGCATATTGCAAAAGAAGCTATCTTGAAATATGCAAATGAGGTGTCATATGCAAATTTGTGCCTCGCTTGTGTACCTCTTTTGAAAGAGGAATGAAAGTGTAGACACAGCCTTAGTGTCCAGGGAGATTGAAATGTTTTACGGGTTTTTGTATGCTACTGTTGCTGATATCTGACCTGTGTCCATTTATTTATTACATAGAGACTGCCATATACATTGGCCAAACTGAACAGAGGGGCATTGTTAGTATATGATTGCATATATTGCATTAGTAGATGTGCAGGTGAATGAGTGAGCCACTCCCCCCCCCCCCCCCCCCCCCCATGGTGTGGTTGATGTGGTTAGGTCCTGTGATGGTGTTGCTGGTGTACAGATGTGGGCAGAGTAGGCACTGATGTCTGTTGCAAGGATTGGTTCCTGAGTTAGTTACTGTGGTATGGTGTATAGTTGCTGGTGAGAATTTGATTCAGGTTGGCAGGCTGTCTGTATCTGAGGACTGGCTGGCCTCCCAAGGTCTGTGAGTGAGGGATCACTGTTCAGGATGGGTTGTAGGTCACTGATGCACTGAGAGGTTTTAGCTGGGGGCTGTAGGTGATATTTTCCTCATTGGGCCTGTCTTGTAGGAGGTAGCTTCTGGGTACATGTCTGGCTCTGTCAATCTGCTGCTTCACCTCCTCAAGTGGATATTATAGTTTTAAGAATGCTATGTAAAGGTCTTATAGCTGTTTGTCTGAGGGAGTGGAGCAAATACTTCGCTGTAGACAATGGATCATGTGGGGTGCCCTGAATGGAAGCTGGCAGCATGTAGGTAAGCACAGCAGTCATAGGTTTCTGATATGGGATGGTGTTTGTGACCATTGCTTATTTGCACTGTAGTGTCCAGGAAGTGGATCTCTAGTGTGGACTGGTCCAGGCTGAGGTTGATGGTGGGATGGAAGCTGCTGGAATCATGGTGGAGTTCTTCAACAGCCTCCATCCCATGAGTCTAAATGAGGAAGATATCATCAATGCAGTATGTGTGTTTGGGGCGAGGGGGGACACTAGAGGATACGAGCTGAGGCAGCATTGCTCCATGTCAGCCATAAAAATGTTGGTATACTGTGGGGCCATGTGGGGGCCTATAGCAGTGCTGCTGATTTGAAGGTATAAATTGTCCCTCCAATCTGAAATAGTTGTGGGTGAGGACAAAGTCACAAAGCTCTGCCACCAGTTGTCATGGCATTATCGGAGTCTATTCCTGACAGTGTAATCTATCTTCATTTGGAATATTGGTGTAGAGAGCCTCTACATCCGTATTGGCCAGGATCACCAATGCATTGTAGTTTCCTCGGGAAGTCAGTGGTGTCTCAAAGATATCTAGGAATGCTGGTAGCATAGTCGGAGTAGAGTCCACATACCAGACAGTCCTGCAGTGAGAGTGCCAATGCCTGAGATGATGAGGCACCCAGGATTTCCTGGTATATGTATCTTGGGTAGTAGCTCTTGGGTGTGTCTGTGTAGATTTTATTCTTGTGCTTCTGTAGGGAGTATCTTGAGCAGATGGTGTAGTTTCTTTGAGTACTCAAAGGGATAAGAGGGTAGTAGCCTGTAGAATATGGTATTGGAGAGTTGCCTGTCAGCCTCTTTTATTATAATGTCAGTTGCTTCTGGGGCTGTGGATAGCATTGCATTCTGCACAGTTGAGGTTATGGGTCAAGCAATGCTGCTTTTCCACAATTTCTGCCTGTGCATGTTGTTGGAAGCACTCTGTGCATGGGTCCGGTTTGTTGTTTTGACTATCGGAGTCCATGCAGAATTCTTCTTGTACTGTTCGTAGAAGGGTATCTGTGGGTTTGTGCACTGTTCAGTGTCCTGTTGAAAGTATTTCTTGAGTTGAAGATGGCGAAAGTAGGCATCCAGTTCACCACAGAACTGCATTGTGTTTGTGGGGCAGTGGGGCAAAAAGAGTCCCCAACATAGGACAGACTCTACTGCCAGGCTTTGTAGTTGGATGGACAGATAATGTTGCTGCGTGAGTTAAGGGTGCCATTATTGTGTCCCCATGTGGCAAGTAGGAGTTTTCAGTCCTTTTTCCTCTGTAGAGAAGTGAAGTCTGCATTGTAAATCTATGGGCTTCACTGAAACAAGACAGACCACATGGAACTTTGTGTATAAGGTTTGTCTTATGAGAATCTCCAGTTTAGAGAGCTCTTTTCTGATGTTGCCTGTTTGTTCTACAGAATGCCGGTCAGGTGGTTCCTCAGTTTTTGTTGTATGGTCCCATCTCTCACCCTAGTCTGTATACTATGTAGTCTGCAATAGATTTTTCACTTTCAGTCCATTTGGTATGATGTCCATCCATTTGCACTTGGAGAGGAAGATGTGTGTCTATATCTGCAAGTTTTTTCATGAGGTTGATGGATTTCCACTCCATGTGGCTAAATTTAGTGGCTTGCATGGTGACAAGTATCAGAAGGGTAAAGGTGTTGGTCTGTTAACTGCAAAAACAAGTAGTAGTCCTGTGGAACCCTATAGATTAACCAGTATTGGAGCATAAGCTTTCATAGGCAAAGACCCACTTTGTCAGATCTTTCATATCTGAAATTCTGTCATCCAGAACTCTCAGATAACCAGCATTTTAACCATAAGTAAATTTAGTTTAGTTTTCCTTAAGTACAGTATGGAGAAGGTAAATACAGCATAGTAAGTTTACAGTGTACAGTACTACTGTTGTTGGTAAGTAAAGTACTCTGCATACATTTTGGTTAATATCTAATCTCGTTTTTCTTTAATGTAAGGCATTGTTAGGTATACCTCTTTATTGTCCAGAATGCTTATATCTGGCAACTTCCTGATCCCCAGGCTGCCAGATATTAGTGTTTACTGTAGATTAACATCTATAGAGCATTGTATTACTGCTGTAAAGTGCTGGCTGTAGTGTGCTATCTGGATTTCTTCTGATCCTGCCGTGACAAGCAGATTTTTTTTCTGAAGTAGGTTAAAAAAGCTTATCAACTCTGCTTCAAACTTAAAAAGGTATTCCAATTAATACAAAACTAATCTCTGTGCAACCTGTAAAGGCCAACTACCAGTGTATTGTTTTCAGTCAGTGTTTTTGATGGCTAACAAGAGAACAAAGTAGCATATCTGGAGGTCAGCACTGTTCACTGCTTTCTGGAAATCTTAGATGTTTTGGACTGAGAACTTAGTATTACTTGGCATCTACTAGAATTTTAATATTAGCTTGACTAGCTTTTTGTTTACACTGCAGATTGTTAGGTAACCCGGACATCTTTGCTTCATTGCAGGTGGTATGGTCAAGAGAAAGATTACAATGTTCTAGTTATGGATCTTCTGGGGCCCAGCCTTGAAGACCTCTTCAACTTCTGTTCCCGCAGGTTCACAATGAAAACAGTACTTATGTTAGCAGACCAGGTGCGTGAAACTTAAGTTCATATTGGTTCATGCTAAGCATCTTTACACATTGTACTTCTCTTCAGTAGATCAGACTGTGCATCTCATATTTCTTATACTCAAGTGAATATTTGACCCACATAGAAGCAAAAAAAATAGAAACAGTGATAGTGACAGGTTTATGGCAAAGTAGAACGTAAGGTTAGTACTGTAGAGAACTAAGAGTGCAACATGGATAGTAGTAGTTGACCCATGCTGGTCTTACTGCCTTATTAAAATTATGGTCTTAATTTTATTTTTGTTATGGATCTCAAGCATTTGTAAGGAATCCTCAAAGAAATCCTCAAAACTTTGGTTAATTTGATTGTATTAACCAGTAATAGGCTTCAGCCAACCATGTTGTTGGCAGGCTGTATAAAGACTTTCTTGTCAAACTCTGCCACTGCACATCAGTGTGTATGTGCTACATTCTCAGTATCCTGAGTTTTCTGGTCTTTTCAGTTTGAATGGTTTTGGGGTGGCTGCTGTCTTTTAGGAACAAACATGTCTTTTTAAATCAAATCTGTGAAGTTGGTCTTGTATTCTGTAGCGGTACGTACCTTGAAATACTTAAGTTTCATCCTTCCTTGCTACTTCATTTATGCATGAAATGTTTTGTCATAGGATGGGGGGATTGGGCCTACATTTAAAAAATTAGAACTGCATCACTCAGGGCTGTGACAGATATCCATGTCCTAAGTGCCAGGGTTAGGTGAACCTAAATATAAGTGAATATCTGAGATTATCCAACTGTTAGTAGAAACTGTCACTTAGCCAAATGATCATGAAATCCCAAACTGTCAGCCAAGGAAGCTTAGAGCATTTGTGTGTTGAGATAGGTGTCAACTGTCCTTGTTCTCAGCTGTTTTTAATCACTGATGCTGGTTTCAGAGGAAGAATCAATTACTGTGGTAAGAGCATCTGTAACTGTTGTAAAAAGACTGTTCTCAAGCAACCAAAACCTGAGTGTCCAAGGGACATGAAGAATGCCTTTTAATGCATGAATGGCTAGAATGTAGAACTCTTAGTACAGTAAGTTTAAAGATGTTGATTGGACTATTTTCTGCTAAGGCCCGATATGCACTTAAATCAACCTAACAGCATTAAAAATCCACATGCTTGAGCACCATAGCTATGCCAGTCTTTTTCTGTAGGGCAGGTGCATAGCCAGGTTGGAAGAACGCTTCCACTGACTTAGCTGTGGTTGCTTGGGGTATGGCCATACAACAATGGGGAAAGCCCCTTCATTGTTGTAGGCTTTCAGCGTATGTCATTATACCAGCATAACACTGACATTGTAGCTATAGCACAGTGATCCTTTTAGTGCAGCCTTTGTTTGATGCTGTAGAATTGCCCTGCAAGTTGAACTAACCAGAATGGCTAAAGAGAGCACTGTTAATGTGCTCATTCCTAGCTGAACAGTATCAGAAGTTGTCTAAAACAGTCAGTTGATTGCTTGGGATTTTTTTAATTTATGGCTAAATCACTTGCCTGCTCAAGGTAAAACACTTGGAGGCTTTTATGCTGAAGACTTGTACTATTGGTCAGGTGGTGATGGAGTGATTATCTTCAGTTTATTTCACTTATCAAAAGTACTCATGAAATGTACTTGTGTTAAATCAGTAATAAATGAGTTATAAACTGCAAATCCAGTGTTAGGAGAGTAAACATCTTTAATCCGTAGCTTTCTTTTGCTAATGTTAAATTCTGATTTTTTTCTTGTATTTACAGATGATCAGTAGAATTGAATATGTGCACACAAAGAATTTTATACACAGAGACATTAAACCAGATAACTTCCTAATGGGTATCGGGCGTCACTGTAATAAGGTTAGTCTATTGCTCTTTGCATGAAAGAATGGTGCTGATTAAACATCTAGATTTTGGGGGAAAAAAGCTATTTAGCTTGAGTTAACTCTTTGGCAAAGACATTAAATCAGTTTAATTTTTTGTTAGGCATTGAGATTTCCTTAGGTGCAATGTGATGGCATGAACATGTGTGCTTTTGACCTGCCCAGCAACAAAGATTTATTGACAGGATTATTTAAAACTAAAATCTGAAGTGTAGACTAATTTAACTGACTACCTCAGCATGCTCTATTCACTAATGGTGTTCTGTTATTGAAAGTTAGTGAGTAGTAGAATTTAGCATTTTCCCCTAAGATTTTATTTTAACATGGCTCCAGGACAGCTTTCTTGATTTTAAAATACACAGGAGCTCCTGACCTACCTGCTACCACGATGGTTTAAAAAAAAAAAATCAGTGATTTGGTAATGGAACATTCAGTCGTCAGGATTATGTACACAAGTAACAGTCAGCCTATAGATGTTTGTATTGTTTATTTGAACTGTATTTGTAACTGAATTTCTGCCCACCTGTTGAGATGGAGAAGACTAAGAAGTAGCTTAGTTGAAGGTTTAAAGATCACACATGGAAACTGACCTTACTGGATCTAAATACTTCAAGTTAAATTGGTGGACTCTTAGATGCTCATTTGTGGGCTGGGGTGGTTAACTTAGGCAGAGGTGCATGCTTCCAGTTGTAAACTTGGTGTAGAGAATACTGTTTCAGTGACTAGTTCTGTTGAGTGAAATGTTTGATTTTTCAATTATTATGTTGAGCTTGGGCAGACAGGCAGCATTGGCAATGCATTAAGCATGCTATTTAATAGAAATTTTTAACTGCGGGACAAATGTACATGATTAAGCTTTTATTGGAAGCAAGATTCCCACTTATGTTTTTATATGCTCTCTGATGATGTTTACTATCTTTGGGCACTGTTAACTAAAATGTTTACCTTTGTTTGCCTGTATGAATGCCAACTTGAAGCCATTAACATTAGAAGCAAAATTGATTGCTAACATGAGAAACGTCAGAGTTCTGTCTGAAAGGGGTGCAGTGCACAATGAGCATTTAGATTTAATTGGTTTTCTTGGAAAAGAGTTTGTCACAATCAAATTGAAAGGTGAAGTCTTCATGTAATCCTGTTGCTATTAAATCTTGCTCATTCCCAAGTTTCATACTTTACTCTATAGAGCTCTGTTTCTCTCTGCTATAAAGCAGTCAGGTTCTTTAATTTTCTTGCAAGACCTGGCAGTGTAACTAGAAGAAATTTTAAATAACTTGTTCAGTTTATTTACTGGTTTTAGTCTGATTCCTGACTTCCAGTTTTGGCCGTTTTCCCACACTTCTGCACAGTCATGCTGGGTTGGCATTGTAGCTCCATGTTTTACCTTGCTGTGGAATAATGGCCTAGAATATACAGCTGTGCTCATTTTACTAGATGAGCGTGTTAGCCTCATCAGCTGAGGGGGGAAAACCTACATTGCCTGCAGACTGTGACTAGTCAATGCCACTTGCTGTTTGTTAGATCACCACACCATGTAATAGGAGTGTAAACACCTGTTGCAGGCATAGGTTTTACTAAATAGTCTACATTAGGCAGCCCTTGATGTAGAAAAGTGAAATTTAGTTTTTTACCAAGCAGAATTGAAAATGGATATTTTGCTTCAATTTTGGATTAATGGGTACCCCCTTTTAAAAGCATTTGCTCCCACATGGAATAGTGTGATATTCCTTTTTTGTAGCTAAATGCAGCTGCATATTTAATGTTTGCACACTAAGAACATGCCAGTCACATAAAGACTAGGATGCCATGGTAATCTTGTTCCAGTAGCTTCCTGTCAATTAAACAATATTTTTATCAAAATTTAGTCATGGTTTATATTTAACTGGTAAACTTTTCAAATTTATTCTCAATTGGGTACTTGGTTACTTTGCTCCAACCTTAAAAGCTCTGCTAGAAATAAGCCCTGCATGCTTATGAAAGTAAACTATAAGGTGACTAAATGCCTTCTACCTCTTCCTTACTGAAGATTTACCTTTTCTGAATGTCTTTTGGGGAAGGGCAGTTTGTGGTACCAAAGAATGCTTTTGTAAGCAAAGCTTCAATTTCCTTTTTTTGATAGAGCAAAATGTCACCATTGCAATCCCTGTTTAAGGCAGTGCCGTTATGGAGTGGCTCAAATTCAAAATCTGTCTTGCCACATCTTTCAAATTCTTTTTATTAAAAAAAAATCTTTTGGAAGACTACAGTGCTTGGTGGAAGAAGGATGGCATTTGGCTACCCTGTTCTTTCTCTAACGCCTCGGTGTTGCCTGTCTGCGCCAGCCATTGTTGCAATGTAAGCAATACTGTTTGATGCACTGCCACCCTCTATTGTTTGTTCAGTGTTTAGAATCTCCAGTGGGGAAGAGGAAAAGAAGCATGACTGTTAGTACTTCTCAGGACCCATCTTTCTCAGGATTAAACCAGGTCTGAAACTGTCTCCTATTCCAACCTCAACCCCAAATTCATGTGCTTATTTTATTTTATTTTTTGTTTCTGGAGAATGTAGACCTTGCAAAAGCACCTCTTATGTTGGCATTATTCAGACATACTTGGCAAACATGTAACATTAAGACTTCCCCATGACGTTTGTCTATAAAGTGTTTTTTTTTTCTGTGCACTTAAATATGAAAAGGGTTATATGTACTTGCCTGATATTCAAGTGCAGAAACTTGTTTTTAGTTGGTACATAAAACTCCACTGCACTTGGTTGCATGTCTTGGCACAAATAAGTTACTCCTTCAAACCAATAACAGTGTAGCAGCCCGATTTGCTGCATAGAGCTGTACATATGCCCACTTAGCACGGTGCATGCTGTGTATCTGAATGCATTCAGATACGGAGAAAGCCTGTTGACAGCCTCAGTCTCTTACCATGCAGTTTTTGCTTGGTAAATCCATTTCAGATGATGGTGTGAGGCCACTTGTTAGTTAAGACTGTGCTCATAAAATGGGGCTGCCCTTATAAACCTGTAACTTGGATAATGGCTTTTTGCCCATTGCCTTGAAATCTTCAGTGTAGAATTTTTTTGGAGCTCAGAGGGAGTAAATGATAAAGGAAAAGTGAGCCTTGTGCCTGTTCTTAACCTTGCAGTAGAAAGTAAATTGAAATTAATTGGTTAGCAACTTATCAGTAGGTGGGCATAGAATCATAGAACGCTAGAACTGGAAAGTACACTGAGAGGTCATCAAGTCCAGTCTCCTGCCCTCATGGCTGGACTAAGCACTGTCTAGACCATCCCTGATTAAATGTCTGTCTAACCTGCTCTTAGATACGTCCTGTGATGGAGATTCCACAAACTCCCTAGGCAGTTTATTCCAGCCTGACAGGTGGAAAGTTTTTCCTGATGTTCAGCTTAAACCTTCCCTTGCTGCAGTTTAAGCCCATTGCTGCTTGTCATATCCTCCAGAGGCCATGGACAAGAATTTTTCTCCCTCCTGCTTGTAACAGTCTTTTAGGTGCTTTGTAAACTGCCGTAGTGTCTGCTCTCAGCCTTCTCTTTCCTAAACTGAACACGCCTAATTCTTTCAGTTTTACCTCCATAGCTCATGTTCTCAAGACCTTTAATCATTCTTGTTCTTCTCTGGACATTTCCCATTTTCTCCATCTTTCTTGAAATGTGGTGCCAAAAAGTGGACAAAATACTTTATTTGAGGTCTAATCAGCCCAAAGTGGAACAGAAGAATGACTTCTTGTATTGTGCTTGCAGCACTCCAGTTCATGCATTGTGCAAAGAGTAAAGTACACTATTCTGTTACGTAGCATGCAGCAGAACAACTCACTATGCCGCATCTGACTGAAAAAGGAACTAGGAAACTTGTTACAAAAATGTCAGTCAAGGTCGTTTTTATTCTACTTCTGCAGCTACTTTACTGTTATACCTCAAATTTAAGGTGTTAATGAATTTGCTTTTAAGTTGGCTCTTACGTTTGTGCTGACTAGAATCTGAAAGATTCTGTCCCTGTTCAGTGTCAGGGCATGTTCTGAAGAGATTTCAGCCACCTGCATCAGAAGTTACTATCTCATTCCAGTAACTTGTGATGGTCTAGAAGGGAGGTAGCTGAACTTGCTGTCCTCTCCAGGGAGTTTATCTTAAATCTTGCAGAGAAAATCGCATACAGTAAGGTCTCAGAGTACATGACCCCACTGTTACATGGTTGGCCCTTGATTCCTACAGTAAACCCTGGAAGTGCACAATTTCCAGTTGCACTAAACTTGTACTCCACTCACCAGTGGCTCATAGCTCCTGCACACGCCCCACCTCTTGCTCTAGCTCACCACCCCTCAGGAATGACTCCTGCTCAACCCCCCTGCCGGCTTACCACCCACACGTGATTGTGGCTCACCCCCTCCCCCAAGTTCCTGGCTCTGACTCCAGTTGACCTCCCCCATCATGTACAGCTCCAGTTCAGCTCCCCTGTGCTCAGCCCAGCTCACCACCCCCCTAACAGCTGCAGCTCAACTCCACCCACCCACAGCCTGCCTCCATGGCCTCAACCCACTGCCAGGCTTAACACCCCACCCCACCCCCGACCCCACCACTGACCTTTCTGCTGCTTTCCTGGCTGCGGAACATGTGTTACACCAGGAAAAAGCTGGACTCCCACTTATGCAAAATCCAAGTTACACGAGGGCACGTGGAATGGAACCCTCATGTAAGTCAAGGGTATATTGTGCAACAGATTCCAGTTTTTTGATCAGTGTAAAAACAAAATTGTTACTGAATTAGGCCATTTTTAAACTTTTGAAATTTTAGATGTGAGCAGGGAAAACCAATGTGCAGTATGCATTAAAACTAAGTGCAATATGCATTAAAATAGGCCTATCAAAGTTGTAGCTGGAAATATGAAATACCACAAAATTTCTGCCACGCTGCTTTTTAGCAGCAGCAGGTAGACTTTAAACTGTTACGTTGAGCAAAATTCCAAGAACAAATACAAAATTTGCCCAAAGAACTATAGACTGCTGCTTTGTGTGGCTTTATCTTTGATTTTGACCCATATAATGAAGCTGCGTGTCTTCCTGCACTTATGATTAGCATCAGACTCCAAGGATTATGGAAGTGCCTGACATACCACTTGAGACTTTGAAATATTTCAAGTACTTTGTAAATCCTTGTGTCGTGGAAATGTTTTAAGTTGAACGTGCAGAGTCATTGAGGAAGGTGGCTTTCCTTTGAGGAATAAATGCATATATTTGTTGCTGGAAGGGGGCTCTCTAAAACAGCTTTTGTCATCAAAACATCATACTGGTGGCAGACATGATCAAAAAGCTTTAAAGTTTGAACAGTACGTGAGTAATCTTTCTATGTGGAGATTAACTATAAACTTACACCAGCACTTAGTTTTTCCTATGTCAAGGTAGGTAGTATTTGCAGTGTGCTAATAGGTAGTATTTGCAGCATCTACTTTACGAGTTACTAAATTTAAGCCATTAGTTCTGGGAATTTGACATTTCTGTTCAGCCTGTGAGGTGTTGTCTTTGCTGGTTATTATGTGGTTAAGCATGGAGATTTTTCTGACCACTTTTAGAGACTGGTAGTGGCTTCATATTTTGGAAGATGAAATGACCACAACCCAAACTACTGGAAGAAATTTCAGTAAGGCAGAGTTTTCCTTTTAGAGGAAAGGAAATGTCATGCAAGTTCATATGATCATCTTAAATATACACTATGGCAAAATGTCTATGTTCTGCAGCATCAAACATTGATCCATATCTCTGCCATCTCAGCATCTGCCTTGAGGCTGTTAAAGAGCCCTGTGAATATGGACGCTATAGTTTCTTATGGAGAGCAAATAAATCTCTGCCAAAAAGCACCCTAGAGAGACTCTTCCTACATGTACCAGAGTCAACCTTCTCTCCTTAATACAAGGGTAAAACTACTCCACAACCCTTTTTCCTTTCCATCTTGCTCAGTGAATTTGAGAGCCATGTTCTCTCCTTTCAGTTACCTGAAATAACTTTTTGAACTTAAGACATTGTGTGGTCCTCCTGAGAATAATTTCAGTCTCAAAAGTTCCCTCCTTAGCCTGTCACTCAGCCCTCTTCGCTCCTTTTGTTTGTGTGTGGGCTGAGGGCCCCAACCGTCTGTCTCTAGATTTTTATTGCTGGCAATGGGGTCACACATGCTATCAGGCTGAATATTGAATATGGAGATTTTTTTTTTTTAAATGCCAAATATCTTAAAGCAGTGTTTGCAAATTTTATTTGGCCACGGAACCCATAACAAGCAGTCGCACCGACTGTGCCTGCAGTGTCGTCATTCCCACTCGCTGGCTAAGCTGGCATTACATGGACGCTTTTTGTGGCAAACACAAATGAAAATTGCTTTTAATAAAATTCATAAATGCTTAAATTTTTTAAACAAAGTATTATTGTAATGAAATTCTCATCAAAACCTTATTTTGAAACAAATGTAGTAATCTAGATCTATAACTGAAAGCACTTTTTACATACCTCAATTTCATTCTTTGTTGCCAAATTCTGCCTCAAGTTTTGCCACAAGAAAATACAACTGAAATCCAATTAAACCTATTCAAGTTTCATAGTTATGGAGGTTTAGTTGACATGGGTATGATAGAAATAAGTCTTACTCTGATATGCTTACTGGGCTATAGCTGCTTTATATGAAAAATAATCCGTTGGATTTAATAAAACTATGCCATGTTTCTTTGGTACTTGGCTTGCTGATTTCTTATCAGTAGTTTAAAACGTGTGTGGCTGTAAGCAATATATATTGTTGAAGTTGGCCTTTTACGCTATGCAAAATGATCTTTGATTGCCGTGACAGTTAATTAAAATGCCTACAAACTTTAGCACATCAGAACATGATTGAGTTTAAGTTGCTGAGCTGCCATTTAGGTGAATGCCTAAAAATATATCAAAATTGATTCAAGACACATGCATTTTCCTAAAGCATACAGCCATATATTTGCATTTCCCTTCCTAACTAATGATCATGTCACAATCTTGAGTGCTTGTCTGTACTCCCCATATTTTGGATTACAGGGCTGTGAATAGGGCTGATGCTGTTGACACTAACTGCAAGGTTCTAGGTGTGCCTTAACCATGTTTGAAGAGGACTATGTTACGTGAATGCACAAGAGAACCTTTCTAGTTCATACCCACATTATCTGCCCAAAGGAGTTACAGTACGGCACTTTGTGCACTGCCATTCAGACCATCCTAGTACAAACAGTAGGGCAGTGTAGACGTAGTATCAGTACACACACATCCCATAGAACTGGAAGGGACCCCAAGAGGTCGAGTCCAGTGCCTGACCCTCTCAACAGGACCAAGCACCATTCCTAACAGGGTTTTTTTTTAAATATATTTGCCCCAAACCCCTAAATGACTTCCTTGAGGATTGACCTCTCAACCCTGGGTTTACCAGACCAGTGCTCAAACCACTAGTAAAGTATATTTATGATTAAGCCTTGAGTTGAGTAGCACAGTCTAGTAGTCCCTCCCATCTGTCAAAGGAAAGGCTTGACATAATAGAATGTTAAAACGTAGTTTGGTTTGTTTGAGCAAGTAAGATTTTGCTCTCTTTAAATGAGGAGCTCTGGTTTAATTACTGACAAGCAATTACAAAGGACATGCTGCGTGGGATTTCCACAGACTTGCATTGTTTGGAAACAATAACCTATTTTAATTTCTCTTTAAGTTATTCCTTATTGACTTTGGTTTGGCCAAAAAGTACCGGGACAACAGGACAAGGCAACACATACCATACAGAGAAGATAAAAATCTCACTGGCACAGCTCGATATGCCAGTATCAATGCACATCTTGGCATTGAGCAGAGGTGAGTTCAAGGGCAGTGCTTCGAAAGGTTCTGGGCTGACATCATTCATAAGTTTCTGAAGTATCTACTTTCAATGAAATGTGTGAACATATCCCATGGCAAATACGTGTTTGCCATAATGTGGAAGCTAATTAAGTGCTTTATTTTCTTCCTTGATGTACAAAGTCTTAAATCTGAAGAGGCACTTGCTCTGAATAAAATTTCAAAGCACGATATTGTTTCATTGTGGTGGTACCTGTAGTCATTTTGAAAGATCTTCACAGTATAGACCTATAAATCCACAGATATCTACTTTATATCTGTGCATATCTGTATCTGTGGATGTTAGTGCAGATATCTGCAGCTCATTTTTTGCAAGTACAGATGTGGATACGTATTTTGTATCCATGCAGGGCTCTATTTAGGAGATCTACCTCCATAGCCCAACTTTTTGTTTCAGGAATGGCAAAAATTCTAACTGGCTTCAGAAGTCCTTTTGTATTAGCCTCCAGTGCTGGTATTTTTACTCTTTCCTGCAGCTAACTGTTAAATTGTGCCTGCATTGATACCTGCAAATAAGGCTTGGGGGATTATGGCATCCCTATTTTTTTTCAACAGCTGTTCTGTTCTGCATACTTGGCTGTAGTTACAGCAGTGTTCCTGGAATTGTGGGAGAGTGCCACTTTCTCAGAAGCAAATTTTGAACTTCATTAATCAGCCAAAAGGTGGATTTGTACCACCTCAAGCAAGACTGTGCTGCTCTCCTGAGTTCCACTCATCCAGGAATTAGGTGGAGAGAGGGCTCACTCCTCTAGCTAATCAGAAGCATGTGTTGGCTACATCAAGCCACAGGAGTTGATGCTCTGTTTCCATCCCTCACCTGTTCCCAATAGATATTATTATACACTTATAACACTTCAGAGCCTAAAGAAACAGAGTAAAGCCCATAGAGGATTTTTTAAATCCTGCTTCCGTGTTTTCTTGCTCTTCTGTCCCACTCCCACCTTCAGAAACTTTAGATTGCACCCAAGAGATGGATTTCTCCCATGCTACTAAAAAGGTTGGATAATACAATTGTGTATGTAAACAGAATTCAGACAATTTTATTTCTAAAATAATGAAATCTTACTTAAACCATGGTAAATATGCTTGGCTCCTGATATAATAGACATCAAATCTCCCTGCCCGCAACAAAGTATGTTTTACATACTCTAGTTGTTATCGCAGTGGGTCCTGTGGGATCCCAGTCCTTCTGTGGGACCCTATACTGGAGTCACATCCTGAAGTAGTTGTTTGCTTCCTATACGCTGTAGTCAGCACTTGAACATTATTGAAACATAGCTTGGTCAGCTATTTTATACCATCAGTTGTAAAACTTAGAATTGACTAATTCGGAGCCTGTGGCAAAGGTTTAATACTCATAGTTTAGTAGGGGGCCATGTATTTCTGTATTAACCTCTTTCCTCTATGGCTTTTTTGCATAGCATTCATGAATAGCAATTTAAAGAGGTGATTTTTCCCTGGCAGTTTCCTTATATCTTAAACATCTAGGGCAAACAGAGAAGATGGCTGTTAGAGCTTCTGATGTGAACACAGGCACTTTAACACAGGACTTGATACGCTGCAGACCAGGTAGATTTGGACAAGCCAAGATCTGAATGTAAAGCCAGTGAGCATATTAAGGGCTGTGCACTCTTGGGGACTATTTTTAACTGTTTGTCTGGCAGCTCTCCAATTCTCTATTTTGGTATTTGAAATTCTAGTTTGATGATAAACTTCCCTTACCCCCCACTCTCTAAGAATTACTAACACATCTAGATTAAGCCAGCAATGAAGCCACTAAGTGATCCCCTGCTGTAAATCAAGCAAAGATGGAGGAGACCCGAAACTTGACAGCAGAACCCTTCATGAGTTACAATGCTAAATTAAGACTACAGCAGGGCTTGCTCTGTCAAGTGTAGTGACAGCTGTTACTGAAATAGCATAAATACTAGTATAATAGAAGGTGATATCATTCCATCCGTTATGAACCAGATATTTTGGAGTCCACTCATGTGTTTGGAGTCTAATGAAGCCTTTATTAGGAAATGTCTGTACAAGACTGTAAATTCCAGGCTAAGTACTAGACAGCAATGGCATTGAAAAACCCATTTTAAAAATTATAGGGGAGGTACACACTTCTCCCTCGCTGCCAGCGCTCAGCAGTAGCACTCAGCCCAGAGTGCTACTGCCATCACTCCTATATAATATCTTAAAAGATGTGTCCAGGCACAGGATTATTGGGTATGCTGGTACTTATTTTAAAAAAGAAAACAAATGAGTTCGGAACCAGCAGACTTTTGCACACTGATCTAAAACTGCATAGTCTGATTACTGTCACTCCCCCTTTTCTGTCCTCTCAACTACACCCTCACTGAGTCTTCTCTGAGGTAGTAAGCTCTGTAGGGCAGGGTTGTCTGAAATGCTCATGTGCATTTGTTTGCAATTTACTTATGTAGCAGCTCCTCCACTACAGTCTTAAATAAACACTGCTCTCCTGTTCCCAGTGCCTAAATTCCCCACTTGCACCCTCCCTCTCCTCTTCGTGCCCCTCTCAGCTTTTTCTCATATTTCCTCCTTCTTGCTTTACCTCCTAGTGGGTGGAAGGAGGGAACCTGTTTCCATCTAGATTCCTGCAGAATAAACAGCCTGACAGGAGGCGTGTTTGATAAATTGCGGTTTGAGGGTAGGCAGAGTTGGTCCAGACCACACTATAAATAGGTGGTAGCAGCAGGCTGGCACGTAGAAAGGCAGAAGCCTTCCTTGACACTGCCAAGAAAGAAGACTGGTAGATCAGATATCTTCTCACTGCTGTGGATTTTACCAGTCTTAAAATACACTGAAGAAGAATATATCAAGGAAATGTTACCCATGTTGATGTGAAAAAGTCTGAGGCTGCTTTGTGGCACTGGAGCATGTCTAGTGGAAACTGTTCTAGCAGAAGGCTCTTAATGCAGTTTGCAAATAGCATTGGTGGTTCCTCATACAAGATATTTTTTTCCTTTTAGAGTGTATTAAGTAACTAAATATAGGGTCACTACTGCTCCCTGTCCGGATGTGTTGATATTAACTGAACAGCAGAATCCACAGTAAGCCCCATAATGAAGGCAGGATTCAAGAAAAGCTGTTTTTAAGTAGATCAAAGAGACTAATAAGACAGTGGAAGTACTTAAAATAGAACTAATTCAGATCAGTTTCCTGCCTCACTGACTTAATGAGTATACGCTCCCAAGACTATACAGGCATAGCTCTGTTGGAAAGGGGTTTTTCCATCCATTTAGTAATTTTGTCCCCAAATGCCCGTAATTAGTTCAGTGAAAGCATTCTTCTGTTGACATGGCTGCACCTACACTGATGTTTAGGTCATCAGAGCTAAGTAAGTTGAGGTGTAGATTTCACACACCCTGATAAGTTTGTTGCTCTGACTGGCAAGTATGGACCAGGCCTTAAATGGAATTAATGAATCTGGTTTATAAGGTTTTTCACTTTGGGTTTTTGGAGTTCCATCAGAATGGATTTTCACAGATCACAACTGCAACTAATGTCAATAGGCACTTCATGGAGAAATAATTTTTTCTTGCTTTAAAAAACTAAGTAGCGTTGGAGGCTTCAGACTATTACATTTGCCCTCAATTTCAGGATCTTTAAAATGACTTGAGAGAGATCTCAGATTTTTTTTCATTTTTTGTGTATTGATTCTTTGTCATTGTTGGAAATGGTATGGACAAACATGACACTTCTGGTGTAAGGATTCTTACTGCTGCGATCTTAATGTTCTGGTAACATTTGCGGTTTTTAAGATTATTCCTTTTTTCTCTATAGTCGTCGAGATGATATGGAGTCGTTAGGCTATGTGTTGATGTACTTTAACAGAACCAGCCTACCTTGGCAAGGATTAAAGGTAGGCCATGCAGTCTTATCATAAACTCTAAATTAGGGGTCTTGGGGGACCTGACCCACAAAAAAATCAGCTCAGGACCACACAAAGGAAAAGCAAAAAAAAAAAAACACTTTGTCCCCCCACAAAAAACTACCAACCCTCACAGACATGGCCTCCAACTGAGAAGCAGGAAAAACACTCCCTTCAAGTTCCAGCTACATGGGTACAGCAGGGGGTGGGGAGAGGATATGAGTGAGGCTGGGGTTAGGGGTCTGAGCAGGAGGAAAAGGTATAGGAGCAGAAGTGAAGTGTTTGGGCAGGAGGTAGGATCCAGGTGGGAATGGGGATCTAGATGGGAGAGGATAGGAGATTGGGACGCCCTCATGGCACAGCTCCGGGCAGGATGTTCATTTGGCTCATGCAGCTCTGCATCCTGCTGCAGGGAAGTGCAGCTCTTAATACTTAGAGCTGGGGTGGGGAGCCTAGAACCTTGGTGTGCCCACAGGGCTCGGTGTTCGCCCGCTCAGCAATGGGGATGGATCTGGTGTTAGCAGTCCACCCATGGCATCCACCATGTGGCTGGAGCACCAGTGCTGGGTTGTGCTGCTACAGTGGGGCAGGGGGTGAGCTCTGAGCCTCGTGGGCCACATTAGAGCAAGGTGTGGGCCATATGTTCCCACCCCTAAACATTAAGAGCAGGGGAAAAAATGCTCTTGACTGCTATCCTGCATAAAGTGATTTGTGCAGTTGGAACAACTCTTTCTATGTTGTACTGGCTGTGATGGAAGAAGGTGGCTTTTTCCTTCATGTAGTATGCAGAAATTTGCATTGTTTCACTTTTTTAAATTTATGATAAAATGACCTACATTAGCCTTGCAAAAGCAATCTTCGTATACCAGGACAAGGTCATTTTTGGAGAGGGAAACTAAGATATTAATGGGTTTTTAGTATTTTCATTAACTGTGAAGGTATAATTTTAAGTCCAGTTTGTAAGTTAGCTGAATTGCTGTCTTAATTGAAACATACGCTAAGCTTAATGGAGGAGTGCATTTGTGCTATCCTGTGTCAGAACATGGGCTTATCATGTAAAAGCACTGTGAATTTGTTATGGAATAGTGTAGATTTATTCTTCCCTGTATTTGAATTGTGCAATTCAGGGGGTGTTAGTTCCACAAGTTGCAAAGATTTTAAACAGGCAGTCTGCTTGTGAAACACTAGAACTTTCAGCTGCAGTCTAATATAATTGCCGGTCACTAAAAAGTGCAGACAGCAGTTGAATGGGGTTCTGGAACTGGAATTAATGGAACTTCTATGGACAAAAGCAGTGCTGAGGCACGAGTTGTGCCATGTGCTAGAAGACTTACATGATAATAAATGGTGTTAAACAGAGTCCAAATCTTAATACCAGATTGACCTTCACTCCCTCTGCAATATGTATCTGAGTCTTTGTGATTTCACAATTTTAAAAAAAGAAAAAGAAAAACACTTTTGGTTGACCAAGGGCTTTCCATGTCAGGTTTTTGGGGGTGTGGTGGTGTGTGGTTTTTTGTGTTTTGTTTCGTTTTGGCTACTGTTCTTGTTAATCCAGTGTTGCACATCTTTTTATATTGTGACTCACATGTTCCACAGGCTGCAACAAAGAAGCAAAAGTATGAAAAAATTAGTGAAAAGAAGATGTCCACTCCTGTTGAGGTTTTGTGTAAGGTAAGAGTAAATGGAAATAACTTTATCACGTTCCCTGAAGTCCTTGGAGATTCAAAGGACATGTCTGGTGTGTTGGTTACGCAGTCAAAGCACTTTACATAAAATGCGTTGTCTACTCAGTTGAATTCTGCTAAATAACCACTGCTACTTGAACAGCAGAAGCAGGGATCCAGCATCGTTTCTTAATCTGCAAGTATACCTAACAAAGTGGACTTAGCCTTGGTTTAGGGGGTCTGAACAGTAGAAGACTTCACACTTTTCAGTTTTGCTTGCTCACATTGTAAACGCTCCATCAGATTTGTCTGGGGTGCGTTTCATCCACATTCTCCTCAGAAAATACTTAGTTGAGGCATGTAGAATATGCACATCACTGAGATGATCAGATGAGGTGGAGCTACAGAGCTCTCAAGTGCTGAGGGAAGAGGCGGCAACCTGTGCTTCCTTATAGTCTCTTCTGTCTGACTAGAATCAATAGAATGGACCCTTGAGGAATCCCACCTGAGAGGCCTGACTGCAGAAAAAACAAAGTCCATTGCAGTTTATGTGGCATTTCAGAGGACCAACTAACTGTACCCCTATCTTGGCTTCAGATGTCAGCACCTCATGCCCTCAGAGGCAAGGGTATAGACTCCTTTTTAGACATGTCCAGGGTCAGATTATTTTATTGACCAGGTGTCCTCCAGAAGTCCCATGGATCTAACTCTGCAATCCTGCAAACACACAGCGTAGTGAATGTAAGAAATGTATTTCTGCTTCACAGATAAATCTTAGAAGTATCTGCCAGTCCACTGAATTTTTCCTCTTGCTTAGTTTCTCTTCCAAAGCTGAGAGTATTGTTATATGTAACTATTTTATCCTTAAGAATAGGGCATTTGAGCATCACTTGTTGTGCAGAAATTCATATTACAGTTCAGTGTAGGATATTTTTCATAATTAAGTTCCAAGGACCTTAGAGCAGTAGCTTCTGTCTTTATTTGTAATAGCCCAAATGAGCCTGTATAGGTAACTTTGTGTTTTTAAAGGACTGTACCACTTCTGTTGTGGTAAAAGGCTTTTTAAATATTAAACATAGGTAAAATAAAAGGCGAAGTATATACATTCTTTTTTAGTTTTAATGAGGTGTTATTTTTGTAGATATATTTTACATACTGTATGTCATATTAAGGTCATGAGAATAAAGGTAGGAAAGGAATATATTCTTAGATGCCTAATCAGATGAGCATCCTAAGCAAAAAAGGGCAAACCCAGGCTTAAATTCTTCCCTTTTCCTTGACCCATGTCCAAATGATGGCTGTAGCTTTTTGATTTCTGAATTCTTTCAGATGGTTCCCCACTGTCTAATATTGTTGCTTACAGGGATTTCCTGCAGAATTTGCCATGTACCTGAACTACTGTCGTGGCTTGCGCTTTGAAGAGGCACCTGATTACATGTATCTGAGGCAATTATTCCGTATTCTTTTCAGGTCAGTCTCAAAGTACAGCATATTGATCTAGAAATCTCATGGGGGCAGGACTCCTATGTATAATAATTGCTGTGTGGATCTTATTTAGAGCTAGATTTAATTTTAAAACAAACTCCTGAACTGGGGGGAGACTTAAGTTTACTTAGAAGAAATCATTTGAAATTAGAAACAGAGTGAAGCTACAACATTAACAAAGCAAGAAGTGTGGTGCAACATTAAATGGGCTATGAAGGAAGAGGATCTTTTGTATGTTATCTTTTCCAACCAGCCAATGATGTACTTAGGTCGGTGACTTTGATTCGTCTGTCTCCTCAACCCACAAAATGGCTGAAATTTTCTCACATCCCACTGTCTCCAGCATCTCTGTGACAAGAGGAGTATGGGATTTGGATCACGAGAAGAACCAATGGGGGGATGTGCTTTTTGTGGGCATTGGGACTACATATAAAAGAATATAGAGGCAGAATCATTACTCCTGTGCAGGCAGAAGGAGAAGCTGGGCTATGCAAAAGTGTTTCTACAGAGATAGATGTCTCCTTTCCTCATTCACACAGATGTTACCAAATGGCTATCAGGCTTACTTTTCATTATTATTTTAAATTATTAATATTTACTATTTATATGCTTCTCTTTATCTTCAAATCACTTTGCAAAAGCAATTAACTTGTAACTCCCTTTTTCAACAGACTAGTTTGATCGTCACAATAAGGTAGTCCATGTGTTGCTTTAAGCATTGTGTTGTCTTCTAGGACCCTGAACCACCAGTATGACTACACATTCGACTGGACAATGTTAAAGCAGAAAGCAGCACAGCAAGCCGCCTCGTCCAGTGGGCAGGGGCAACAGGCCCAAACCCCCACAGGCAAGCAAACTGACAAATCCAAGAGTAACATGAAAGGTTAGTAGCCAAGAACCAAGTGACGTTACATGAAAAAATTAAACGCTAAATTGGACAAGGGGTGATTTTAAGTGTTAGATCAAGGAGGTGGTTTAAAAATGCACATTTGGCTGTTTGCTTTTAAAAAAAAAAAAAAAAAAAAAAAAAAAAGACGTCCTTGGAGAATTTGACTACTAACTTTAAACAAAAATGTCCTGTTCTTCATATCATTTCTTTTGGGGATGTTGGGTCATTTTAACCACTGCATCTTTTGCTCCTGCATTAACCCACTCTTCAAACAAGAAACTGACTTGGTGTTGGGATTGTGATAAATGATACAATCCAAAATCCTAGACCTAACACTTTGTGAGGGATAAAAAGCAGTCAGGTAGCACTTGTAAGGGATAGTTCTCTTCAACTGGGGCCAGTGTCTGGAGAGTTTGGGTTCTGCTTTGTTCAAGCTATAATAATGCTATGGGTTTGTCTCTGCTCAACATCTGTCCAGCAGTGAAAATGGAAAAATGTGAGTGATGTGGTTTCATCAGTTGGCTTCCTCTAATGTTAATACATCCTGCAGTCAGTTTCACTTGGCCCAAAGTCTGGGAAAGGAACCGGTAAACCTGGATTGTCTTGCTTAAATGCAGGTATAATCTTGAACTGCTGTTTTATCCCAGAAAGCCACAATTTTTCATCGTTTCATTTCAAAGAGGCTGAATGTTCTTAGTTTTCAGACTTTTTGGTACACAATGTAAGTTTCTTGATGGTTTTATGGGGAAGTATTTAGATGCAGTTGCTTTTTGAGACTAAACATGCTTTTGTTTGAATACTGCTGGATACTTCTGGAAAAGTCAGAGGAACTGCTTTGAATATGTTGTCTAGCCCCCTTTTAAAACTCAGCTCTTGGAACTAGGAAATGATTTCCATCTCAACATCAGAGTGCATGCACTGTATTAGATTATAGTCCATTGAGGCAGTTACTTCTATTGTGAGTCCTTATTCTAAGTATTGCTGAAACAAGAGAAACCTTGAATAATTCTTCCTTAAAATTTTAACCTTCAGTGAATCTCGTGTGAAAGTCAGTAAGTTAGTGAGAGAGCAGGTTAAGTTTAAGACTAATAATGGAGAGGTGCTGTGAAAACCACTCCACGTTTGACTTGCAGCATTCTTTCTTACTGCCCAAGATGCAATATTGAAACTTTGTTCTTGAGATGAGTGCTGCACTTGTCAAACCAGTCTGTTGCAGGCCTATTTTAATCACTGTCAAGTGTTCTAGCAAGGATACCGTGTAGTTGGCAGCCTACCTTTTACATTAAATGAGCCATGATGCTATATGCTAGCAAGCCAGCTTGAACATATTGGTCACACACTTTATGCATGCAAATGTCACCTGTTGGGGGGAGGTGAAAATTTGGGTATCTTGACTGGCTAGAACCTTAAAGAGCAAGCACTGTATGTATACATCTGTTTGTATAGCAGGCCATCAATGTACATGACTGTCTGGTTATAAACCACATCAAACAAATGTTAAGTCATGACTGCTACACTGAAGAGCTTACAATCTAGTCTGAACTGCCCAAACGTGGGAAGGGAGTCATTCATAGTCTCAACAAAATTCTCTTTGTCAAACCCTCTAATAATCTGAAAATTTCTGTGAGGCTGTGGTGGGGAGGGGAATGCTGATATCACATCTCAATAAAGGCTTCTCCCTTCCTGCTATGTTCCTCTTCTTCCTGGTGCTGCCTGTGAATCCGTTGTGTGTGTTTGTAGGGAGGAGGAGCTGTCTCTCCACTTCAGACTATTATCTGGCGATCTATGTAAAGGTCCGGGGAGGCTGAGGGCAGCATGACCAGAAATGTACTGTTTCACTAACGTTTTCTGGAATGGCAATAGAAATAATAGTTTCTGTACTGGTTGGTTGAAATGCAAGAGATGCTTCATGATCTGGAGAGCATTCCAGAAGTAGAGCAACCTTAACAATGCTATAAATTATGCAGAATGAGGAAAGACGGAGCCATTTATATGGAAACTTTACTAGACACAAACATGGAAAAACTGTTAAAGCTAAGTGCAAGTTCTGGTCTCTTCGATACAGAAACTTATGAACTTTCATGATGCATCCAGCTACTAACAAATATTGTAGTCAAACAGTAAGAAAGGGAAGACTGGCCTGCATCAATTTGTTCTGTGTATTTCAGCTTTGTCTTTGGCAACATCGTGAAGCATGCAGTTTTCTGCTAAGAGCGATGTGTGAAAATGAAGCTAATTTTACCTCCATCTTCTGATAAGAAATGTTATTCCTGCAACTTCAGTATTGAAAACTCCTATCTTTTAAAGTATTTGGATGTTCATAATCAAATTGTTTTTTAAAAGGCTTTTGGTTACTGTGCCATGGTCAGAATAACCTACTTGACTGTGTGTTTGGCAGTGGCACCTATGCTAGCAATATACTGTTCAGACCATTAAATCTTCATATGGTAGAATTTGTTCGTAAATGGCATCCAAAGATTGAAGTGGGATACAGTTTATGGGAAGTCTACTGAATGCTGAAGCAGATGTGAAAAAGAATTAGTGTATATTTTATGTAAATGCCTCATGAGTCTCTAATGTTGACGGATGGAGCTATATTCACAGTGTTCAATCAAATCCATAATGCTAGTGTTTTACTCAGTCCGGTGCACAACTGAGCATCACCACAGTCCAACATATTGTTGGCCAGTGGAAGAATGTAATCACGTTGGGTCCAAAGAAGACTGGTTTGGTTGTGACCATGAGCATGGCTAATGTGAAAGTTGGCTTGGGCTTAACATAAATTCATTTCACTGCTTGTATCCCATAGTAGAGTCTATTCAAATAATGGAAAATGTCTGATGCCAAGAATGCATTGCTAATCATTTATATCTTCTGAGAATACTTAACACAGTCTACTTATAAAAGCAGAAGAGGAAAATAGTGGAGAAAATATTATCACAGAAAAATCAAGTGATCACTCCTGTATATAATGCTGCCTACTTTCTTGAGCCACACTTCTAGGCAAGACCTTTCTGGTGATGCATTCAATTCAGCTTGTGACTTTTTAACAATTGTTGCGCATTTGGTTATCCTTCAAACTTTGCAAACAGTTTACAAAATACGTTGTGCAAACCCAGCAGTTGAGTCAGAAGATTCCTTAATCATGATGGAAAATGCTTTTATCCTTGTAGTCTGGCTATGATGGCAAAAATGATTACATGTGCAGAATGAAATTTATCAAGCATAGTCAATTCAGAGACCAGAAATAAACTGAAGACTCCCAGTGTTGGAAAACTGGTGACATATCTCAATTTAACATTAGAAGATGTCAGATTAAGAGTTGACTTCAGTAGTCCAAGAGGAAGGAGATTCTGATGAATTTGATGGCAGATATAAATGAAGTAGCTGAAGAAGATAATGAAAAGCAAAATGTTCGAAGACTGTGCTTGCTGCCTATCTACCATAAGGCTATTTAAAACAGGGTGGATAAAAATTATAGTTAGTGGTTTTTGTTTTTTTTAAAAAAAAACTGATTTTTTTAAAATATAAATGCTTTAAGGGGGAAACCCTGTCTATAGACACAGTATAGCTCAAAGATCTCAAAGATTATAAAAGCTAATACAATATTATCGGACCATATATTCATGTAGGCTATGTCTGCATTAGAGATCTTTCGAAAGAAGCCCTTCTGAAATAACTTCACTCAAAAGAGGGTGTTCACACATGAAAAAGGAGATTGAAAGATTGATCTGCTCTTTCGAAAGAGCATCCACACATTGACTGCCCCCCCCCCTTTTTTTTTTTTGAAGAAAGGGTTAGGGGAAAAAAAAATCAGGTGCCCTGAGGACTGCTCTTTAGAAAGACGCGCGCGCGTGTTTTCTTTCTAAAGAAGCTTTCAAAAGAAGGCGTTCCTCCTGAAAGGAGTGTAGAAGAGTGCATTCGAAAGGAGCACTACATTCTTTTTCAACTTACTGTTGAAAAAGCGCTTTTTGTGTGTAGCTGCTCCGTAGGATCTTTCAAAAGAGTCCCTTTTTAAAAAAAAAAAAAAAAAAAAAAAAAACTCTCAAAAGAACTTGCTGGTGTATATGCAGCTGTAATGCTTAAAAGTTTTGTAAATGAGTTCTGCTAGCTAATGGATTAGGGACCCAATCTGATGGGTTAATCTTTCTAGCTACCCAGTGGGGCTCATTGCTCAGTCTAGAAGCTCTGTAAGCAATGGAAGTGTTGGTAATGTGTTAAATAATACTGACCTCCTGTGGTCAAGCAAATTCTCTCATTCGGTGCTGGTCAAGTTCTGAGGGCACCGGACTAGAGAGGTTCAACCTGCATATAGAAACAAGGAACAGACCTCGTCCTTATTGTCCCTCTTCAAATTTGTGTGTACAGACTGAACTTGTATCTTTGTTTAGAGAGACGAGGGCTTTCAAAAAGTTCAATGAATAGAAGATTTTTTTGGGGGGTTGGAATAGATCTGGGCAAGAAGTCTAGAGATGAATGTGAAAAGGGGAGGGCCAGTAGAAACAAACGTGGAACTTTGAGCATCATATTCCAAAAGTTTTTAAGGTCTTTCTGAATGTAGCATCCATTGATATTGAGGTCTGCTGTAGTGTTCTCTCCCTAGAAGGGGGAAATGTGTAATGGCAGCAGGCTGTAAGAGACCCAGTTGGGAATATTTTAATCAAGTTCCTCTACCTGTGGATAAGACAGGCATGCATGCAAAGTGCAAGCAGTGCAACAAAGAAATACAGGCTTGGTTGCTGAAATGAAACAACCTCATGAGAAGTGTTCCTTACCAAGAGGCAGCTGCATTGAAGATGATGAAAGGAACGTGTCTGAACATGCAGGATCTTCAGGTAAACATTTTTCATTTTTCTAGACGTGTGGTTCCTAACCTTTTCACTAGCGTAGACCCCCAGTCACTCACCCAAACCATTCACAGACCCCTATCAAAGTCAATTCAAGCTGCTGTCTATACTTCATTAAATGAAAAAGGCAACCACAACATAGATTTGTGGGCAGTAATTAATAATAGTAATTGTAGCTTTGCAATTTAATTAAAACTTATTTTCTGTTATCACATTTATTTATTTTTTCCACGGACCCCAGTCTTGAATTTCATGTTCAAGCAAAAAATACAGTTGTTACTCTGCGGTACTATGTTATGCAGTTGTGATGAGGGTGGCGGGGGGAAGACCAAAAAACATCTTCCCTTTAACATTTCACCTTTAATATTTAGTGTCCATGAATGTAGTGAGTAATACTAAATGAGCACTATGATGGTAATTAAACTACATTGACTTATTTTGTTTAGGGGGTTCCATTCTCAACATAACAGGATTCTGAAGATTATCTGTGTTCAAGATCATCATAATTTTCTGCAGTTGGAGCTATCTGCCAGTGATAATGTTTGTCACATCATGTATGTCTCACAGCTATCGTATATCACCTGTAGCAAAAAGAAAAATTCCATCATCCAGAAACATCCATAGACAAGTTTGGATAAGAACCAGCAAATTAGAAAAAGATAATTGAAGAATTGCCCAGTTTCTGCAAGATGACTTTGATTCAGAACCCACACTTCATTAATGTGGTTGTGGTAAAGGCCAGGGTATGGCTCACCCAACAGAGCAGATGTCACAGGCAAATTGCTGGATAAAAATGTATGAAAGAAATTGAGCAATGTGCAAAAAGTCTAGCTAACCTGAGTCTTGATGGGTGGAACAATGTCCACAATGATCCTTTTGTTTGTACTTGTGTGACAACAGAAGGGAGTGTCTTCCTGATGGAAACAATTGATGCATCAGGAAATGTGCAGACACAGCAGAATACTTACAGAATCCTTACTTTACAAGCAATAAAAGTACACCAAACTGTGTGTGGTGGGAGGGGGGGGAGGGAATCAAATGTCTAGTATGCGACTTGGTCACAATGTTGTAAATGTGTCCAAGATGAGAAGAAGTCGAGTAGAGTCCCAAGCTAATAACCTACAGTTGCAGTGCTCATTTTATGCATCTTCTAGCCAAAGATGTCAGCATTCGAGAAATAAACGCTTATGTTGTCGTTGTTGAAATTGTAAAATACTTAACATAACCACTTGGAAGCAGCTGCTCAGGAAAAAAGTGGGAGGAACCAATTTAACTCTCCTGCAAGATGAGTGATGGAGCTTAGTAGTGGATGGTCTTGAGCACTGTATGAATTGGTCTAATCTGACAGTTTGTGAACAAAATCATGGAAAAAATAGATGGCACTTTCACAGCCTGCGTTCTGAACATTGGGCTTAGGAGAAATATTGAACACCTGCTGAGTATCCTGAAGCTTATTTCTGTAGCCTTGAACAAAAGGCAGGGAAATAGCCATTCTGTTGGTGATGCTTTTGAAACATGGAAGGAACTGAGTGAGATCTTGAGAGAGACATGGAATGACAGAGTTAAATTACCAGCATTTAAAAAATGAGGCAAACTATCTATCTCCAGCTCATTGTCTTGCAAATATTCTTGGTACCTGAGTCAAAACTCCTCTGCTCAAGAAGAGGAGTTCGCTATGGCATCGACATCCAGCAGTCATCCTTCCGTAATGCTGCCTAATGTTTTAATAATGTTTTCACTGAGGCACTTGAATTCAGCCACTGTTGAAGTGGTGATTTCACTTTTAACAGCGGGAGCAGTTCAGAAAGAATATATTCTTCTTTGGACTAATTGATTCCAAACTAAAAAGCAGTCTTCTAACACTTTAAAGACTAACAAAACAATTTATTAGGTGATGAGCTTACCACCTAATAAGCTATCTTATTAGTGTTTGAAGTGCTACAGGACTGCTTTTTTGTCTGGTCAGTCCAAACTGAGAAATCATTTGGGACCTGAAAAAGCAGAGAAGCTTGTCTGTCTTGTCCAAGTTTTGAACAAAACAGGAAAGTGAAGCTGAAGATGATAAAGTTTAGCCGCAGAAGCCAGTATTAAGTTTCTCAGGCTGACCTGGCTAGCAGTCTTTTTTTTTTTTTTTTTTTTTTTTTAAATTTAACTATTTTAAACAATTTTAACACTTGATTTTAAAACTTGAATGTTTAACTAAATTTTTAAAAATCACGTTTGCTTTGTTAAAATGTTTGCTGTTGAAGAGAAATTTAGTTAAATAAAACAAATTTAAATGTCCATCTGGTGATTTTTTTTTTTTTTTTTTTCCCGAATACAGCATGGCAAGAAAATCCTCCAAATAGTAGTAGTTCACTTCCCAATGACTTCATAAATATCTGCTTTGATTATTTTTGGTAAATGAAGTAACCAAACACTCATTTTCTGATTATAGCTGCAAAATTGACCTGAAAACTCTTCATTAAAAAAAATCACTGTTTAAAAATGCATAGTGTACCTTCTAAAAATGAAACCTGGATTGTGAAGAATGATTAAGGTTCTAACCAATAAGAGTGCACTTATGTCAAACTGATTAAGTCATATCCACTCTGCTCAAATTATGAGCAAAAATTAGCATATTAAATGTGCAGTTACTCTGAAAATATTAAATTACGGCATCCCATGGTTGAAGAATCCAACTACCAGAAGTAGCTTTGTGGTGGCAGCACTTACTTTGTACTCTTTTTCACTCCTTCCTCAGTAATTCCTCTAATCCTTGTATGTTGCTAAAGGAAGTATTGATGGGGCTTGTAGACTTCACAGCACGAGACCTCTTTCTGATTGGTGCTGGTCGGGAGGGGAAGAGATGTTTTTCAGATTAGGTGCAGTCTACTATACATTCTGATACACTGGAAAAAATAGTCATATTTAGCAAAGTACATCTCAGAATGCTTTCTCCCATGCACCTCAAACCATAGGTGACAAAAGAAGTAATTATGATATTGGTCAATTGGTTCACTAACTTGCTGGCAGGTCAGCATTAAGATAACACTGAACATTTAATAAGCGTGCATATAGAACAGTGACATTGTCTAGGGCAGTGGTGGCTTGCATGAAGCCCATTGGGATTCTGTCCACCAACCCCCTGGCTGCCATCTGCCCCCACACCCCTCTCTAGCAACGGGACACCAGAATCTTGCACTTCCTACGCCTCCGACTCCTGACATTGGGTAATGATTTGGAACAAAGTATGTCATTTGGACTTGTGTTTGAACGAAAAACACGGCTGTTTGCAGGGCTGTCCCTAGGTAGGTGCAGGGCTGCCAAGAAGAAAGGAATCTTGGACTCTAATCACTTTTGTCTTTAAGTGAAGTTTGCTTTACTGGTCATAAAGCATTTTGGCTTGTTTCCATCAAAAATCTAGGTGCTCTATTCTGGAAGGGTCTGACTACATAGCTAGTGAAATCGTGACATGAGTTAAAAGCTAAGCAGTTAGAAGGAAAGGGATTTTTTTAAATCACTGGTCTTAAAATTCTGGTTTTAATATTTGTCTAAAGTTTAAGTGATGTAGTCCCTTCAGTAAATCATTAACGTTCAAATTTCACTCTAAAGTCAGGCATTTCTGAAGGTTAGAAATGAAAATAACCTTTCAGGCTTTTCTCGCTAGTGAAATAATAGCTGTAAATCCAACTTTAAAATACTTGCGGGTCACCTTTTAAAGGCTTTGGGATACCAAAATGACACCTTATGGGGGTGAGTTATGAAAATCCACTGTCTGCCACTTTGTGCCCATCAAACAGTGCATGCCATCCAGGGACCAGAGGTGACTTTGTGCAAAGTAAACACACACAGGGTATCATAGGCCAACAGAAAAGAACTCTCTGAAATTACATCACGTTTCCTAGTGGGAAGAACACATCTTGTTCTTAAATTACATGGCTGGCTACCAAACTCAGAATTCCCATTCAGGTCCTTTGCATCTGTTTAGTGCAGATGTGTACTGCTGCTATACATTTACATCCATGCTGTGTTGATTAGGAGCAGTGATCAGTCAACCCATGTTTAACTTTAGCGAAGGAAGGCAGGGACCCTATAGTTCTAAGTGGACCATTTGCCCTGAAAATTACCATAGCTATTTGTGATTAACCCCTGCCATCCGAGAAGCTGTTCCTTTCCTTTTCAAATCGCAGTAAGCTGCCTTTGTTTATCTTCCAGGTTTCTGAGTATGAAGAGAGGAACAAACTGAAGCAGAGCAGGTTGGAGCAGGACTCGTCACTCCCCAAATCCTAGAAATTTTAGTTCATACGTACTCTTGCCAGTGGTTGTGGGCAACCATTTACTTGGTGTCAAGAACTTAATTTCAGTATAAACTGGCTCTGAGCAGTGCTGGTGATGCTGCACTTTGAGTTGCAGCAGCATCTGTAATTGTGAAATACTGAGAGAGTGAAACATGGTGTCCGGTTTTCTATTACATTTTTTTCAAGTGGAAAAGTTAACTAAATGGTTGATGCAATGATGGAGAAAATTGTGCATATGCCAATTTTTGTTACCTTTTTACTTTGAACTACACTGCTTATGAGATCTCATTGTTTTGGAAGAATGGCATGAACAGTCTTCAGCAACAGTTGTGATAATTGTAAATGCTCACAACTGTGCACTCTTTCTAGTTATTCCTCCCTGGGTTTTGACAGTTATACACTTAAAACATTCTTAAAATTGTTGGCTTCTATGTGCAACATACCAAGCCAGCTGACGTGGTAGTAACCAAAGATTCCAGTTTTTAAGCGTATGAAAGACTGCCTGCTTACGTGTGCTAGAAATAACAGCATCTAAAGTGAAGACTTAAGAGAAACTTAGTGACTACTAGATAATCTTTAGGACTCTGCATTAACTCTATAATGTTCTTGGTATAAAAGGAAAAACAGCATACCTGTCACAGAAATTTAGTTAACATCTTACAACTGAACCTGTATGTAAGTTGCTTAGATAAATGTAATCACTGTAAACACCTATATGATCTGGGACTTTGTTTTTATTTTGAAATGGGAGCTTTTTTGTTTACAAGTTCATTAAAAACTAAAAACTTTCTCTAAGGAAATGAGATTTTTTTAAAAAATTGCCTTGTTAATTCAGTCTAAAATGAACACCCCAGTTTTTTTAAAGACAATTTCAAGGCCATTTGTTAAGCAAAAAGTCAGATTTCTTTCTAAATCATTTTAGATTTAGTGTTGTAATTCTGCCTCACTTAAGTTTTGTGTGTTTTCTTGGGGGAGGGAGTGGGGGGGCAGTCTTGCATTTTTATAATCTACTGCATTGATACCCAGCCCTCTATATGAGTGATGGATTTAAAAAACCAAATGGCGTCTTTTGAAGACCCTGGTATTGGCAGTCCATAAGTGTTGCCATTCTCTTGCATTGGCTGAACTAATTTGTGATTATTAGTTTTGAAAATTTAGAATGGAAGTGTTTGAAGGGTTTTAAACCAAGGCATTTTCTTTCAAGTTCTTGTGAAGTGGATATGAGCAAATTAACTCTTTGTTCTTGGAAAGCCTCACACTGTGCAGTGTTCACAACGGTTACTGCCCTGGGCTCTCCTCTCTCACTCCTACTTTAGCCCAGCTGAAAGACAGAAGTAATTTTATTGCTGGTAATTCTCTAACAGTGTAATTTATTCCTTTATAGCATGTCAGAATAAATTAAAAACTTCTGAAAATGCTGCCAGATGCCTATTGTGTAAATGGTGTTTTGTATGTTAGCTCTTTAGTCTGTTTCCATGCGTATAGGAAAGGTTTTGGTCAGGAGGCACATTTTTATTTTTGGAGAAAATCTTTCATTTGAAAACCTGTTGTTCTAGGACTGCAATGTACCCTGTACACTCTTGCTTTGGCTGAGATCACAATTATTAGACTACCGCTGTTCTAAAAAGTGGGCAATTTAATGGGAGTGGCAGGCTGGTATTATAGTTTTTCTGATAAGATGCTAAATTCATATCGGGAGAAACCTGTTTTGTGAGCTGTCACCTGCATTAATAAGCATCACTTCGGTAGTTAACCTGGGTAAATATCTGGGTGAGTGAGAGGTTTTGAAGCGCTCAAGATCTTAAATATATCAATGTTTTCTGTGCTCCCATTTGTATGAAGTGTTTCTTTTCTCATTTGTAACTTAGCCTTTGAGTAAAGACCATGCCTTACCAACAGTAAGGGAAGAATACTTAAGGTATTTGTCCATTCACTCTAGAAAAGCAGCTGATTTCTTTCAGGTGTTTTTGGTGAGTCAGCCGGGCTGTTAGAAACTAATGTTCCCTGTAAGCTGAGCGCCTGGGAAGCTGCCTGGAAGAGATTCGGATACCACCCAGCTGATTTGCAGAGCGCCTGCAGCTGGCAACATGTTTCTATTGGTGGTGCGCATAATGGAATGTATTCCACACATGGATGGAAACGGCAGAGGGAATCCTGGGCGGGGGAGGTTATAGGGGTCATTCTTCTACTTCATGTTTTGTCAAATGAAATTTGAAGTTCCGTGAATGACAAATCCTAGTCTCAGTAATGGAAACACCCCTGTTTCAAAGGTGCCTGCTGCCCTAGCATCTAGCGTGTAATTTACAACTGGGCACAAACTAGTATTCTCATCTGAAATATATCTAAACTGAATGGGAAGTGCTACTTTTGGAAGGCTCTGATCTGAAATATAAGTTTCTCCTGGACAGCTGTCATGTTTCCCGTTTCTCTGACTTCATAAGTAGTCAGTGCAATTTCCTTGCGTTGATGATCTTCCCCAAAATTGTGGGGAAGATGCCATCACCGCCCTTGTCAGTGACTGTTTTGGGAAGATATGACACTTGAGGGAGACGTTCCTTTCCTGTAGTTACAATTGTCTTCTGCGTACAAATGTTCGTAATTGTTTGTTAATGGGATAAAAAATTGCAACAGTTTTTCAGCACTAAGAAAAATTCATTCTTAGCATCTTGGTTTGCATTGACTTAGCAGGAGAACCTGGATTTAGGGCAGTCATGAGTGTTACACTAGAAGTCCTGGAATTGGATACTTTCGTGTACAGGAGGGGACGAAAGCTAATATTTTGTCCATAGCTTCTACGATATGAGAACATGAGACTAGCATAGGAGATGCACATCAGAGTATGGCATTATTTTGGAAGGCACTTCCTACTCTTGCAGCTGTCAAGCTAAACAATGAATAAGAATCCCAAAGAGGGTGGACCCTTGTGTAGTACGTACTGTAACCATGATCTAAAACTGAAGCCAAAGTTCTAAACTCAAACAGATTTACAACTGCCAGATGCATTATGTTGGCGGTTCCCTTAGTAATATCCACTGGCCTAGAAGGCAAAGCAAAATATTTCACAAGCTACAACAGACCTTCCGAGTGATTGTAAAAATATAATGGTCACATATAAGGCACAGGCCACCTAATGAGAACTGGAGTTTGACAGGTGAGTTATAATATAATTGAGGTACCATGACATGACAGTACAAAAATTCCAGTTCTCCAAAGGTTTTAAGCAACTGTGTAACTACCTAAGAATATACTGTCGCTTGGATGCTGTTTTTAAAGAGATGGGACATGACCAAGTTTGTAGTGCTCCATGTGCCATGCACGCTTCTGTTCATGTTAGAACAGGGGCTCTGGATATTAGCAGGGGATGGGTTTTGGTAAGTCTCTAGGTTATGACTTGTGTCCAGGTGTGGCTAAAAGGACAGCACTTGCCAGATTGTTACCAAACACTGAAAGCCTGTTCGGTGTATAACCTTGATGTACCTAGTCTTTAACCAAGTTTATTCTCTTGAGGTGTCAGAAGAGTCTACTGGTTTTTATTAAACTTGTCCCTAAACTCGGTTGTTGAAGAAATGTATCCTTCTGTGTTCTCAATAGCTCACTCTCTTGTTTTTCTTTCAAGTGTGCACTTAAGAAAGGTTCCCTGAATATGCATGTGGCCTAGTGGATTGTACACCTACTGAAGTGACAACTTTGCACCAAGGAACCTGTAGTGTCTAGCTCAAAACTTCTATCCAGTGAGCTTTTCACATGGGGTTTCAATTTCCCTTTATGCTCTTCTCCAATGTAGAAGGTGTTACTAAGCCTTGTCCCTCAGTGTTATCTGCTCCTTACTTAAAAAAGTCATGGTGGTGAATTCATACCAGGCTTTCTCCACTGTGGAAGGTACAGTAAAGTAGATGTTTTCTTTATTCCAAGTTTCTCGATAATGAAACAATGTGTACATTTGCTGCAAATCCTGTACCTAATGAAGCATTTTTGGGCTGTAGATCAAAAGATGTAAGACTGGTCTGTCTTAGTCTTGAGGACTGCTCTCATGGAGACCTTCCCAAACTCTACACATGAAGCTACTTTGTTTGTGAAAAGAGAGCCTCCCATTAATACGGACTCGTCTTAAAGAAATTTGGTCTTTCGCAAAGAGCTTTGAAAGTCCCAAGTGTAGTATTCAGCTGAGTTTGACTTAAGTTTTTATATGAAAGCGTTGGTGTAGCTGAATCATTGGATGCGTGCCTCCAATGGCATGCACAAAGGAACTATTCACAAGTGCAGCAAGCACAATGAGACTGCCACCTAAAGCCAGTACTGCTTTTAGATAACTCAGAATAATTTGTGAAGAAGGCATACTAGGGTGTGGTAGATGAAGTAGAATGAAGCTTTCAAGTACTCTAGTTATGCAGCTAATCGTATAAAGTAGAAGTCAGTAGCTAGCAATCTGCAGGCTGCTTCTGACTTAGTTGGCACAGAGCTGGGACCCATATGACATCCGTGTGTCACAGAGGTATTGGATGTAGCCCACAATGATAAACAGATGAGATGATATATATATATATATCTAGAGAGAGAGAGAGAGAGAGATGCACATCTCACAGAGCTGGAAAGGACCTTGGGAGGTCAGCAAGTCCAGTCCCCTGCCCTCTTGGCAGCACCAAACACTCTTCTGCATGCCACCCCCCGTGTATTTGCCCCATGTCCCTAAATGGCCCCCTCACGGATTGAAGGCCCAACTGTAGGTTTAGCAGGCCAATGCTCAACCCAGTGAGCTAGCCCTCCTTTAGGCCATTGGTCTGAAGACTTTGCCTTACTGCTAGCATGCTTTAGTGTTTTGCTGCTGGAGATTCATTGCAAAGTACTTGACCCAATTCTCAGTAAATATTTGATCTGTGTGTTTTGTATTCTTCCCCTGCCTCTAAGATGACCCTGTCACATATCTCTGTTTTTGAGTCATCCTGTTTGAGGGGTTGAACTGGGGAAAAGAAGGGGTAGTTGGTTCCCAGCTCTGTCATTCAGAATGTTAATGCTCACCGATGAGAGGGAAAGAGTCAAACAGTTTTTAAACTAATAGACGTGGGGCAATATTTTAGTGGAACTAGCCCATGTTTCAGAAGCTGTGAGGTTGGAATTCTGAGTTTGTGCATGCAGAGTAGAGCATAATCAGGCCTGCTGGTGGGGGGTGGGAAGGGAGAGCAAAGGGGCTGAGAGCTCCATCTGTTGAAGTGTTGGATCCATTTGAATTTGTCACAGCAGTGCAGATTGGTTGCACAAGGTTGGGAGGGAGCAGGGTGGTGGGAGAGGACAGCATCATGGTCCCTGTGGTGCTGAGGGCTGAATGCCATGGGCCCTGTCCCTTCTTGGGGCAGGGTCAGCCCCCACTTCCATATTGCCCCAGGGCAGCTCTGTGCAGTGATGGACATACTGGCTTGCCTAAATTTAGCCACCTTCTGTTTAGCGGAAGATTTTTTTTTAAGGTACAATGAAAATAGTAGTTCGGGATGTAGTTGAACAGCAGGTCAAAAAAACGGATTCCTCCTCCCCACATCCCCTCATTTAAAAAAAAAAAAACAAAAACCCTTTTCACATAATGCAGGAGTTTGCTCATAAGCTTCCCTGCTGTTAAGTCCCTTCTCCATGCATAGGTGTAATGACCTCCTCCTGGAGACTAGGCTTTTTGCCCTGTTTAAAGAGTGACCTAGAGTGGTGGTTTTCACACCTGGGTGTGTGTGAACTCACGAGGACATATGGGAGAAATCTGGTCATAGCAGACAACACATTCTTGTTTAGTGGTAAGTGACCATCTAATCGTAGATATGAGAATTCTGTCTCAGCTGGGGGTATGTGGTAGACCAGGTTGGTCAGAAAAGTATGGTGTCCAGAAAGTTTGAAAATCACTGATGTAGAGCACGAGGGGACTGTTAAAGCAGAGGTTACATAAGCAATGCCAAACTGGAACACTGGTCCTTAAGGCTGCCATACAATAATGGCATCTTCAAAGAAGGAATGCCCAACCCTGGTTTAACTACTCTGAGCTGTGGCATTACCCAGGTGCATCCCAGGTCCATGAAGGTCATAGTGTTGAGTTTTGGAGCTATAAGAACCCTGGGTTATGAGACTGATCCAACTACCTGTGTTAGGAACACCCAGTAGATTCCATAGCACTTGATTTTTCCTGTTTGCTTGTCACCTCTGTCCCAGTTCCCATCCACACATATGAACCTCTTACCTGACTATGAGATGCATTACACACAGGCTAGCTGGAGCATGCTGCAGAGCAGACTAATGTCTGAGTGTTGCGTACAGTGGGGCTGATCGTCTACCACTTCTGCAATGTGGATGCAGGTTAAAACACTCAAGTGCTGACAGTCCTAATACCCTGGGTGTGCCTAGAGGGACAGGAGTTCTCACAGTCTGCTGGGAACGAATCAGAATGGTGCTACTTAGGACAGTTGTAAGAAGCATGGGACATCCCCCACTACCTCTCTCACCTCAAACAGATGAGTAGCATTAGCTGTGAAGACAGGCAGGGAATTGGTAAAACGGCACCAAATTAGAATAATCTGGCAAAACTCACCTAGAGAAACCAAGTCTGTCTTTTTTGGCTTGTTTGCTTTGTACGGACAGTGCTGTCAAATGCTCCCCTCCACAGCAACAGAACATCTCAAATGAAAATACCAGAGAGGTGGGACGGGGCACAGGTCTACTTTCCCTCAGCCTCACTGCTGGAAGCCAGTAAGCTCAGATTTCTGTGGTGAGCTCTCTTGGCAGTTCTTGGTGCAGGAGTAGTTGGTATTTTAGAAGGATTACTTCCAAGAGTGTGCTGCTGTTGTAGCATGTGTAAAAGGGCACACCCTGCTGTTTAATATGTATTTATGGGTGCATTTTAAGTACTTAGGGCATTACCAAGGCTAGCATATGCATTAATAATCCTTCAGGAGAAATAGCTAGTTCTTCCTGATGTGACTCAGGTGTTTGGCAATTTAACAACACAAAAATTAGTGGTGGTATCTATAGGTAACACCTGAAATCCAGTGAGTCACATCCTGGAAATTCACCCCACCCCTGTTCCTGGCTCAGTTTTCACAGGAGGAAAACAGAGCACAGCTAGATTGCAATTAGCCCTAATACAACTACTCTGTCTTCTCAGCACACTAAACTGGAGTCAGCAATATTTTAATGATTGTGCTTGTACTCCAGTGCCCAACACATTGGTGTTTCACTCAGGTTTTAGGGCTCACAGGTTTGTAACGAGGCTGTCTGGCTTGTGATAATCCTGTCTGGCTCACATTAATGTAGTAAGTACCATCAACTGATTGCACCATTTTCATAATTCACTTCTTGAAGGAACCTTGCTGATAACTCTCTTTCATCTGATTTCTCTACCCCTTGATAAGGCTCAGAGCCTCTCCTGTTAGCCAGCAGGTGCTGAGGATACTGCAGAGGTAAACATCTACACATGGGCCCAGCAGCCAAGGTGCATCCCGAGAATGCAGTGTAGCAGTGTTTCTTAAACGATGTTCAGCAGAACACTGGTATTCTATGAACAACTCACAATGTGCCGTGAGCGTTTGGGTGGTCTGTATTTTCTGTTAAAACAAGATGCAGCGTTACTGCTTCATTGCTATGATGCCTGATTAAATTACTTCATTTTGGTTTTGCTGTATACATTGCTGGGTTTTGGTTTTGGTTTTTTTTGGGATCTAACAACTCTTTAAAAATTTCATAGGTGTTCTGCACAGAAGGTGTTTGCTTGTTTGGTCTGATCTCAAAAAGTTTAAACACTGGAGTCTATAGCCCTGGGAAGGCATGGCTGGTTCATGGGCCATGCAGCAAAGATTCTTTAGGTCTTACTCACAATTGCCTGTCCCCCTCAGCTAGCAAACAGTCTCATTAAGGGTGCCCAGCCATGCAGTGTGTTCCAGGCAGCTCTGTTCCCTCCCTTTCGTGCTTGTGTGTTCCCCGTCATGCCTCTGCTGTGTGCATTCTGTGGAGGAGATGGTCTTAGGAGAGCATATTTAGCTGGCTGGGTCTCTTTTAAACTGCAATTTAGCAGCTGTGTCCTTCTGCAGGGCTCTGACAGAGGAAGTGAGTTGGAGGCCAGCTGGCCCCACTCAGTCACTTTGTCAGGGCAGCAAGAGACTGCAGCTGCTGGTTTCCTCTCCCCGTGGGGCAGGAGTGCAGGTCAGTGCCCATGAGCGTTCTGGAAGAGTGGTCCCACTGACTGCCTGGTTAACTGAGAGGTCTCATCCTCAGGGTAGCTTGTGAAGACAGCACAGTATTCACCTCCTTTGTGGTTGCCAGGGAGTGGTTAAGCAGCCAGGGAGAATTGGAGGGGGATTGCACTGCGGTTTCCCTGTAACGGGTGCCAAGCTGCTCCACTGTGTCCCTGCAGTGCTGCCCTCGGCTGTGCTGTGGCAGGTGCTGAGGGAGAAAGGAAATCCTTGGAGCTGCGGCCCTTCACCTTGTTCCAGCTGAGCACGTCCCCATTCAAATTGCCCCACCAATGTGTAAGTATATTCCACAGAGGCCCAGCATCTGTATGGAGACTCCGTTATCTGCCGGCGCTCTAAGTAGGTCAGAGTCAAAGCAGATGGAGGGCAGAGAGAGAGACTTTGTTATCCCCCATTGTCTAGCACATTTTGTCCACACTAAATTTGCTTCTAATGCGGTGGGGAGGGCGCAGAGAGTCCTTGAGCTGGATGAGCTCTGCTGGTCTCGGCTGGAGCCTTTCCTGGGGGTAGTAGCTGTTCTGCCCCATTCTCAAGTCTTGCACTACGTAAGCCTAGGTTTGGCCACCTGTGCAAGAGCCCTCTCTGGCTCTTGGGAGTATGGCTGGGGGCTTAGCATTGCTGGTATAACCTGCACACTGACTAGGGGTGAGTCAATCCCACATAGTGGCACCTTGACCACTTACACAGAAAGAACGAGTCCCTTCTATTTATTGCAAATAGCCAGATTGCAACAGTTTGGACTGTGCACAAAATGTCTTTTCTAGGAAACCTGCCACTGTCACAGCATGCCCAGCTCTTCTCCCCAGAGCAGTTGGCTCTTAGCAGCAAGTTGATGCATCTGGGTTTGGGTTGGAGCTGGAGTGTACTGAGATGCAGCAGAGCTCTTTTCGGTTAGATGTTGGCAGGAGATCATGGAGCTGGGTAAGTATTCCTAGCTAATGGCTAGAAGGGAGAGAGCCGGCAGCTTCTGTTGGCTGTATAATGCCTCTGAGGCCATAGGCCCAAGGGAGAATGCAGAGCCCTTGGGACCCATTGGAAAGAGTGGGGACTTAGGTGGGGTCGGGGCAGGTACTAAACCCGAGTGTGCTTTCCAAGAAATAACTCTGTGTGATCTGTTTCTGGAAGCTCCTGCGTAGATCTGTGCCCAGCTTCAGCTGACACCATATGAACACTGCCAGCTGTACTGCTGTAAGTGAAACCTAGAGCAGTGGTTCTTAATCAGGGATACCTGTACCCTTGGGGGTACACCGTGGTCTTCCAGGGGGTACAGCATCACATCTAGCTATCTGCCTTGTTTTTACAGCAGGCTTACACAAAAAGCATTATCAAAGTTGGTACCAACAAATTTCACACAATGTCTTGTTTGTACAGCTCTGTATTTTACACACCCAGATTGTAGTACAGCATTTATATTCTAATTCATTTATTTGGTCATGTTATGGTACACGGGAGAAGAGAAGCAATTTGTCGGTAATAATGTGCTGCAGCACGTCCGTATTTGGAGGTCTGATTTTGGAAGCAAGCCGTTTTTAAAAGTGAGGTGAAACCTTGGTCTTGTGTGCTCCCCTCAGACTCCTGGAAGGCTGCACTGATCTCGAAACCACAGCTCTGTAATACTCAGGCAGTTACTCAGAAAACATTCAGATGTTCTAACAAATGTGTTGCAATGGTAGAAAAAAATATTGCCTGAAAATTGTAGGCACTGGGGGTATTTAGAATTTCTTTCTTACAACTTGAAAGGTTGAAAAATGCTGAATTAGAGCAGAAACACTCTGCTCCCTCCAGCTTTTACCACTGGGCTGCCAGTCCTGGGCAGAGGCACTTGGCCTCCTGTAGTTGTGGGCATGGAGGATGCGGTTCCACTTTGTGGTGGAAAGGGGAGATGCTGATCCTCATGGCCATGCTCCCCAGCAGCCCTAGACAGTCTCAGGGCTGAGGAGAAGGAGGGAGTCTAAGGAGGGCATCAGACGGCAGCCAGTGTCTGGCAGAGAGGAGACAAGCTGTCGGCTCCAGCTACTAGGCCGGGGTGGTCGACACTCGAAATGGACACTGACTTACAGGGCCACTGATGGAGGGTGGAGGTGATGGCGGCAACTGCCTCAGGGCCTGGCAAGCCAAAAGGGCCAGGGTGTCCCAACCACAGTGGCAGCTGGTGCCCCAGGATGCGTAAAGTGAGGCCCTGGATGTGCTCCAGGCAGCTCTGCGGGCTGGGGCAGGGGTGGCACAGCATGGCACGCTCTGGGCTAGGGGCCAGAGCCACATGCAGCTCTCTAAGGAGTCATTAGGAGCTCCGGGTGCTCCTGCCAACGCCAGCTCTTGCAGCTCCCTGTCCTGCCGCTGCCGAAGTCCTGGAACTAAATGTAATCGGTTTAATGGTCAGTAGAGCAGCAGGAAGGATCCAGTTGTTTAATCAAATACATTTCGGTCCATTATTCCAGCGGGGGCAGGGCAGGTGCAGCAGAGAGCCCCTCACTTGCCCTGCCACCTGAGAGGGTGGAAGGTTGATGCAAACATTGCTCCTTCCTGCTTAAGAACCTATCCCCAGGTGCAGGGTTTTCCTCGTCCTCACTTGCTCTCCAATCCAGGGGTGAAAGTAACTTAATTTTCTAACTGGTACAAATTGGGGGGGGGGGGGGGGGACAGTGGTTAACCTTTCTCTAAAGGCAGAGGGGGAAAGCGACTGGGGACCTGTGACTGGCTTAGCTTGAGTGAGACGCTGTTGTCCTCCAGTCTGTCCTTGGGGGTGGCTGAGGCGACCAGGATGGTAAAGTGTGGGCTCCTCAGCGGAGGTATCTGAGGGCAGAGAGCCACCTTGACTTCTGTACAGTCTCTGCCTTGCTTGTCTAGCACCGTGCAACTGGAGCTCACCACAGCTGCTGTATCCGTCAAAATGTTCCATCGAGCCGCTTCCGTTTGCCAGTCTCCAAAGCTGTGATTTGCACCAGGCTTCAGCTGTGCCTCTCAGTCAGCCGCTGCTGTCTCTGCCTCAGCCTGAACAGTCTCTCAATCCTCCCCTAGCAGGAGTGATTGCTGGTAGCCAACAGCCTTCCTGCAGCAAATCTGTGCCTATAAACTTCTTCCAAAGCACCTTCTGGAGCAGCTGGAGGAGGGCTCTTGAAAAATGCCCTGTCCACTCTACTCCTAGGCTTGGACTGGCATGGCAGTGTTCTTATAGCTGACATTCTGAAGCAGACAGTGTACAAGGGTGTCTTGTGGCAGCTGCTTGCAGGGCCGTAGGTGTGAGCTGCATGAGGTTAAGAGCAGTGCTCCCTGTAAGCTGGGAGGTTATTCAGCTGCTCAGGAGAGTCAGATGTTGCCCAGCTGAGTAGCAGAGTACAAAGAGCTAGGTGTGTGTTTCTACTGGTGGTGCACATAAAAATGATTCTGCACATGGAGGGAAAAGATGACAGTGGTTATGAGGCAGTTTTAACTCACTGAGGTGCTTCTGAAAAATCCCAGTTAGTTCACAATAGTCAAGTGTTGGTGCTTCAGCTGGGGCTTGCACAATGTGCTGCTTTATTTTCCCCATAAATAGCTCCAGCCCCATGACCTGTGATCTAGACTGTAAGAAGGAAACCGCGACTAGAATAGCAAAAGCAAGAGAGAGTTTGAAGGTGATGGATACAATCTGGAAAAGCGAAGTGATTAGCTTAGGCATGAGGCTGAGCATCTTAGTGTATTCAGCAGCATGTTGTACAGCTGGGAGACGGGTGAGGAGGAAAGGTTCGAAGAGAGAGATTCGCGTTTGAGAAGTTGTTTTATAGAAAGTTTCTGAGAACAGGTTGGATTCAGAAGGTCACAATGAGGAATTACATAGGAAGATACAGCCAAAAGAGGACCTACTGCAGAAGGTTGTACAATGCAAGTTACAGCTATTCAGGCATATCTGCGGAATGAAGGGCGAGTGAAAAGTCAAGACCCTGGTATTCGCCCTAGTGGATGGTTGGTTCGAATGGGAGAGGCAGACCCCACAGAGAATGGGTAGATGATACACTAGATTGGTGCAGATCTAGTCTACAGAAACTAATCTGGACTGTCAGTTGCTGCGCCCTGGTCTCAGAACTGAGCTAACCTGTCCATACTGCACTGCGCAGCCTTTCTGACAGGGCCACAGCGTGAGCTGCATCCCCTTTGCAAAATGCCAGGACTTGAATTAAAACCAGTGCAAGTCGGGCTCTGATCCAGCCCCATGTTAGATCTTGGGCCAAGGCTCCTGCGTGCTCGCTGCCCTGCATCCGACTGACCTGTGCACAGATGAGGGCTCAGCCTGCAGCTTGGGTCGGAGCTGGGGCTCCGTGGGCCGTGTACACAAACCCCAAATGGCATTTCTAGGCCCAGCTGTGGAAGTGGAAAAAACTTAGACGCTGGCAGATTACTCACTAGATGCCTGAAGTGGTGCAAGTGGCACCTGCCTCACGCTGGTCCACCTTGGGCGGTACCTAGAACTTGTCTTTCTAGGATGACTCATGTTCCCACTCCCAAGCCTGGTCAGGGAGGGCGGCTGGTTCTGTGCCATGACTACGCTGGGAGGCAGGTGCTGTGGGCTCCCCTACCTGCTCTGCCCCTGCCTGGCTGAGTGGTCCGAGATAATCACTCGTAAAGCAAACAAGGGGCACTGCCTTATCTCACAGGCCCAGCAGTTCGTGTGTGTGAAGGGGAGTGTCTATGGGCTTTAGGCCAAGCTAAGGATGCTGCTAGCTAGCTCAGCAAGCATGCAAGGCTTCTAGGCCTTAGCACAGGGACTGTGCCAACACCAATGCTGTCTTGGTCCTGTGATGGGCAGTGTGGTAGGGGAGGGTCCTGTGTAAAAGCAAGGCTCCTACTGGCTACTGCTGTCCCTATGCAAAACCGGAGGGCAGGACCGAGGCTGTGCGCTCCCCCTCCCACACGCTTGCAAATCTGTTTGAATGCAGTCTCCTTGAGATGAAGTAAGATTCAGAGCAAAGGGGCCACAGCATCCAGCTCTTGCCATAGGGCTGGGGGTGCAACCTCAACCAGAGCAGTAGATTGTGGCCTCACTACAATGAACTGTCCTATTTTAGTTGCTAGTCGGTCTTGCACTCATCCCACTAATGGTTATACTTAACTATCCAAGCAGGGGTGATTTCCCAGCAAAGGGGAGCACGCGAGCGTGAAGCAGGGCAAAGCTGACCCTTAGGCTGGAAGGGCTGGTAGGGCTGCCTGCAAGAAGGAAGCTCATGTTCACATCCTCAGTTTGGGGCAGCCGAAGCTGAGGCTGCAGTTTAGGCATTCCAAGGGGAAACAGGGTGATTTCCAAAACAGTCACAGCTCCTCGGGGAGGGCATCCGGCACTCTGCCCTCAGCCTGAGCCTTTTTAATCATTTCAGTCCTTTCTGCCCATTGTCCTCCCACCTGTTGTTAATTATGCAGGGGCCTGAGGTTGCCCTGTTTCTCCCTGTTCCCTTCGTGTGGGCACCCATGCCCGGGGCTGGGCTGACTTTCGCAGCTGGAGCGGTGTGACACCACTGATTGCAGCCATTCTAAAGGGAGGTGTTTCAGTCTCAGCACATAGTCTGCTTTGCTGACGCTGCAGGCAGTGACACAGTAGCCGGGTGAACTAATTCTTATGTTCTGTAGCATTTCAGGAAGGGGTTGCTCAAAAGTGGCCGTGAGCAGCCGTGCCGTGGCGCTAGCCGTGCAGCTGCGGGGTGGTGTGGCCAGGGATGTTGCTTGCACAGAAGGGATCACCACAGGATGCTGTTCAACCCCAGTGGTGGGAGAAAGGAAGAACACTGCAGGATAAGTTCCTTTTGTTAAAGCTTGTCAGCCCTGCTCCAACTGCCTCGGGCATTGGCCTTCAGCCCCTTCGCACTACTGGAGCCACAGACCCTGCTCTGGCAGCCAGGAGTGCACCTGACTTGTTTAGGTAACAAAGGCCAAGAAGCGGCCAGGCTGAGATATGAATCAGATTTACAGCTGCAGTGGGGGATCTACTAGCCAGTCCAGGCATTGAGGCAATGGTACAGAGAATGGGCGTCCTGGCCCCGTATGGCCACCTCCTGCTGTGGACAATACAATGAGCCCAGCACCTCCTCTTCCTGTAACATGAACCAGAAGCCACCACTTACACCGTTCCTGCAATGTCTCTGGGTAGGACAGTTACTCCCAACGATCCATCCATGGGGGTCTGGCTGCTCGGGGGCTGCTGTTGGAACTCAAAGCCAGGGCTGAGTTTCTAGCTGCATTCTTAGCCAGCCAGGGCAGGGGTTGGGGTGGGATGTGGGGAGAAGAAGGGAGCCCTGCCACACTTAGTCTTTCTTGTCCAGCATTTGCTACCTTTGGAGCTGTGCCTGGCTGCCTCCATACTGCAGTCCTGCCCAGGCCTGCTTATGGCCACAGAACAACTAGTTTCAGGTTTCATCTGCATTGTCTGCGGTCTGGCAGTAAAAGAACTCATAAAACCTCTGAAGCAGCGGGTTGGGGGGGTGTCGCTGGTGGTGAGGCACCTGCCAACCTGCTGCAGTCCGTGCTAGCGGTTAAGTGGTGGAAGGAGAGGCCAGGGTTCCTCCTCTTAAAGGCTGACGCTGCTTCAGGTGAGGAAAGGTGGGGGGGGGGCATGGATCCCTGTAGAGCCCCTGGGGGGAAGGGGTTTCTGTGAGTCCACACACAGGCCCTTAGCCTCGGAGGGGCAGAAAACAGCTGCCACTGCTGTGCCAAACATTATTTGGTGCTTTCAGCCTCCTTGCTACTAGACCGATGTTTGCAGCTGATGCACAGAGGCTGGGTGACCAGCCTGGGCTTAGCGCAGGAACCTGCTTGGTTTACACACACTGGGGGTAAGCGCTGTCTCCTAGCAGTGGTAACCAGATTTGCCCGGACAGGACACCCATCTAATCTTTTTCCATTCAGGTGTGGAGTAATTTTTTGTGCGCCCAAGCATCTGTAAATGCGCACCACCAGTAGAAAGACAAAACCTAGCTCTGAGCACTCTGCTAGCAGCTGGGTGGCATTGGCATCAGAAGAAGGCCTGGCCCCAGTTGTGACATGGGAGGGGAGCACCTTGGAAATCCCCAGCTATTGGGCCCCTCTTCCATGAATCCCAGTGGAAAGGCTGGCCCTGACAGGGGACTGCCCCAGTCATATTACCCCGGTGCAGAGGCCTGGGCTGCAGCGGGCTGTCTCTCATTGGGCTCTGAGCAGAGCAAGCAGCCTGTTACTGGGAGAAGCCAAGGGCCAGGGTGACGCTCAGGACTTAGGTGCCTTGGCAGAAGGGCAGGGCAAGAGAGCTCAGAAGTGGAATAGCAGGTGGGCATGGGGGGAGCTGAAGGCCAGGTTGGGGTTGTGGGGAGACTGGCAGGGCTTGGTGAAGGAAAGGAGTTCAGGCAAACAGCCTTCCTTTCGCTCAGGTGGAACGCCCCACGAGCCCCTGCGCCTTTCCCCCACAGAAGGGGGTGAGCAGTACAGCACCCCCAGGCTGAGGAGCCCTGGGGGGCCTGCTCTCTCTAGCCCTGTGCAGCTGGAGCAGATGGCAAACAGGCCCTGCCCTGCTAAGGCCATAACTGGGCTGCACTGCGTGCAAGTAGCTGCTCTGGCCCCGAAGTGAGCGTGGCCCAGCTGCTGCAGGTCCTTTCCCCAAGAGCTCCTATTGGCCCGTGTATGCTTAGCCCTCTGCCCCCTTCCTGGAGGGGCTGATTTCAGCTGCCATTCCCTAATTATTCCTGTAGCCAGCTGGGCCAGGCTCCATGGAACAGGCTGGTCCGATGGTCAGCTGCTGGCATAGTGACCCCTCAGTCTGCCAGGAAGCCATGCAGGGTCCACCCCGGCAGGTTGAGGAACAGACCCAGAGGGGCAGGACTCCTGCTGTTTTGTGAGCTGAGCGCTGAGCTGACATGGGGGCAGGGGGTGCGTGGGTGGGTGCATGTGTAAAATTCTCATTAGAGCACTGGCAGCTGGCTGGGAAAGCCCCTCAGTAGGATCCTCCAGCATTGTTATGTATTGTACCTCCTTCCTGGGGAGGCCCAGTTGTGCTAGGGGCTGTACGTGCACAGAACAAAGGTAGATCCTGCCCCAGCTGCTTCGTTTCCCCTTCCCTCCCCACACGCACACAACGAGCAGGAGCAGTGTCTCCTTCCTAGAGTGCTCCTCTAGCAGAGACAGCTTGGAAGCAGGTGGCGGATTCCTAATTGGAAAGGCAGCGGGAAGAGGGACACAGGCTTCTATCTGTGCCCTCGTCTACCATGTGCTGGTGAAGTGCCGCAGCTGGAAGTGGTAGGAGAGAACCTGACAGCTCCTTTCCCTATCTCACTGGGGACTCCCCCGGCTTCTGCAATCTTCTGATTTGCAGCCCTGGTGTTCTCAGCTCCCTGCTGCGGGTCTGTGGCTGCAGGCCAGCAAAGGGCTCCAGGTGAGAGAACCTGGGGGATGGGGGGGGACATGGGGACAAAAGCCACTAGGATGTGCACAAGGTGAGGGACGGCTCTGCGGACTGCTGAGGGTCAAGCACGCTCCTGGTCTCACTGCAGTAGCTTGTGCCAGGGAGTGAGCGTGCCCAGGGCTGGTTACCAGGGGTTAAGTCCCTTCAGTTGTGTTTTATGGGTGCAATAAAGCTGTACCACCTTGGGAACGGCTGAAAAGAGGAAGCTAATGCGAGGGCATTATTACCCTCCCCTCCCAGCTCTTCCCTCAGCAGCCTGGTCCCAGAGCTCAAAGGGCAGCGCAACCGTCACAACTCACCTGCTGGTCTGGGCCAGGCACAGGCAAAGAGTGGGGCTGGCACCTGCCTGCCCCTGGCTTGCTGGCACAGTGTGGCCAGGCTCCAGGCCCTTGGAGCCCCTGGGGCTGTGTGTGGCCCAGGTTGCCCTGCAGCCAGACCGCGGGCTCTCCCAAGGATGCCTGCCAGGAGAGAAGAGCCCTCTCTCCCCTCCAGTCCCTCCCAGGGCTGCCAGTGGGCCCTTCTGCCTTTCTTGGAGCGTGAGCGCCTCCTGCCTTGGCCAGGGTTGTATGCGACACCCCTGCTGAGCACCCTGAGGCGCAGGCCCCAGTAGGGATGACAGAGCGGAGCTGGGCTCTATTCCCAGCTCTCCAGTGAACAGGGGCCTCCACCTCCATGGGGGGCAGGAGGGGGCTGGCTTGGCAGCCTCTCGCCTCCAGAGCACTCTGCTTGCCACCAGCCATGACTTGCACTTTGGCTGCAGTCTGCTCACTTTCTGGTGCATGGGCCACCACCTCCTCCCAGTCCCACGCGGTGCTTGCGCCGCAGGCTGCGGTGCCCTGGGCAGGGCAAGGAGCAGTGTCCTCTCCCCTGCTTTGCAGCACTGCTGGGGCCCAGGACTGGGCCCAGCCCAGCCAGGCAGGTTTCAAACTGCTCTGCTTGTCTGCACAGGCACGGACGCCAGCTCTGCTCTGGGCAGGGGAAGCGGCTGACGCTGGAGCTTTGGCTGACAGGCTGGGCGTGTCTCGGCTGGGGCTCCCTCTGCGGGGTAGGGCTTGGCCTGGACCTCTGGTTCGGCTGCAGGCGGGGAAGGAAGCGGGGCCACACCTTGCGTCAGCCCGGCTCTCGACAAGGAGCCGAGAGCTGGGTGAGGAAACCCCACGTGGCCAGTGCCACCAGCAAGGGTGTCTGAGAGCCGCTGCCACTGCTGAGTCACCACCCGGGGGCAGCAGGGCAGGCTGGGTGTCGGGGCCATGGCCGTGTGAGTGCGCACTGGCACGGCTAGGGGGGCCGGGGCTCTGCACTAGCAGGCTGGACTTTATACTAAGAGAGCCGACGCTTGCAGCCCCTCGTCTCTCGCTGCTCTCCCCATGGGCCGGGGCCAGCAGCTCCTGCAACAAGACTCTCCCCTGGCAATGCCCATGGGCGGGGCGACAAACACTGCCAGGTACCTGCATCATACCCAGGGCTCTAGGGAGCTGGCCAAGGGGCAGCTGTTGAACAGGGTGGCAGAGACAGCGAGGCCCTTGACATCAGCCAGTTGGGCTGGGGGAGGAGAGTGAACATTTTATTTCCACTATCCGCCCCCACCACACACACAGCCCCGAATGGGGCAATGGACTCTCTCTGCCACATGGGTCTGCTTCAGATCGGCCTGTCGTGCAGCAATGCACAGCTCTGCCGCCTTCTCTTCGACAGCTGTCTCTGCACTCGCCTCATGCCTGAAAGCTCCTTCCTGCACCTGGTTCCCTGGCCGCTGCCCCTCTGTACAGGCCGCCAGCACTGCTCTGTTGTAGGTGCCATTCAGTGACACTCAGGAGGCCTCTTGCTCCCCAGTCCTGGCTGTGGTGCTTGGACATCTTTCCCACCTGCCTAGGGCCTGCAGGAGGGAATAACCGGGTTACACCAAGGGCCTTGGGGGCCATGCGCTGGGGATCGCTGGAAAACTTCCATTGGATAATGGGAACAAACAAGATTTGATTTTTCCACCATCCATTACCTTCTTGCTGCTCTTCGATCTTCTCACCCTACATCCTGCCTTAACCTGCAGGGCACTTCCTAGGCCCTGAGTACTGTTTTCAGAGCTGCTTTTCACAAGCATTGCTGGAGGGTTTTCATCTCTGCTAGTACCCTGGCGTATAAACCCTCATCACATGCATCCCAGAAGTGCCTGGGAAACTATCAGCCTCATTACCTGTTTGCTTATCGGTTTTTTTCCAGTTAGGCAGAATTTTTGCTCTACCTCTGCCCCCTCCCCAAACCTTTTTGATCTCTGTACAGACATCACAACAAACCAGCAGTCAAGTGGCACTTTAAAGACTAACAAGATAATGTATTAGGTGATGAGCTGTTGTGGGACACACCCACTCCTTCAGATCTACAGCCTTCCCAGAACAGACTCAATATATAACACACGGAGGTCCAAAAATTGGCATCAAGGTTGGCAAATCAGATAAAAAAAGAGCAGAAAGAGGAGGGTGAGGGGTGGGGGGAGTTGTGTTTGGTCAAACATCAAAGTATGTGAAAGAGTCCTTATAATGGGTCAGGTAATAGTTAAAGTGCAACAGTCTACAGAGAGGCTGCTCAGAATTAACATTCATATTCAAATTTGACACATTAACACGTGGTTTGAACAGGGACAGCAATTACCTGACCCATTGTAAGAACTCTTTTACATACATTGTTTGACCAAAAATCTCCCCCACCCCCCAAACCCCTCTCTTTCTGCTCTTCTATCTGATTTGCCAACCTTGATACCAATGCTTGGACCTCTGTGCATTATATATTGAGTCTGTTCTGGTAAGGCTATGATCTGAAGAAGTGGGTCTGTCCCACGAAAGCTCATCATCTAATAAATTAGTCCTTAAAGTGCTACATGACTGCTGGTTTGTTTTGATAGAATACAGACTAACAGGGCTACCTCTGTAACAGCAACGAAGGGTCCTGTGGCACCTTATAGACTAACAGAAAAGTTTTGAGTGTGAGCTTTCGTGAGCACAGACTCACTTCTTTAGATGCTGGTGAGTCTGTGCTCACGAAAGCTCACGCTCAAAACTTTTCTGTTAGTCTATAAGGTGCCACAGGACCCTTCCTTGCTGTTACAGATCCAGACTAACACGGCTACCCCTCTGATAACAGGGCTACCTCTGTTTCTGATTATACACATGTGTATATAGACTGGTAACAGATCTGTTATCCAACAGAGCTGCTTTTCTGGGCAATCACCCTCTCAATGGGGCTAGTGTCTGCAGCCACCCTCAGGGTCTCTGTTCTGTTGGGCACTGTGGATTTCTTTGGTGATGTGCATGGAGAGAAAGAGACAAGCTCCTCCTATCTCCTGTATCCTCCCCAGGGGCCACAAGGAGTGTTCCCAGGTGCCCTTTGCTATTACTGTTCCCTTCAGGCTCTGTCTCTTAACTAGGAACTCCCTATCCTTCCTCCCATGTGATCAGCTGTAACCATTCCCATTGGCTAGCTTCCCCCCAGTGGTTCCCCTGGGGGCGCATAATTCCCAGCCCCCTGATTTTTGCACAGGAGAAGGTTTTGTAGTTATCCTGGGTCTGCAAAACATCATATAAAGGGGGTGCCCTAGATGCTATGCCAAGCCCTGCTGCCACCAAGCTGGTGTCCCTCGTGTGCTTGGTTGTCATCTCCTCTTGCCACCGCTCTGATGCCCAGAGTGTAGCTTTTAATTCCTAACCAGGAGGAACTGTTCTCCCCTCACCCCCCACATTACGATTCAACTCCAACTGCAAAGAGCCAGCCCACCAGCCTGTAGTACAGGCCTGGCCTCATGCTGGAAGCCCGGGGTGACTCATCTTGCAGAGCTGGTAGACATCTGCTGAATCACCAGCATCCTAACCCAGGAATGGCACATTCGGAAAGCAGCCTCCATCGTACCAGCAGAGGCTGGGAGCTGTGGCAGTAGCTAACACGCTAGGAATGTGCATCCTCGTCTGATTCCCCTTTTCTTTCTGTGCATGCTTGTGTGTGCGTAGCACTAAACAGCAGGGCAGCCCCAGCTGGTGGAGAAGAATTCCCAGCAGCAGCGTCACTATAAGGACAGCAGCTTTTGGGGAAATGTGGGGCGCAGAGACCCACATCTGACCCATCTGAGGTTCTGTGAGGTGTCAGATCAATGGCGTTTTCGTACAGATTTGGGATCAAGGTTCGCATTGGATCTGGGATGCCCCAGGCAATCCAGTTGGTTTCTAGACGTTGTGGAAACTTCACTGTGCCAAGTGATGGGTGCGCCATAAATCAATGGAACCAGCCCCCCCTCAGCCCGTGTGCCTTGGCAAACCCAAACTGAGGAGGGAGGGGCTCATTTCTGCCTGGTTCTAGCGTTGATTTCAGGAGGCTCCTCTCTGGCTCTTCTGGGTCACACCCATTTGTGCTGCTGAGATTTTATACACTGTAGAGCTGGCTTCAAGGGAGTACACAGGCAGGGCACCAGTTCGAATGTGGTGTATGTTGGGGTCGGGGGGGAGTTGACCTGTGCATGCTGTGATGGGTCAGCAGAGTGAGGGCATGGGGGGGTGCGGACTGAAATTAGCGGCTTCAACAGTGTTACTGAGTGTGCTCAGTGCAAGCTAATCGGTAAGTGGGAAGGGGAAATGGCCCCATCTGCACGGCCCCACACACACACACACACACACACACACACACACACACACACACACACACACACACACACACACACACACACACACACACCTCTCTCTCTCTCTCTCTCTCTCTCTCTCTCTCTCTCTCCTGGAGCTGCTAAGGCCCTGGAGAACTCCAGGGATTTTGTTGGCAACTAATTTAGCAGCTAGTGGACAGGAGCACTGTATCTAATCTAATTCCTATAGCCAAGAAAGAAAAATTAAATAAATATTAGATTCACTCAGCTCTAACTCTAGCATAGTTTGACATCTTGTGGCAAGCCCTCTAAGGGGGGTGCTGGTTACTCTGAAAGTTGTAATATATATTTATTCGTTGTTACTAGCTCTGCGAGGAGAGCGAGGGGGTGAGTGTCAGGACACCTGGGCTCTAGCTCAGCTCTAAAAAGAGAGTGGGGCCTAGTCAGTGGTGCCAGCAGCCACTACGGGCCCCAGAAAAAAGTGGGAGGGGGCCCTGTCTCCATGCCCCAGAAGGGGCAGGGCCTGGAGCAGAAGGGGTGGAGCCTAAGGCATTTAGCCCTCAGTACCACCAGGACTGCAGAGCTGGGCCACCTCCGCTACCTCACAGCCACACCCACCAGCAGCGATTCAGAGGGGTCTGGGGCTTAGCACCATGTTGTTAACTTTTGTAATGTTATCACCAGTCTCACTCTGTTCAGTGCTTTACTTAAAGTACCAGCTGCTGGAGTCAAGGGATCACATATGGGTCTCAACTTCATTTTAAAAAACTTGCAAGCGTCTCACCCTTGTTACTGCAAAGAAAAGCAGGAAAATGTGACTCATAAAGTCTCAGATGCCCAAAGCCAAATAGAAAGAACCTCAAGGATTACATGGGAATGTCAGTTTGGTGGCGGGGGGGAAGGTTTCTAGTCCTTATGGCTGAGGGGAAAAGCTGGAAAATTTGACCCCAGTGCAGCCTAACAGCTCAGAAACCTGAAGGCAAAGAAAAGACCCCGCTGTGTATTATTTCTATACAAATTACATGACTTCTGGGAGGCCCTGACTCCTGTTCTTCCAATCCTCAGGGGTGGCAGTCCAGTAAACCCCAGCATCCAAAGCCCCCTTTGTGCAGCTCAGGGGCTCTCTGTCCAGGTGAACACTTAGACAGAAAGCGTTCCCTCGACCCTGATTTCTTTAATATAAACACATAGCAACAGGTGTATTTAACACCAACAAACCTTTCAAAGCAAGACACTCCACGCCATACCCGTTCCCCTCCCCCGGGGAGAGGCAGGGAGAATAAACAACACGGGATAGATGTATGGTCGTGTTGCTCAATGCACTGTTGGAAGGTGCTCAGATGTTACAGTGATAAGCAGGGTGTAAAAATCCATGGAGAACAGACTTGAAGGCCCTGCACAGGCAGAGACACCAAACGGTCCTTCCCCACCTCCGGGAGAACTATCAGCTGAAAAAAGAAAAAAAACCCAAGTTGCGGAGGTTGGAAATAAGGCTGGACGTCTCGGCTGTTAGTGAGATGAAGTCAATGTCTTCACCTCCACTTTGAAATGCACCACTGGGGATAGAGGGAATCGGCCCTGGTGCTGCTCTGGCTTAGGAGAAGAAGTCTGGCTCCACTTAGCTATGAGCAGTGTCTGCCTGAAGTGCAGCAACTCTGGAAGGATTCCAGGCCCAGGAGTTGTTTCAGTAACTCTGTCAAGTCCCTGCGGTGGCAGCGTCTGGCTGCGCTCAGTGGGGCCTGGATCCTGGAAGAGAGATGCATTTACCATGGGAAGGAGCTGCAGCGAAGGCTGCGGTAGCTGCAGGGCCAACATTTAAAGAAACATGCATCAGGCTTGCAGCAGCCAAACTGGCTGGAATTACAGCTTCAAACCGCATCTCGGTTGGGCCCTCTGAGCCCTTCCCCTCTCTGAGGCAGGGGTGTCCCTTGCAGATCCCTGTCTTTCAGTTTATAACTTGGCCTCTAAATGCCTGTTTCCTTGATGTGGACAGGAACGATCCCATGGCCCTTCTTGTAAGGCCAGGGGTGTGACTAGCGTCCTGGGCCAAAGCTTATCCGCCCACGAGGCGAGGATGAAGGATTGTTGTGGCTAAAGCAAGGATTGGGAGGCAAGTGACATTTCATGGTTTCCGTCACAGAGGTGCCCTCTCTGACTCAGTTTCCCCATCACCAAAGGGGTCTGTGCTCCGTCCCTTCCTCCCAGGGCTGTTGTGAGACTATATGAACTCAGGTTTACAAAGCAAGCTGTGCGTCTCAGGTGGCAGGTGCTGGGGAAGCATAAAATGTCTGCAGAAGGCTTGCTTTCCGCACCTGCCCAAGGCAGCTGCATTCTAATGGGGCTGTCATCATGCAGACAGTTTGGAGCAGCCCACGGGGGGGAAGCTTGCCCTTGAAATGGAGACCTCCTTCTCTTGTATTCAGTGCTGGCTGCGGCAGAGATTTGACTATGAAGGCTCAGAGCTTGCTGCCTATTTGTTAGGTCCTGGGCCCTGGCACATCGTTGTCCCTGTCCCATGGGTCCAGAAGGCTGGCATGAGTTGAGCTCTATGCAGCCATGGGACTCCCCTTGTGTGCAGGTGGGCCCTGGTGACCACTGTCACCCCCTTTTGCAGTCCCAGGATGATGTTTCAGGGTCTTACTGCTGCAGCTAGGCCTGGTCTAGGGCCTTGAGCTCCCTACATGGGAGCTGATCAGAAACATTTTGTTTGACAAAACACTTTTTACTGAAAACTCTCATGAGGTGAAACCAAAAGTTTGTGAAAAGGGGCATTGGGAATGTCCCAGCTCAAAAAAAGAGAAAAGAAAAAGTGAAAAGCAAGTTTTGCAATTGTCAAAACATCCGGTCGAGACGTTTCGAAATGAGTTTCTTGCTCAGGCTGACTCTCCCTTTTGAAGTGGAACAATTTATAAACCAAGAAAAGGTTTCAAAGAGTTGGAATTAATTCAGACTTTTTGACTCGCCGGCACTGACACTTCCCCCCAGGTTTTTGGTTTGTGAACAGTTTCAGAGCATAACTTTGCTCTGCTCTGGGACAGGAATATGTTTTGGAAAGCTCAAGAATGTTCCCAGGATGGAAAACTGTTTGCAGCCAGGCCCATAGCTCCACAGCTGGCTCCAGCCTCAACTGGTTGTTCGCTAGGGCAGAGGTGTGCCCACACATGCACGCTTGGCTCTCTGCCATGGAGAAGCTCAGTGGAAACTGCCTCGGAGGCTTGGGGGCGGAGTGCGCAGGGCGGGAGACAGTTTTCCTGAAAACAGACCAGGCTGGCTACAGCTGGCAGCACAAGCAGGAAGCGGACACTATAGATGCACTGGGGCAGCCCCACAATGCTCATCAGGGCAGCTTTTCTAGTCTGCACCCCCCCACCCGGCCACACTGGGAACGATCCTCCAGGGTGGGGCGGAAGCCCCGAGGGCCAGGGGAGCCCTGAGCTGTGGCGAGTATGTTGGGCAGCAGGGCACGGGGAAGCTGAAGAGGCCACTTGCTAACTCCTGCAGGACAGTCCCAAGCTCCTGCTTCAACCTTCGGGCCATGGTCAGGCAAAGGCTGTGGGCGACCCCAGCACAGGCAGGGGGCTGTGAGCAGACAGTGGCAGGGGCTGTGGGCAGTGAGTGGAAGCGGCTGTGAGCAGACAGTGGCAGGGGGCTGTGAGCAGACAGTGGCAGGGGCTGTGAGCAGACAGTGGCAGGGGCTGTGGGCAGTGAGTGGAAGCGGCTGTGAGCAGACAGTGGCAGGGGGCTGTGAGCAGACAGTGGCGGGGGGCTGTGGGCAGACAGTGGCGGGGGGCTGTGAGCAGACAGTGGCAGGGGGCTGCCCCCAGTTCCTGCACCACAGGGAGGCAGCAGGACAGACAGGAGGTGCAGGGGAAAGCCACCCAGGGGAGCAGGTGGGAGAGGCAGGCTGGGCTGACCATTTCTGCCAGGAAAAGGTACGAGCTGCAGTATGTTCCCTGCGCTGTCCTGTGCCAGCTCTGTGGGGACCCCACCTGGGCATGTCCTGCCTGTGCCAGGCAAAGCTGAGCCAGCAGTTGAGAGGCTTTGATGTCTGCCGGCCTTGGAATGGCTGACGTGTGCCCCAGTGCCTGCCAACGGGAGGCTCGGGGTTGTTCTGCCCTCTGTGTGTGTGTGTGTGTGTGTGTGTGTGTGAGAGAGAGAGAGAGAGAGAGAGAGAGAGAGAGAGAGATCGGCATTAATGTGAGCCTTGGTGGGGGTAGGGCCCTCATACATGTGTGCTACTGAGGGGGATCAGTGTGTCCCACTTGGGTTGCTGTGAGGGACAGCTGCTGGGAGTAGGAGCCCTTGGAAGCCATGCGAGGCGTGACTGGAACCTCACGCTGCTGGGAGCTGGAGAGCGGTGTCAGCTGGTTGGGGGTTGAGTGGTCTCCCAGGAACTGGCCCTGGAAGCGGGAGGAAAAACCATTGCCACCAGCTGTGGCAGGCAGCTGTGAACCAGTAAGAAAGGGCCACACACGCCCGCCTGCCCCTTGCCCGGGAAAGCCAGACAATCAGGGCCTGAAGGAGCAAGGCAGAAGACAAACTGTTGGGTGGGACAGGGGGTAATGGCAAAGTGCTGTCCTATGGCGCCGTAGATCTGGGCTGTGCAGAGTGTGTTGGAGAACAGAGCCCGGAGAAGCCCAAGAGGCCATTAGCTAACTGCTGCAGGTCAGTCCTGACCTCCTTCCTCTTGCTTCAGACCTTGCTCAGGCAATATTCAGAGCCCTGAGGGTTGTTCCTGGTAGGAGAAGAAGCTGGCGATGAAGTCAGGGGCATTTATTGATTATTACAGTTTATTTTCAAAGAATGCACAAAGTGAACACAGAAGCAATCAACCAGCCGGAGAAAGTTTCTTTGCTTTCCGCTTGAAGCCCCTTTCAGCCAGCATTCTGCCCAAAAGCTCTCGCCAGCTCACATTTCCTCAGAGCCACTCTCGAGTGCTCCTTCTACCTCCTTGGCCTGCAGCTGCTTCTCTGTCAGGTTCTCTGAAGTTCCTGCTGCTTCTCCCCTGCCCTCCTCACACCACAGATGCAATCATCAGTCTTCCGTGTCCTTGGGGACTCTGCTTTTTATCAGACCCCCAGGATCCCAGGTGGGCTGCATGTTCTGTTCCCTGTCCAGGCCTGCGTGCATGATGTGTGCTGGTCCTTGACTGCTGGTGTTCCCCTTTGCTGCAGTGATCACTGAGCAATGGAGCATTTCAGTGTGAATGGAAGACAGCTTTCATACCCACCCTCGCCCCACTGTCAGGCTCCAATTCATCCCCGGCCTGAGCAGCGCCCAACTCAGGGACTGTGTTTTGCACCATCTTTGTGTTCTGGCTGATGGGAGCCCCCTCCGGGCCGGGAGCTAGCTGGAGCAACCTTTGGGGGTGCCTCAACCCATGTCTAGCTGCATTGGCTAAACCCCAGTCTACACTTAAATGTCAGATGGACCCAAGGACATTGCTCAGAGGTGCCAGCAGTTATTCTGTCCTAACCCTGGGACAGATGCAGCTGGGTCAGTGGAAGAGTCCTTTTGTAACCTCACTACAGCTGCTGAGGAAGGTGGAATCATTACAGCAGCAGGCAAACCCGCCCATCAATGCAGGAATCATGTACACAACAGCTGTAGCTGCCATAGGGCAGCCCGCCCTGTGACACACAGGCCTGATGCCCTTCTCAGAGCCCTTTACCCAGGGCCATGCCCCACCCTGCACTCTAAGCAGCTGGCTCTTGGGCTGCTGTCAGGGGCATTCCCTATGACAGACTTTCTGCCACATGAGGCCAGCGTAAAGTATCAGAAGGGTAGCCGTGTTACTCTGCCTCTGCAAAAGCAACGAGGGGTCCTGTGGCACCTTATAGACTAACAGAAATGTATGAGCATAAGCTTTCGTGGGCAAAGACCCACTTCATCAGATGCAGGTAGTGGAAATTTGCAGAGGCAGGTATAAATAGCAGGCCAGAGCGAGGCTGGAGATAATGAGGTTAACTCAGCCAGGGAGGGTGAGGACTACTACCGGCAGTTGATCTGGAGGTGTGAACACCAAGAGAGGAGACACTGCTGTTGTATTTAGCCAGCCGTTCGCAGTCTTGGGTTAATCCTGAGCTGAGGGTGTCAAATTTGCAGATGAAATGCAGCTCAGCAGTTTCTCTTTGGAGTCTGGTTTTACATTTTTTTTGCTGTAGGGTAGCTACTTTTAAATCTGTTGCTGTGTGTCCTGGGAGAGTGCAGTGCTCTCCTACAGGCTTTTGTACATTGCCATGGGGCCTGTCACTCTCACCCCTCCCTGCCCCTCACTCACACCCAGCACCCACCCATGGATTGCGGCCTCAGGTGCTTCCCAGCCTTGTGGCTGAGATTCAGGGCTATTCTTAGCCTGCCTGTCACTTTTATCCCCGACAGATGTCACAGGAGCCAAACCCCTCCAGTTCTTTCCTTCAGCTGCCTCCCAGGTCACATGAACCATCAGATCCGCTCAGGCCCCCTTGGCCAGGAAGGCCGCTGAGTGGGGAACCTTGTGCTGAGGGCAGGGAGGAGCTGTGAACATGGAGAAGCCCAGGGCTCTGGGTGCACCTAGGGGCACTGCACACACTGGGGGTCTGAGCCTGGCAGGGCCCACTGCCATGGAGCAGGGGGCACTGAGGTTTGCTGCTGTAGTGACAGCCTGGCGTGGTCACCCAAACAACTGCACTCTCTCCCCAGCCGTGAGCCTCGCTAAGCCGGGGGTGAAGGAAGCCTGCCAGGCTGAGGTGAGCAGCAGGCAGTGATTCTGGAGTGGGGAGGTTCCCCTCCTAGTGAGGTCGGCAGCTGGATGGGCTGGGCTGGGCTGGGCTGGGCTGGGTGATGATGACTGATACAGGACTCAAGACACACCCCCAACCCTACTAAGCCATGTCAGAGCCATGCAGACACCACCTTACCCCACCCCATCCCACTTTACCCTCCCCAGAGGTCACCCTGAAGCAGCCTGGTAGGGGAAGGGCAGCAAGGGGAGGCAATGACCTCTGCCTGGGTGGCATAATCAGCCACAGGCAGGGACCAGCAGCCAAGGGCTGTGTCCAGGGAGGGACGGACCAGCTGGGCCCCAGGAACCAGCCCAGCTGTCAGGCAGGCGCTCTGGCACCACAGACCGTGCTGAGGTAGCGTTTCCTGGCCATGAGTCACCTGGAGCCCAACCCTGGGCACCACCCCATCCCCAGTGAGTCAGGGCTCAGCCTGGTGGGTGTGAGGAGATGGAAAGCCAAGTGCAGACAGCCTGAGTCAGCAACCTCCAGCAGCACCCTGGCCAGCTGGACTAGGTGGGTGCCAGGGCTACTTGTCCCAAGCAGCACTAGGCCCTCTTCCCACATGCTAACCCAGAGCCTCACTTCCCCCTGTGGGACCCAGCCAGAGGAACTCCACAGCAGAGTGGGGGGCCAGGCCCAGCCTGGCCAGAGAACTCAGCCAGTTGGGGGTGCCCCAAAAGTCCTGCACCTGCGATATCTCCCTGGGTAATGCTGGGCCGAGCTCCAAGGGTCATAGCTGGAGCGGCGACCATGGGACTGGGCAAGGGCCTATGGCGTAGGGTAAGAAACACCAAGGGCTGAACAGGGACCTGGAGGGGTTTTTTAGTAGCCGTGCGCTAGTTCCCGTGCAATCCATGGTGCCTCCGTCCAGCTAGCTCCCCCCAGGCGGAGTCGGGCCCAGTCCAGGGATAAAGAGCCACCTGGCAAGGCCTGTGCCCCAGGGCTCAGGTGCCTGCGTTTGTTGCCTGATGCTGGCGGAGGGTCCAGTCTGGCTCAGCTCTGAGGGAGCTGCCGGTGCCATTCCAGGGAAGTGCCCCTCTGGCTGCAGCTGCCTCAGCGCTGAGCCGTGGCTCCCTGGCTCTTTTGGCCATGGGGGGTTGGGGGGTGGGTTCTGGTGGCAGAGCCATAGAGCTCACAGCCTCCACCTGATGCCTCAGCCCAGCCTGCTCAGAGAACAGCCCTGGGCTGGCATCTCCCTAGCAGCACCTCCCCCTCCCACAGCACCACGTAGCTCAGGGGGCAGAGACTCCAGTGCGGAGCAGAGGCTTCCTCTGCAGCTGCCACCTGACAGCCCTGCCAGGCCATGGCAGCGGGGCGGGGGCGAGGCGCCAAGGGGAGCCCGGCAGGGCCCAGCAGCAGAACCCGGAGGATGCGGGAAGCTAGGCACTGGGGGGGTGTCGGCAGGTGCCCCGTTTAGCAGGTAAAATGTTGGCAGGGGCTTGGGGGTGGGGCACCTCCTGCGTGCTGCCCCGAGTCCCTGGGGGCTGGAGAGAAGGCTCCTGGGGCAGCTGTTTGCCGTGCGTGGCTGGCAGGGCAGTTAGAGCCCAAGGGGCTTGGCAGCCTGCAGCGTGGGCCTGTCCTGCAGTGGCGCAGATCGGCCCGGTCGTACACCCCCCCACCCCCACCCCCCACCAAGAGCTGCTGCTGCAGGTCCATGCCCAGCGCGTCCCCGCTGGCAGCTTGGGGCTGGGCCAGGCCCTCTGACAGTTGGGGGGGAAGGGGCAGTTACCACAAGGCCCAGCATTTCAAAGGGGCCCGGAACGCCACCCACTGCCACCACTGCTCCATGCATCTTGTGGGGGGAACTCGGCCATCCCAGCAGCATTAAGGGCTTAGTGCCTTAGCCCCCCCCCCACCACTTGGCCCTGTCCCTTCTGGGGATGCAGAGCTGGACCCACCCCCCTCTGTTGCCCCTACACTTGTCCAGGACCTGCAGTGGCTGTTGGCCCCACTGGACTGGACTGTGTCCCTCCCTCCCCTGGAAAAAGTTCCTCTCAGAGCAGAGCTGCTTTTCGCACAGGGTCTTGTCTTCACCCAGGCTCCCAGATAGGCCAGGTGGCCCCAGGGATGAGAGGGGCTGGGACCCACTGGGATCTGACCCTCGGGTCGCAGGGGAATCCCACGGCTCGGTGTTGCTGGCTGGTGGAGATGGGCAGGCCAGAAAGAGAACCTAGTTGGCAGCGCCTCCCAGAGCTGCAAAGCCAGTGGTTGTGCTGTCATTCAGCAGGTCACTCTGACAACACCTGGTAGCTTTTCCCCGGCCACTGGCCTCAGCCCAGAACAGCTCCTCAGTACAGGGAGCCAGCCCAGAGGTGCGGGAAGCTGGGTCCAGGAGTGAGCACGGACGGGGGGCTGTATAGACGGAGCCCGGCCTGTTCAGCTGGCGTTCCCGATCAGAGAGCACCTTTGGGGTGTGTTTCACATGCACCAGCATGTTCGCATGCAGTGTGGCCCCCAAGCCTAATCTGCTGCCCCTCCCCCCGAGCAGTCCCCATCCCGAGCTCCTACAAAAATCTCCTAGGAAGGACTCCCCCCACATCCTGCTATTTCCACCCTTGGTCATCCCACTCTGCTACTGCCCCCCGGCTCCTGCACAGCAAGCTGTCTTGCTTGCCTGTAACAACAACCCTAAGTCCTGTGGCACCTTCTAGACTCACAGAGTCTTGGACCATACGCTCTCATGGGCAAAGACCCACTTGGGCAGGCATGCACGCCGTTGGCTGGAGCAGAACATGGGTGCCTGCTGGGGCTGTGGAGCTGCAGGGCCGCACGCTTGGGGCGACCACCAGAGCTGGCAGGGGCGTCTTTGCCCACGAAAGCTTATGCTGCAAAAAATCTGTTAGTCTACAAGGTGCCACAGGCCTGTGCGTTGTTTTTGCGGCTCCAGACTAACACAGCTACACCTCTGGTACTCGCTTGGCTGAGAGCTTGACCTGCGCCGCCATCTGCTGGTTGTGTGTCTGGCTTGACACAGATCTCTCCAGGTGCCAGGCTCCTGGTGCCCTGCAGAGCAGAGATGAGCCACTGTGGAGAGCAGGGCAGTGGGCACCTGTCAAGCCATGTCATTTTCTGGGGAGAGCCAGATCTGTGCTCCTTTACTGGCCCTCTCCTTGACCTCTCTCTCAGTGGCAGAAGCCCAAATCACAGCCTGCGCGGCGATTGCTACCAGTGCCCCCTATAAGCTGTGTGCTAGGTGCTGCCCAGGGGATTAGCACAGCACCCACAGCCACCAGCGTGTGTTTCTACTCGTGGTGCACATAGCAAAGTTTATTTCCCACGGGGATGCAAAAAAATGAGTGGGCGCATTGATCGCAGCCCTGCTTGCAAAATGCCGCGAGGGGGGCATTGGAGTGCAGTCGCCCAGACCCTTCAGAGCGAACCAGGGGGATGGGGCATCCCACCGAGAAGGTGGGAATTAAGCAAAAGCACCAGTGTCTAGCCGGGTGGGTTATATAGGCATCGCTGCGGGACGGGGTTGTTACTGGAGTAGCCGCGGTTGAAGAGGCCTGCGCTATCGGAGTCGGCCCAGGGTGGGCAGCTCAGTGGGCGGCGTGTAGCAGAGGCGTGTCTTCCATGTCATTGGGCACCCCACCTGCCTGGCATCCCTGCTGCACGCCTCGGCTGTACCCCAGCCTGGCACTGCTGCTGGTGTCACTGGGCGTCCAGCCCCGCTGGCACAGGCGGAGTGGCAGCGTTATTGGTGGGGTGCCTTCTGGCCTGGACAATGCCACCTGGAGCCAGAAGGTGGCGCTCGTAGCTCAGTCCACGCTTGGCTACATGTCCCGGGGGGGGAGAGGGCTGTGCGAGCCCAGGCAGGCCCCCCCAAGGGCACTTGCGGCCTTCGTGCTGGAGCAGAACAGGGGTGCACACTGGGGCCGTAGGCCTGCAGGGACATGTGCTTGGGGGGGGACCCCAGTGCTGGCAGTGGCGTCTGGCACGAGCGACTCAAGAGCCCAGTGGAGGCCCCTGGGAGGCAGGGAGGCCAGCCACCCTACTGCAGGGTGGGATGGCTGCTGGGGAGGCCAATCTGGGCTGCGGAGGCTTTCAGTGGCCAAGAACAATCCGTGAGCGCCCCAGGACATCAGGAAGGCAGACAGCTGTCTGGCCCGTGGGGGCTTCCGCTAGTGAGTATTTAACTGCTCTGCTGGAATAGCACCGCGAGGCTACGGGGGCCGAGGCCCGGTTGTGCTAGGAGGTGACCAGCCCTAGAGTACGGCACCAAAGCGCTAGCTCAGGAGCTGCTCATTGCCTGGGGCTCTGCTGCGCTTCTCTGGTTGCACCTGCTGATGGGGGAGCATGACGTCCCCTCTGCCCCTCTCCGTCCCCCCAAAAAGCCCAGCCACAGACCGGTCACGTGGGCAGTCCAGCACTTTATTTACACAGGAGCAAGCAGCGGGCAAGTTGCACATCCAGGACACCAGGGAGGCCTTTACTCACATGAAACTCACCCCATGGCCTGAGCGGCCGCACACCCAGGAGCAGGGATATCGGGATGCACAAAGGGGAGAGGTGACCTCAGCTCCGAGCTAGCGCAGGACACTCCACACCTGCCAGTTCCCTGCACATGAGTGTGCTCTGGAACGCCAGTGGTCCCCTAGATTACTTTGCATTGGGGTGAGCTGTGGGCTGGTGGAGCAGCAGTTTTGGTGCACTTAGCTGGGCTTGGGCTTTGCGTCTTCTGCTGGGTGAGCTCAACAAGGGCTACGCCCTCTCCTTTCCACCCCCAACATGGCCATGGCCTTGGCAGGCTCCACTCTCCCCCCGCCCCTCAGCCTGGAATTGCCCCAGCGGAGCTTTCAAACCTTGTGCTGCAGCTCCTGTGACTTCTGGAGGTCGCAGCAGCAGCAGCAGCAGCAGGAGGCCAGCCTTCTCCGGCTGCTGAGCCATGGCCTCAAGAACAGTATTTCCAGGAATCCCCATTGTAGTGCTAAGGGATTCCTGGGAAAACTGGACCCTAAGGACACGGCGGGGAGAGATCCTGTGGTCTCCACCATCCCCGGTACGTGAGCATCCTTTAGCCATCCACAGTGGCAGGTGCTGCTCCGAGGCAGCTCTGCTGCACAGGCATCTAAAACCAGCTTGCATCCCACCTGCAGGGATGCCCTGCACTGACCCCATGCTCAGGCCCCCCTCGCCTTCATTTCTTCAGCTGATGCACTCCCCAGCCCTGTGCAACATGGATCCCCCGAAACACGGTGTGCATCCCTGGGGAACTTGGGTGGGGGGGGCTACTGCACAGGCCCACAGGAACCACACCGCTCCAGGCCATTTGGGGTGTTCCACTGCCTGATTCCTTCTGCAAGCCCCTGCATGTCTCTGTGCCCTCCAGCTAGGAGATGGTACTTTGCACATAGGACCCTGGAAGGGCTCTACTGCCATGGACTCTCCCCCGCACCCTCCCCAGCATATCCTGCCTTGTCTAAACATCTGGGCTTTGCAGTGGGTGAGAATCAGCCCCCAGAGGTCCTCTCTGTGTCAGCCTCCTTGCTCAGCCTGAGATAATATCCCAAAGTACAACAGGTTTTGGGGAGCCACACTCTGCCCATGAAAGAGGAGGGCCCTCACATGACTGGTGCATTCACACTCCCTGTGCCGGCACACCTGCCTGGGTGCATGCATGCCAGCATACACAGAGCTGTCTGAAACCAGCCCCAGGGCTCAGCAGGGACACGGGCAGGCAGAGAGCTGGCAATGAAGGCAACTGCAGGGCATCTGGAGGCCTCCTTGGTAACAGCGTCCTGAAACTCGCTTCTAAGCCTTCTCCCCATAACCAGAAGACCAGCCTGTGTCCTGGCTGGGGCTGGAGACCCTGCCTACACTACCTCTGCTCTGAGCTTCAGGTGGCCCCAGGCTTTTGTCTCCCTAACTCACATCCTCGCCCCCTCCTTGGGTCTGAGCCCAGGTGACGAGTCATCCTTCTTGCTGGCTGTGGAGGTAAGCAGCATCCTGAAGCCGTAGGTCCAGCTGGCCAGATGCGTCCCTCTGGTGTACAGCTCCTCCCTTCCCGAGCTACAGTGCTTCATCTCAGACTCACAACTGACCAGAGATGCAGCACTGCACCTTGGGCTGGGAGACATTGACGGAGCTCCTGTGTGCAGCCATCCAGCTGAGGACAGGGATGGAGGAGCTGCCAACTTGTCACTGCCCAGACTGGGGCTTCGGTCACTCCGACACTATGGCTGCAGACATTTCCACATGTCCTCTCCAGGGCTGGATGTGCGTCAGACAGCGGGTGGTGGGGTGACTGGGTCTGTGTGTGTGTGTGTGTGTGTGTGTGTAGCTGGATTCGGGTGTGTGTGGGTGTGTCTGTCTGTCTGTCTGTGTCCAGCCCCCTCCTGCTGTCATGCACCCTTATCAGCATGCGCACCGGGGCACGGGGAGCAGCTTGAGCTGGGGATGCAGTCAGAGCGGCCTGCAGGTACAGCAGCAGCCGTGGGCCAGCAGGGCTGTGTGACGTGTTCTGGGGCTGAGCCCGCTAATGAAACATGGCTGGGGACTGCCTGCAGAGTCAGCCCGGGTTTATGCGGAGACCAGAGCAGGCTGAGAGATGAACTGGGGCCTGAGGCAATATTGCCGCTCCCCACAAAGGAGAGGGGTGAGCAGAAGGGTGTTGGCTAGACAGGCTCAGTGCTGGGCTTTAAGCAGCTCACAATAGCCTGGGACGACCCACCACCCCTGCGATGAACGGACTCTTCTTCGCCATTGCCCTGGCCCAGGGTGAAGCTGGCGCCCTCCTCCTTTTACCCAGGCACTCAAAGCACTTCTGTGGCCTTACCACTCACTGCCCAGCAGCTGCCTTTCCACACGCGAGCCGGAGGCCTGGACTTGGAATGGCCTTGGCTAGATCTGAGTTCTCTTCCTCGGCAATGGCCACCGGGCTCAACTGCGATTAGCCCCTTGTTGGCCGTCGCAGCTGAGGGCTGACTGGGCCAGACGGCAGGGCCCTCTGCCACGCCGCAGGGGGCAGAGGCCGGTGGTTGCCCAGCTGGGTATTTTCTAGCGCTGTCGGGCTGGCCTGTGGACACCCTGGGAAAAGGCACCAGCTTCTGTGTGAAAAGCAAAGAACAGACAGCAGCCTTGGAGCCACAAGGCCCAGACAGCGCAGTGTCGGTCCAGAGAGAGCTGCACAGCCATACGGTTCCCCCATGCAATGGGGGCAGGAGGCACAGAGCGAGTTCCCAGGCCTCTTCCTTTCCGCGTGTGGCAGAGATGACTCTTGGCTCTTGCAATTTGAGCACCATGTACAGCCCTTGTGGGCCTCCTGCTCGGGAGGCAAAGGCCCCTTCGATCAGTTAACCAGGTAAACGTTACGTGGGTGGGGCGGCTAGGCTGGAGCATCCCTGCTCACAGCGCCCCAGGCCAGGGCCTGCCGCGGATGAGGTGGGGGATGAGGCCATGCTGGAGCGTGTCCTGGCTGCAGTGGGCCCAGCAGGGCTGGAGCAATCCCCTGCTGCAGGCTCCTCATGCCCCCACCAGTTAATTGTAACCAGTAAGCCTAGTGCATTTAGAGTGAGGCTTACTGGTTACCCAGTTAGCCAGTTGACCATTAACACCCTTAGCTCCTGCACTAAACACAGCCGCAGATGGCTGACTAGCCTGGGGAGTCGGGTAGGGAGGGCTGCAGTGAGAACAGGGCTGTAGAGAGCAGGGCTGAGGTTTCCTCCAGAAAGAAGCCAATTAATCAGACTCCGCTAGGGACAAAGAGCGAGCCAGGCCCTGAGCCATGGCTGAGGGCTGTTACGCAGCTGGCAGTGTCTCGGTGTGTTTATGGGGAGAGCAGATCGCAGGGTGAGCTGTTTGCATTGCATTCCCCCAAGTGCTGTGTGCCGCAGGGGCTGCATGGGTCGAGACGAGGGCTGCCCAGCATGCCAGCCAGATGAGCCCTGCCGCTGGCAGCCACCAGACGGAGCAGGAACGCAGGCGGATGCGGATTGCTGGACCCCAAGGTATGAAGAGGAGGTGGGGAGGGTGTTGCTGGAGCTGCTGCCCAGACACAGGGCAGAGTGAATAGATGCCAAGAACGCAGGGAAGGTGCTACTGGGAGCAGCGCTGGTATCTCACGCTGGTCTGCATGGCAGTCCTGGGCTATTGGGTTCTTCCAGCCAGACCTCGCAGTGAGATGACTGCAAAGGTCAGGAGGAGGGAAAATGCCTCTGGCTAGCGGTAGGGCCAGGATATCGGGTCTCCAATGCCGTCCGTGCCAGCAAATTCAAACCTGACTCTTGCACATCCCCATCCCTGGACTCATGCCAGCTGGGCAGGGCTCAGGCATCAAGGAGTTCAGGGAAGCTAAACCAGCCTCTTATCCGCAGCCTTCCGCGTAAGACTGAATGAAACACCCTCCCATCTGATCGTGACAGAGGCTGCACAGATGGCCGACGCCTGCCTGAAGGTTCCATCTGTCACCCTGGGAGCTGCGACGCAACAAAATCTACTCACTTGTATGGCATGGCAAGCACGGTGAGGAAGCCTGCCCTGTGAGCAGAGGTGTTGCAGGGAGGAATCCCGTGAGGCCCGCATGCACAGATCAGAACCATAGATGGTAGCAGCAGCGTGCACTTGTGGGGGGCGGGGGGTTACGGGTGGAGTAGGAGGAGAGAGCAAAAGAAGGTGGGGGAGGACGGGAGAGCAGATCCAGAAATGGCTTTTGCAGAAAAGCACTAACATCCTGTGCAATCCTGAGCGAGCAGGGATGGAAAGTGGTAAACAGACCATCGATCCTAACGACGTTCTCATGCCGAGATCTAGCAGCTTTCGTCAGCAGCCAGCCAGGAACAGACGCTCAGACATCCTGACAAGAAGCAGATGGCCACTGCCTAGGCTGAAGTTCCTTCCATCCGGTGCACAAGCAACGCCTCCTCTCTCTTCTGTGTCCTACATACAGCACGTGGATCCCAGCATGGAGTCAATGGGAAAGGAACTGACTCCACGGAGCTAAGCAAAGTGCCAGCCAGGGCTGCAGCAGCGTCAGCTCTACAGCTCTCTCCACGCGGTGGAGCGGGAACCAGGACTAGCCAATGGCACCAAGCGTTCTGATCCTTTTCCAGCACCTGCCCCTGTGTTCCCAACCTATCCCAGGTTTCCTGGTTCACTGAGGGAAAGAAAAGAGCCGCACCTGTGCAGAATCAGATCAAAATAAGCTGGGAGAGTGGCTCTCTTGAGGCAGCCCACCTAAAACAACAACTGGCCATGCACCAGACACCGCCACTGCTGAGACCTTCCAGCAGCACCACAGAAACCAAGCCCTTTCCAGGCATCCTCGCGCAAATGGGAGAAACTCTCGAGCACATGTTCACCCTTGGCTGTCACAAGCCGTGTCTACATGTGCACGCTGCTTCGAAGTAGCGGCACTAACTTCAAAATAGCGCCCGTCACGGCTACACGCGTCGGGCGCTATTTCGAAGTTAACTTCGACGTTAGGCAGCGAGACGTCGAAGTTGCTAACCCCATGAGGGGATAGGAATAACGCCCTACTTCAACGTTCAACGTCGAAGTAGGGACTGTGTAGTCGTTGTGCGTCCCGCAACATCGAAATAGCGGGGTCCGCCATGGCGACCATCAGCTGAGGGGTTGAGAGATGCTCTCTCTCCAGCCCCTGCGGGGCTCTATGGTCACCGTGGGCAGCAGCCCTTAGCCCAGAGCTTCTGGCTGCTGCTGCGGCAGCTGGGGATCCATGCTGCAGGCACAGGGTCTGCAACCAGTTGTCAGCTCTGTGTATTTTGTGTTGTTTAGTGCAACTGTGTCTGGGAGGGGCCCTTTAAGGGAGCGGCTTGCTGTTGAGTCCGCCCTGTGACCTTGTCTGCAGCTGTGCCTGGCACCCTTATTTCGATGTGTGCTACTTTGGCATGTAGACGTTCCCTTGCAGCGCCTATTTCGATGTGGTGCCGCGCAACGTCGAAGTTGAACATCGACGTTGCCAGCCCTGGAGGACGTGTAGACGTTACTCATCGAAATAGCCTATTTCAATGTTGGCTTCATGTGTAGATGTAGCCACAGACATCAGGAGGGCTAGGCAGGAGCAGAGCAGACTGGCTTACCTACATAACATCACCAGGCGTGGGCTGCTGGCACCAGCGACTGAACCTGCGATCACAGGGGCTGAAGCCCTGTGCTCGACCACAAGAGCTAAAGGCCAGCTAGCTCTCAGCCAAGGCTGTAGAGCAGAGACTTCTCTCACCCTAGTGAGGCCTCAGTGCCTCTGAGTATAACACCTACTTCAGCCTGTCAGATTTCAGCAGCTGGAACAAGCCACCTGGAAGCACAGCCCTGACAGACCAGGGAGTTAGGCACATTTCCAGCCACAGCGTTATCATCTGGCACAGAACTGACTGGACCATCAAGCCGCAAGCTGCGGACAGGTTTGGGAATCAGCTGCCAGGAGGCACTACGTAACTAATTGCCATAGTCTGCTCCATTCCTGAGAGAGATGGCTCAGCCCATGGAAAGAAAATGGAACCCAGACTCCCAGGCGAGCCCAGAGGGTGATAACAAGGCAGCCCCCACTCCGAATGCTCACCCACCATGGCTAGCACAGAGAGCAGGCTGATGCAGAGGGGTGCCAGGAGTCTCCCACACCCAGGCAATCAGCTGGAGGGACCATCATACATGTCTTCTGGGCCTCACCACGCAGCCAACCTGTGCTCCGGGCTGGGAGAAGAAAGGCATTTCTTTACTCAGAACATGAGCCACCACAGCGAGGGAAGGGGTCAGCTCCCTAGAGCAGACTCTCCAGCGACCACGGAGCCTCACAGCCTTGTCCTTTTCTTTCCACCAGTGAGCCTAGAAACAGGGGACAGGCTTGGAGCACGGTGCCCGTGCAGGGAAAGGATCAGGACAGTTGGTGCCACTGGCTAATCCGGGCTCCTGCTATGCCAAAGAGCAGGTGGGAGCAGATTCCAGCTCAGCATCAGCAGGTCTGAGCTATTAAGACAGGAAATAAATAAATAAATAAGCCACACAAACAGGCCAGTCTCTGGTGTATTCTGCACAGGAAGAGGCCAGTTTACCTAGTGAGTCAGTAGCCGGACATACTTACTGGAGCAGGAGCACACACACCTCAGCACACCCCCAATAACACCCCCTTATTCGCACTGTTTACACTGGCTAAAATCACTGCACCAAACATGATTTGGGCGGGAGTGAGGGCAATGCCCTGCCAGCTACCTGTGTGTGTTAGCAGAAACTATCCCACGCCATGCCCCTGGCTGTTACCTGTCGGAAACATGCCTCACCCCTCCACACAGGCATTTCACAGCATGTACAGGTGAGAGCTGGGCAGCAACCAAAGCTCAGCACCCAGATCTGGATAAGCCTTTCCCACTCTTGGGGCTGTTCTGGCTCGGCGCTTGCTCTGTGTCCACTTGTGCGTGGGGTCACACTTGGGATTCTGGTTCAGAGCCAGCTCTCATGCGGGCTTGTTTACCTGCCTGTACATTCCCCTCTGGCTCACCAAGAGGAGATTCTAAAGGGGAAAATAAAAGACCACAAGTTCCAGGTAATCTGGCAAGTTTCACACACTCAAAATCCCAGCCCAGGAAGTGGTAAATATGTGTGTATCTGTGCCTGTGCCTATCAGTGTGTGCTTGCCTTTTGTGTGTGTGTGTGAGACAGAGCGAGAGGTGTACATACGTGCCACAAGAAAGCGAGAGGGGCTGGAAGTGGTGGTGATTCTTTGATGGGCGCTGGTGCTGTGGTGACAGTCACTCTGCCAGCTGACGCAAACAAGCCATGTTAACCTGCTGCCAGTTGCCGGGATTTCTGAGGCTGTTTCTGTGTATGGGTCACTCAACAGGGTCCTTCAGGCAATCTTCAGTCCCCACTTCTCCAAAGCTGCTTGCTCGTCTCAGCCAGCGTCTTCTGAGTCCCATGCCTGTGAGAGACAAAGAGAGAATGGAGACCAGCCAGGAAAGGCCCCGTCACCAGAACATCCGTGCAAATCCAGCCGAAAGTCACAAGTGTCATGAATTAGCTGCTTCTCAGCACTGTGGCCTTTGTAGATGTTGTAGCTCAATGGGCTGAAGAGGCCACAGGCTGAGCTGTTGCAGATGCATGGGGAGAGTGTGATGTTTCCAGGCATTCTGCTAGGACCAGGGGCTGTCATGGCCAGGCCTAGCATCAGCCTTGTCCTGTGCCAGCTGCAGCCATGTTCACAGCCAAGCAAAGCTGAGCTGTTTAAAACAGGGCTAGTTAACCCTGGCTTAGCTGACAGTGTATTTATTAGAGCTGGGCCTGAGCCGCCGAATTCAGGCCCACCTCTGGCTCTCACACCCGCTGCCCCAAAGCCTGGCCAGGCAGGTGGCTCTGGGAAATCTACGCTCATTATTGCTAGTACCTGTGAGCAGCGGAAGAAGGTCGGGGTGGCACAGCGGCAGGGGGGGTGCTAGGCAGGCCTCCTGGGGGGCCCTTCAGCAGCATGACGTCTTATCTACCCCAGGCACACGCGAGACACAAGCACCCGCCTGCTGCTGCATTGCTCAGCACCCTTCCTGCTCAGCACCCTCCACAGGCCTGGATCCCCCAGTGGGGCTGCCCTGGAATGCTGCACAGCACCCCCTGCCATTGCAGCCACCCCACCCCCCGCCCAGGCAGGGGGCAGCCAGGCCTCCCAGCCATCTCCAGCTGTGAGGAGTGCTAGCCCTTCACCCAGGCGCTGTGACCCCCTGTGCACTAGTCCAGCGCCCCAGTCTGGCTGTAACGGCCCAGCAAAGCAGACCCCAGAGAGAAGCTCATGGTGCAAACTGGGACAGCATCTGAGCTGAGCAACGGGCACCGCTCCGGCACGCTGGGGAGCCCTGCGCTCACACTCGGGGCATGCATGCGAGTACTGACACGCGGGGGCAGATATGACTGTGTGCAACCGCCTGGCCAGTGAGGCCCCCGTGACTGGGCCCAGTATCAGTGCCTGCCTCCACCACAGGGCTTCAGCTTGCACACCAGCCGTGCCCAGTGCCGCCCTTCCCCTGGTGCTGAGGGCAGGGCCCAGCAGGGAGACGAGGCCGAGCTGCTGGCACGAGGAGCTCTGATGAGGTCCTCATCCCCGAGAGGCCACCCTGGACATCACACTGGAGATGCATCGGCTGGTCCCAGCCTCCACCTCACCTCCCTGAGGGCATTACAGACACCGATGGCCCTTGGCGAGCGTTAGGGACGTGAGGAGCAGGAGGCTGGAGGCTGCTCCAGGCACAGACCCGAAAGGCGGAGCTGCAGGCCCAGGGGTGCTTTGCGCAGGGCTCCCTGAAGGGCTGGCAATGCAGCAGCCCCAGCTGGGCCCCACCATTCCGGTCAGAGAGCCTTGGAACAAGGGGCCACACATGCACACACTAAACAACCGCACACGCACGCCCAGCGGTCGCACTGACGCGCACTGAGTTTAACCCCTCCAGCTTAACAGGGAAGATGAGAGGATCAGCCCAGCATAAATGGTCATCACAGAGGAACAGACGTAGAAGAGGGAGGCAGGAGACAGGGTGTGGCTGAGCAGAGCAGTACTGTGTGCCTCTCCTTTGCTCTCCCTCACTGCTCAGCACCTACCCGCTCTTTCCTCTCCGGGCTTTGGATCTAACGATCATAAATCTCACGTGCTCTCAGTTTCCCAGCCCCCGGGAATGGGGATTTAAGCTGCTGGCCTCTGGTGTGTAGGGTCTGGTTGGGATCTCCAGATATGAGGTGGGTCCAGTTGTGTCCCAGAGTTCCTGGAGATGGTCCATTTAATTTTCTCCCATGCTCCCGCCAAGCAATTCAGGGGATGCCACTGTGCTTGGCAGACCTGGCTCAAAGCTGAGTGCCAAGAGCCTGGGCTCTTTGCAGGGGAGGGTTGGCCTCCCAGGGAAATGCTTTAACACTGGGTTATCCTTGCCCCCTAAAACAGTACTAATAGCACTGTGTCCTGGAGCAACCCCACAATAACAAACCAGCACGTGCCCTGCCCCAGCAGTGACAAGCCGCCCGTAAGAGCAAACCAGGCTGTGCACTGCCACCCGCTGTTTCAGAACCCAGACAATCGCGAACCGGTGTATGAAGCTCAGCATTCACACTCAACTCTTGCATGACAAGCCCGGCACTTGCGCACGGCTCTGCAGTAACAAAGCCAGGCTGCACGCAGTGAAGGGGACTGCCACTGAGGAGGGAATCTCCTTTCTGCTCCAGGACTGCACAGATTTCCACCAGTCAGCTGAGTAATGAGCTGTACATATCTCCTGCGGTTTGCAAAGCAAGACGCCGGAGGCATGTTCTGCTCTCCCAGATCAGAGCCGCGCTGGCCCCACCCCCACTTCTGGCTAACAATCAAAGCTTCCTGCAGAGAGTGTGCAAAGCCTGGCTCGTGGGACAGCCTCCAAGTAGCTGCCCAGCTCCTGGCCCGAACCATCAGCCTGCACCAAAGAACTTGGTGGGAAACATGGAAGCAGAGAGTTCTCTTCACCCTGACGGCCAGGCTCCGAGGGCTCAGCTGCTGTCCCCAGGGAGGTGACAGGCAGCTAAAGTAATGGCATCGAGCGCTCTTGGAATGCTCCGGGCCACAGCCCTTCAGCACTTGGAAGAGAAACATCTGCTGGGCAGGGACTCCATTAAAGCAGCCGAATCCCTGCTTCCAGTGCGAGAGGGAAGATTCCCCATGTTAGATCCTTCCAGTCCCAGAAGAGCGGCGCAGGGAAAAGCAGACAACGGGCCTGCCCATTCGCCCTCCTCTCACGTATTTCTTTCCGCAGGGAAGCAGGGTGCAGGCCCCGTCTGGGGTGCAGAGAGATTCCTGCTTCTCAGCGGATTTCCCAGCTGGCTCTGACTCAGGAAAGCAGAGTGCCTTGTCCAAGGTCACTACAGAGTCAGCAGAGTACCTAAACCAGCATCTTCCTTGACCACTGCACTCCACAGCCACTCTCTAGCAGAGGGGGTTGGCTTCCTGTGGTCTGCCACGATGCCATAGCTCTGCCAGCAGAACCCCCTGTTGCAGACACAGTCTGCCACGAGCGAAGGGTTTTCCCGTTGCTGCAGGAACACAGCAGCGGTAGCAAGCGCAATGGGAGCAGTCATCCATTGACGTAGCAACACCTCCTCCAGGGCAAGGGTAGGGATAGCTATGATGCTCTTGGATGTGGATTTTTCACTCCCCTAAACTCCATAGTTTTAAGTGTTCCCAGGGCTGAGAGTCTGGCTCTCGGCACGGTGATGCACACGCTGCCCTGGAGCCATCAGTCACGATAACCTGTCCGTAACATCCGCGGAGGGCACCAGGGATGAATTTGGCTCACTGGTTTCTCACCATCTCAACAAAATGAGTGTGTTTCTTCGTGCGTTAGGATGTACATGGATCCAAGTGAGGCAGTGCTTCAGGCCCCCTGGAGCACTGCCTCTTTCTGCATTCTTTCCTGTGTGCGTCCTCCCGAGAAAGGAGTCCCGCCAGCCAGCCAGATCACCAGGCTGGCTGGCTGCCCAAGGTAGCCCTCTGGCTGAGCACAGACTCTGCCACTAATGATATGGCTGTGGCAAGACAGACAACACCTGGAGGTTCTTGCGGGGGGCACTGACACAAGAAGGGCTGAGCGCTGTGGAAGGTGCTGTGGGTCTAGTATTGCCTGTTTCATTACCGTCTCCGTGTGCTCGCTGCTGACTTCTGGAGTCTGTCTTTTAGAAACACTTTTACTGAGCTGAAACCCCCTATTCTAATGGCCTTGTGGGGATTCGTCTGCTTTAATGGAGTCCCTGCCACAGGTCACACCAGGAATGGAAGGGCATGCTAGATAAAGAACAATGGACACGCAGAAGTAACGACAATCCACAGAGCTCCATACCCCCTGCTCCTGGAGGTAGGTAAGTAACACTAGCCCTATGGTACAAATGGGGAAACTGAGGCAGACAGCCTGCATCCTAACCTCACAATGAGAACTGGCTGGAATTCTTCATTCAAAGCCATTTTTCAATTTAAAAAAATATTTTAAAGGGCCAGTTCTACAGGAAATGTGCGTTGTCTGTACAATTTTATGTAATCAAAATCCCCAAACACTAGTTTTTATTTTTGTTTTGTTTTCAGCAATCAAGCACCTCCCAAATTTTGATTTCTTCTTTTTTAATGAAGCCCAGAAAAATTTGACCCAAATGAAAACTTTCTCATTGCCACTGATTTTTTTCACAAATCTTTTCCTGCTGTGGATCTACAAAAGACCATTGGTTAGACCTTGGGCCTTCCTGTCTCCACATCATGGGCCATAATGCGGGAAGGGCATTATTGCTTTCTTGAGCACTGTTCCTACAGGGAGCTCTTTTTGTTGGGCCAGCATTAATGCCTGGGGACTCGATCCAGAGCTCACTGAAAAGCTTCAGTGGTCCTGTCTGGAGAACTCTGGGTAGATTGTGCTTTGTAATCAGGTTTCCTTGTGTACTGCCAGTTCTGGCATTGGCACATTCTTGGATCAATTTGCCTGAGACATCCCCTTTCCCACTGTGGGATCACTCCTCAAGGCATTTTCCCCCCCCCAGCATCAATGGGGTGGGGTTTGCAGGCCACAAAACACTGGCTAATATTCCAGCCTCGCACCTGGACCTGACATCCCTTCTCTGCTGCCCAGGTAAGGTTGCCAGGCATTCCTCAATGTGCAGGACAGTCCCGAATTTCCCTGACAAGTCCCAAATCCCACATTTACACAAAATGTCCCACTGGACATTTTACATAGCGAGGCGACACAGGACTTGTCCGGGAAACTCCCTGCCCCCTGCCAGGGATCCCATGGGTGGGGCTGCTGGCCAAGGCGCGTACCACCGCCAGCTCCCTGTCGCAGGGCTGTGGGAACTCCTGCCTTCACCATTTTTGGAGAACTTGTGTGGGACAGACGACCCTGGCTGGGGATACCATGGCTGGGGCTGCCTTTCCTGCAGAGGTGTTCCAAAAATCTGCCAGCCCTATTCCCAGTGCCCCACAGATGTGCCACGCTCATCAGCCAAGCTGGGAACTGAATCTCACCCTCTGCACGGCACCTGGTTTGCTCTAACTACAAGAACCAGCTTCATTCTCTGGGCACTGGAGCAGAGGAAGGCAATATAGCTGGATCAGGCGACCACCCTGATGCGCTCTTAGCTCTTGCAGCTGGTCTCAAGGCCAGGCTTAGCTCAGCTCAGGCAAACAGGCCTCTCTGTGTGCAGAGCTCTGCACCCCCCCCCAAACAAACACTGCTTAGTATAGGCCAGCGCCTGCTGCTCCCATTACACACTGTTATTTTATGCAGGGACTGGCAGCTCCAGAGACACCCCCCGCTGCTCCCACTGCTCATGGAAACCCTGCGGCGGCATAGGGGGTGGCTGAGAAGGGGCCGTAGAGTATTCTCGCCAAAGCTTTCTCACAGCACAAGGTCTGGTTTTAAAACACCAGGACAAGGAGAGTGGGAGAGAGATTCCAATCTGGCCCCTGCTTGCAGGCCGATTAACCCCCAGTTCAGGCCCAGGCTGTGCTGCTCACTATAAATAGCGCTGCCTTTCCTTTCCCAGCCTGCCTCCAGAGGGTGAGAAATGCCTTCCCTTTTATGGTCAACAAGTCAGAGTCCTGGGGCTGTGCTGGGGGCATGCCAAGGGGCCCCGGGGACTCGGCCTGGGCCTTTCATGTTGCTGCTCCTGTTCTGTGGGCTTTGCTGGGATCAGCTGTAATGCCAAGGAGAGAGAGCAGGCTTTAATGGCTTAGGGAGGGATGTGTGCAGAGGGGAGAGGATGCTGAGGCATTTGGAGGCAGTGTCTGGGAACGCCTCTCGTTCCAGCCTCTGGGCGCCTGGTCTGCACCAGCAACACCAGGGATGGCCATGTTGCTGCCCATGCCTGGCAGCCTGTCTTCCTGGGAGAATGACAGCTCTGGCAGCTCTGCCAAAGTGAGTGAGGCCCTGGGGACGCTCCATGGATGTGAGCCTCCATGTGCGTACGCATGAGGGGAAAGGGGACAGGTGCTTCTTGGGGCCCTTCCTTCTGCCTGCGCCACCCAAAGTTCCCATTCCCTGTCCTCCCTTGCTGGGAGGGTGCTGCTCTGCACTCAGTCCTGTGGGGCGCCTGTCTGAGACACTGATGTGTGCAGCGAGCCGCTCCCTGATCTGGCAGGCGCTTTGTCCAGGACACAGCCCCCACTCCACCCCGCTGCAACTGGTGAGCTGAGGCGAGGATGCTTTCGGGCCAGCTGGAGCCCAGGCCAGGCAGCCAGTGCTGGGACACATGGGACTCCTGCCCCCTTGAGAGCCAGCTTTGAAAGTCAGCCAAAAGTTCTGGTCACAGCTGAAGTCCCAGGCCAGCTCCATGCACAGGAAGACCCCAACCTGCTGGGTTACATCCCCTCCCCCACCCGGGTGCTGTACCTCCCTGCCCCCTGCTCCAGCTCCCCTCTCGGCACATTTCTTCCCTGTTTGCGTCGCCATGATGGAGGGGGAATGAGGGGCCCGAGCACCGGGAGGGGAGGGATGAAAGGCGTCGGGGGAGACAGCACGCTGCGGAGGAGAGGTACCGTGGGTGGCAGAGGGAAGGGTACAGAGCTGCACACGCTGTGTGTGGGGCTGGAGACGTGGGGAATGGGCAGGAAGGTTCAATCCGTTATTCTGAGGTGTACGTGTCCATGGAGACCCTGGGTCAGTCCCTAGGGCTGGCCGCACCCTTCCTTCTGCCACAACCCGGCGCTGGATTTCTTTGGCTCTTGAACTTGGGCTAGAGGTGGGAACTCGCCAGGTGGGGATTGGGCCCACTTGCCATCAGCCCGGACAGAGTCTGGGGCTTCCTGAGGCAGGCTGGGAACGGCATCTTAGCCAGTGCAAGGTGGAGCCTGCCGCCGAGCAGTGCAGGGGCGAAAGAGAGGTGACGGGACAGCCGCCGTCACGCCGCTGCCTTGGACATCTGTCCCAGCTCTTCTCCTTCCCCTGGACTCACCCACTTTGCCGTGGTTCCCAGCCTCTTCCCCACCCAACCAGCCTGACCACAATCACATCATTCCCGCCCTGCTGCTGTCACTCAGGTCAGCCTTCCCTCCCCCTCTTTCAGACCATTTCCACAGGCCAGCACCACAGCCTGGCCCTCTCCTCCCTTCCCCTCCCCGGCAGGGCCTGGCACTGAGGAAAAGGACACTCTGAGCAAACTACAGCTGGAAAGAAAAACTGCTGCCTGGGTTCTGTGTCAAAAGTCTTGAGCTGAGCCCCCCCTGCTTCCCACTTCCCAGGGCTCCTGGGGCGTGTGAGCGAGGGGCTCTGGGAGCAGCTCCTACTCTTCATGCACGTTGCATTCCTAGCAAAGAGGAAGTAATTTGCAGGGTGAATTCCTAGGGGAGACAGTCACGTCAATGGGCCTGCTAGAGCCAGTTCCCTCCTAGCAGCTAGAGCCGTGTGAAGGGAGTGCGGGGAGAGAGGAAGCGCAAAGACGTGAAGGGGGAGCGCTCTGGGGTCCCATTCGAAGGGTTGCCTGGATGTCAGATACTGGGTGCATATGGACGGCTGAGGCATGGCGCAGTGAGAAGCCACCGGTGCCTCCCACTGGTGGGAAGGGACACAGGGTGCAAAGGGAGCCAGAATTAACACGAAGCACCAATCGCTGTAGCAGAGGAAACATTTTAGCTCCTATCCTGGAGCTTAGTCAGAAAGAGACAGTTCTGCTGGCCCCACCTCAACAAACACTTCCCAGCCTCCTCTTTCGGCTGCCAGGCCTGTACCGTGAAGTCACAGCACCTCAGCGCTGGTAACGTCACAGGCCGTCCAGGCAGGAAGACGGCTGCGTGGACAGGCAACGGCTTCCACTTTGGTAGTGCAAGGCCTGGTGCTGACGCAGACAAAATGCCCACTTAACTGGGGAGCTGTCCATAGACTCCAAGTCCAGAAGGGACTTTTGTGGCCACCAGTACAGCTGTTTTCAAACTTCATGGCTCTCTGCCCACTTCTGACACGAAAAAAATTACTGTGTGATCCCACAATTGGGTGGGGGTGGGGGTCAAAGCCTAAGCCCACCTCAGCCCTGCTGCTCTGAGGGAGGGGCAGGGCACTAGACATCTACCACCAGTCCTGGTGATCCCAATAAAATGGCACTGTGAGCCATTTTGGGGGCCAAACCCATAGCTTAAGAACCACTGATAGGCTGATCTTCGTACAGCACAAGGCAGAGAACTCCCCTAAGAGAACGCGCAGAGTAAATCTTTCGGGCACCAAATCTTGATTTGAGAATTGGCAGTGGTGGACAAGCCCCATGACCCTTGGTTAAGCATTCCAGTGGTTAATTGCCATTTGCTGTTAAATATTGTCCCTTGTATCCAGGCTGAAATTGTCTAGCTCCGCCGTCGAGCCATTGGAGAATTAATACCTTTTCCTGTCGCTTGAAGTGCCCATTATCGACTATTTGTTCCCCAGGTAGCTAGTTAACCTCTTTGTTGTCTCTTTGCTGTGCTAAGTAGATAGAGCTCCCTGAGTCTAGCCCCATATGGCACATTTTCTAATGCTGTAATCACTCTCAGGGCTCGTCTACGAAACCTTGCCAGCTGATTAACATCATTCTTGAAGGGTAGCCACCAGAACTGGGCTCAGTATACCAACTGTGACCACTCCGCTGCCAAATGCACAGGTAAAATAGCCTCACTCCTCCAACTCGAGATTGTCATGACTCCAAAGATCTGATTTGCCCCACGGGGAGCACATGTTCAATGGATTAGTCATCCTCAACCCTCAACTCTTGTTCAGTCACCATTTCCCAGGGTAGAGTCCCCCCCCCTCCAGTAAGCATGGCCTACATTTTTGTTGCTAGATGGATATGTGTACATTTTGATGCACCTGATAAGCTTGCACCTAGTTTACCAAGTAATCCAGAGCGCGCTCTGTTGGAGAACTGTTACTTTAGTATTTCCCACTCTCTCAATTTTTTGCCATCTGCAAACTCTGTCTATCAGTGATGAGTTGATATTTTCTACCAGGTCACTGATAAAAACATGAAATAGCACAAGGCTGAGAGCAAACGCCTGCAGAACCTCCCAGGAACACACCCACTCAGTGATAGGTCCAGTTATGTTTGGAGATCAGCTTTGAATCCACTGAGTGGGTACCACGTTAATTTGATGTAGTTCCAGTTTCTTAATCAAAATGGCACGTGGTACAAGGCCAAATGCCTTATAGGAGTCTAAGAATAAATTCACTTTCATCCATCACATTGGTAATCTCATCAAATAAGGTCTTCTGTTAGCTTGGCGCAATCTATTTTCCCCATGTACGCATGTTGACTGGCATTAATTGTATTACCCTTCTTTAATTCTTTATTAATTGGGTCCTGTACCGGCTGCTGCTGCGTCAGCGCCTGGGATCAATGCCGGACTGACAGGGCTGTCATTTCCTGGCCCAGCCTGTTTGCCCTTTGTCTGAGGAAGGCCTGAGGGGCTGGGCAGTGAGCAGCTTTTGGGGGAAGGGAGCAAAACATCGCCCTTAGCCTTTATTTTACATGGGGGCAGGGATAGTGATTCATGCTACTGTCCCTTTAAGAGTCCCAGTCCTTGTGGGGCTGGATGGCTGGTGTTCATTAAGCAGCTGGTCCCTTTTTATTGTCCTATGCCCAGGCTAGGACAAGGAGGAGGAAGATGTACTGGAGGCTGTAAGGGCCCATTAGCAAACCATTTCCCTGCATGGGCAGCATTTTGAAGCACTGAGGCTATGTTTACACGATGCAAGTTCTAGCCCCACAGCCGTGCCGACACAGCCCTGCTGCTAAGGTCAGGCCGTGTAGCCGCTGTTTGTCAGCCCGATTGCCAACAAAATTCCTCCCCCCACAAGGGACGGCGTTCATATTGGCCGCAGGCGGGCGCGTCTGCGGGCCACAGGCTACTCGCGCTGGCACTTGTGGCAGCAGAAGGGTTGTCTTTTGGGGGCAGGGTGGTTAATGCTGCTGACCAACAAAAGTTTGGTCGGCCAACTGCTGGCCTAGAAGCACCGCCCCAGCCCTTTGCTGTTCTGTAGCTTTCCCAGCTTCGCCTCCCTGCTCTGATGGCTTCACTGAGCACAGACAGGTAGGCCAATGAGACGCAAAACTATACAACTAAATTAAAGCTGCTGCTGCTTCGTCGAGCTGGGCCCTAATCCCCTTCCCCAGCCGAAGTGGGAAACAACAAGCCACACGGACAGACATGCGGGTGTCAGACCTCAGGGCCCTGAATGTCCCAGGTTAGTCTCACCAACAGCTGGACCCCAGAAGTTCAGCCCCAAGGGGAGCCTACACTTGCGGAGTCAGTCCATTTCCAGGGAATAAGCCCTAACTCACCTTCTCCCCCTTCCCTCACAAATACGCAGATGCCCCTGCAATCCACCAGTTCTCCCGTTTCCATGTGCTGAGCTTCTGGGAGTAGGAAGTCTGCCACAGTGAGCTGTGGGCGCTAGGGAGGGAAGCTCATGGGTTTACCTGGCAGGGTAATTTGGAGGCATTTGGTCTGAGCAGGAGTTGGCTCCTCTCTTCCTGGCTGCCCAAGGCAGTGAGCTCGTTCCCAGGGCCAGAACAGCCACTTGATTGCATGCACAATGAGCACTTGGAAGCTGCTGCTGAGACTCAGGTCTTGATATTATCCCCCGCAACAAAAGAGGTACCAGCAAAGCGCTTCCCACCACCTGATTCCTTCTCTGCCTAATTCCGTCTTCCAACCTCCAGGCCAGGGTTGTTGACCACTCTCCTTCCTGTCTGGGAGGGTGTCCCCTCATTGCTTCCCCACACAGCTGCTCAGCAGGGTGGAGGGCATCAGATCAGGGCATGGGGCGTGTGCAGGGACACAGTCCAATTCAAGCCTTGTTAACCAACCTCATGGCTAGACATGACTCTTTCGGACAGCATCTGCTTTAACTAGCCTGGCCTGGATCATTCTGTTTGCAGGAAGGTTTTGTTCTGCTCTCTGACTGCTGCCGGGCTCTAAAAGGCCCTTTTCAGCATGGGAGAAACAGACTTGTCCCACGCCTACCCTGAGCTCTGCTGAGCCCTGTTGCAGTGGATGGAGATGTGCACAGGTGCAGACTGGGGTCTGACTAGCTCTCCAGTGGTAATGACAAAGGGCTAATGAGTGAGTACCATAAACAGAGGCAAAGTGTTCCACGTCCTTCTTTTACTTAGGGGCTACTTGTAACTCTAGAGGAGGTGACGTTTTCAGACAGGGTAGGATCTGCAGAGTGATGGGGGTCATTATAAATCCAGTGAGCAAAGGCTTAAGGCTGGAATTAATCTGAGCCTGCAGAAGAAGAACCCATTCTTAGCAGATCGCGATGCACTCAGAGCAGAATACACCCACACCAGGCCATTTGCTAAACCTTCCCACACAAGACGTGTCTGCATCGTGCGCTTGCACATGGGAGGTGTTCTGGCACTGGGGGTGGCCAACTGCGCTCAGCTCAGAGGAAATGAGACAAGAAAATAAAGAGGCACAGGAAGGTCTGAGCGATAGGAAGAAATGAACAGCTGGAAGATGAGAAGCTGAACTGGTGTGTAAGGGCATGAGAAGAAGGAAAGGGCTGCAGCCAGACGTACGGGCCAGAGAAGCCAGAATGTAGCTACACAGGGAAACGCCTGGTGAAAAGGTGCGGGCTGGGGCAAAGGAAAAAGCCTCATTGAATTTCTCACGAAGGCTGAGAACTGGGAACTCAGCATGCTAGTGAGAGGCAGAAAGATCTCTCTGCACCTTCACAGAATGCTGTGGGCAGCTGATTGTGTCCATTGGTTTCTGCCAGTTCCTGAGGCCCAGGCCATACTGTGCCTTGAGCTAAGACTAATCACGCATCCACACTTCCAGCTGGGGTGTGATTTCCAGTGTAACTACACAGCCACACTTTTGCCTTCAGAGCATGGACTCAGTCAGAACTGGCTCAGAAGCTGCAGACCACATCCCCAGCTTGCAGTGCAGACACACCCTAAGTCGCTCGCCTGGTCAGCCAAGCATACGCGCACTCCCAGCTTGGAGCACATCGTTGTCCTGAATCTGCAGCCTCCCTTATGTGCACGCTGAACTTTCCTTGGGCGAGGGATCCCAATGAATGCCTCCCACTTACCTAGAGCCAGAAACTCCCCAGCACCATCACATGGCCACAGAGCCAACCAGAGGAGCAGAGAGAAGGCCCATCATATGGCATCTCTCCCTCCCCTGCACTGCAGTGGGGGCTTCATCTGGGAGGAGACATTCCAGCTAAGCGAGCACCACCACTGACAGCAAGAAAACACCTCCTTGCTTGGCTGGCAAGTTCCACTGGGGAGAAAGAAACCTGTTTGCCGGCCTATCGGGACCCCCACAGCCTGGGACACCGCTTAAGAGGCAAATCCTAAGAGGTGCTGAGCACCTGCCTGGCCCTAAGACGGGGCCGGAACAGCTAGGCAAGGTCAAGCAGTGCTCGGCGCTGCTTGCCTGGGGAGGGGGCAGTGGTTTATACTAGACAGGCAGCATCGCAGCAAGGCTGTGTCATCCCCAGGGAGGGGAGTAGGTGACGGCAGGGCCTGGCTGGGTACCAAGTCACGGAGATCTTTGTGACTGAAATGGCGGCTTCAGCCCACCCCTTTGCTTTTGCTCTGTACAGAGCACCGGCCAGGGCTCCTCTTTGTTCTTCTGGTGTCTTTGTATGTGTGTGTTTGGCCAGGGTCCCTAACGAGGAACTGGACCCAGAGCTCTGGTGTCTAGCCTTGTGCCTTACCCTTTTCCTTTTGACGCCTGCACTAGCTTTCTCCTCCTTATGCACACGCACGTTACACCCCTGGGCTGTGCTAGCTGACATGTGCCTCCAGCAGCCCATAATGCACCCATGCTGGGGCATGCTGACAGTACTCCTCCCCTTTCAGCCCTTGTAGTATGTGGCCCCACAGGAAGGACAGAAGGAAGAGGGAGGAACAGAGAGGGCAGGTTTCCTCTGGAGAAGGGAAGGTTCCCAGCTTCACAGCCTTGCAGCCCACAACCTATTCTGCAAGCAGTGGGCCAGAAATACAAAGTGCAAAACCTGCCTTCTCTGTTCCTCCCTCTTCCCTCTGTCCTTCCTGCAGGGCCAGATATTACAAGGGCTGAAAGGGGAGGAGTAACGTCAGCATGCCCCGGCATGGGTGCATTATGGGCTGCTGGAGGCACATGTCAGCTAGCACAGCCCAGGGGTGTAACATGCGTGCGTATAAGGAGGAGAAAGCTAGTGACAGGAGTCAAAAGAGAAAGGGTAAGACACGAGGCTATCTGCCCGCAACCGCCCTGACAGGCAGGGACGGAAATGCGGCCCTGTCCAGGAGCGACTCAGAGCTGCAGCCTGTCTAGACACAGCCTTCCCCTGAGCACCTGCTGCTGCTGGTAGCTCCTTGGGCAGTTTTGGCAGAGTGCACTGCACTGCAAAGGACCTCCTCGTCACCCAGCAGCGTGAAGCTGCAGCGGCATTAAAGCAAGGAAATAGGAAGTTCTAGGGCTGATGACAGTAAGTCTACTGGGTGCAGCTACAGCTGGTCTCTGCCAGCACAAAGCAGGCCCTTGAATGCGACTCAGCTGGCAAGTTCGGAGGGGAGCAGGAGGAGCAAGTGGCTGGGTTACTGACACCTAGCCAGTAGCTGCTGGGAGAACAGCACAGGTGACTGCATTCCTGCTGTTAGCCAGAGCATTTTTGTTCTGTCCACTTGCTGCAAGTGGGACCCTGCCAGCCTCCCCTCCAGTGTCCTCCCTCTAGAAAGGGCCCGACTAAGGCGCAAGGGTATGATTTCCCCATCTCCTCCACCAGTCCAGGGTGAGGGAGCCAGGACTGTCTGAGGCCAAGCCCACCTCCAACATTAACACACACTACATTTCACAGCCCCTTCGGGGTCCCAGTCTCTCAGCTGCATACTGGGGATAATGAAACGGTTGGGGGCCCAGTGCGTGAAAACGGCTAGCAGGAAGTACAGCAGCTTGCAATTTTTGATGAACCGTTTTCCACAGGAAAAAAGCACTTTCCTCACACCTGAAATGCATCGTTTTGGTCAAATATTTACTGGGCAATGGCCTAAACTAATAATTTCAGCTTTCAGGTTTCATTTTGATAAAATAAAAATATTTCCTTCTACTTTATCATTTCAATTCATTTTGTTTTGGCTTTTACATTAATGGTAACATATGATTGTGCTCCATGGTCTCAGAGGGGTAGCCATATTAATCTGTAGCTTCACAAATAACAAGCCGTCCTTGCTGCCTCAGAGTCTAACAAATTTATTAGGTCATTAGAAGTGGGTTTTGCCCACAAAAGCTCATGACCTAATAAATTTGTTAGGCTCCAAGATGGTGTGTTCTTATACTCTATAGTTCCCTATAATACCAAAGTGGAAATAAACTGAATTGAACTGATGAAGTTCAAAGGGGGCATTTTCCCTCACTGAAATGACACAATTGCAGTGAATCAAAGCAAATTTGGCATTATTGACGCAAAATGAGTTTTTCAGAACTTTTCAATTTGTGAGACATTTTGAAAGGTCACTTTTGTATTCCAGTTCCAGGTTGGAATAATTTCCCCCCCCCGAAATGTTGGCTTTTCCTGAGGCGCATACAGCAGCAATGGGATATGTGTATGTGTGTGTGCGCGCGCGCGCACACGTAAGTAGGTGTGATAAGTAAGTATCACACACGTAAGTAGGTGTGATACCTTGGTGACCCTTCTGTGCTGTTATTGATATGGTCACGCTTTGACATGTACCAGTGTTTCACTTTGGGGGCACAGATTTAGGGGGAGGAAGATACAGGGGGATCTGCTTCCGTGGACAGCTCTGATCTGCCCCTGAAGCCTGAACATGGTATTCACTGTTCCCACACTGCGAGTGATAAGCCTGTCACTCTGTCCCCTAAATTGCACAGCTGGTAGCTGGGGAAAGTGACTGGGCAGATCCGGGAGGGAGGGAGGAACCCCTTGGATGCAGCCAAGTAATGTTCCCTAGAATCTTTTCCCCCTTGTGCAGAGTAAATTTTATGTGACCCAAGGCATGTGCATGTGCACCGGCAGGAGAAACAACAACAATAACCCCCCCACCAGCTGTGGGCGCACTGTTAATCAGTGGGGTGGCAGTGATGCTCTCCTGAGGGGCTGCATAAGCACCTAGGTTACAGTGAACACTGCAGCCAACCCAGGTTGCAAAGAACCTTGCTCTGAGCGCGATCCGAGCAGCCCTGGGGTCACCCCCAGAGCCTGGGAAGTGGTCTGTTTCTTGCGTGCTGGGCAGCAGGGAAAGGATGCAGGCAAGGTAGAGGTGTAACATGGCTGTGCCAGCTGTGATCTTATGGAAATGCCAGCCCTGGCATGGCAACCTGCTGTGCCC